>NC_135376.1:49421818-49734772 GCF_049243985.1 Paroedura picta
GCGGCGGCGTGTCCTCGAGATGGGGCAAGTGTCCAACAGGGAGGCGCACTTCGCGCGCCTCCCAATTGGACATTTGGCCCTGGATTGCCACTCGGAGGAGCGAATCAGGACCCGCCCTAACTCCTCCCCACCAGCCCTTACTGCTTTATTTAATCCGCTCCTGTGGAGCGGATTAAAGATAATATTTGAGGATATATGAATGGATGGGCATGGTGGGACAAATGTTGCTGCTTGATTGACATCTCCTATTGGCTATTTGGGATAGTGAATAGGCTTCACTCTATATTTATATTGTATTTTTAGGATTCTAAGTTTTGCAAGCTACTTGGTGTCCTGTGTACAAAAGAAAGGTAGGATAGGGGTGAATGTTTTAGATAGATAGAACAAAACTGTAAAACATCCAACAATAAAACAGCATGGACCTTCCTTCTGATTTAGGATTATTCGCCTAGTACTGAAGACTTGCCTCTTATGATGAAGCTTCGGAGGTAAAGTTAAAAGATTCCTGTGCAAACTACTGATTCGCTTTGGAAGTTTCAATAAAATTTTCAGCCCTTTCTATAATCAAGGTGGTATCTGGTGATGGCATCACATCCATTGGTGAAATTAGCCATTTTTAATATAAAAGTTCTAAATTATTAACTTTTCTCTCCCAAAGTGATATTTGATGGCAAAAGTAATATCCGTGTGCAGTATTAAGTGATTCTTATGAAAAGCTGTATAAATCTGACAGAGCATAATAATTATGCTGTCAGAAAACACACGATTCCATTTTCACAGAACTGTCTAGATCACTGAGTTTCAGTTTCAGTGACTGTTCAACAGGGGAGTAAGATTTATTTGCTCTCTAATTACTGTGTGTAAAGTATTGTTATAGAAAACAATTCAGAGGGTTAACCAATACACAGGTTTTCTTTTCTCCCCCCTCCCCTCAAGCGAGAATTGATTCAACACACCTATCAAACTACCATATGATAGAACACTATCTGAACTTCATGTAATAACTTTTTAAAATAAACTTAAGGCATTCTGAAAGATAACTACTATTGACATTTACTGCCAACCTCCATCACCAAGCTGTTAGCCATGAATTTCTTCTGTTGTTTTCTCAACACTACAGGCCTTGTAGGTTCAGAAAAGGAAAGAAAAACTTGAACTTGTCGCTCCTCTAGGGTAAATAGTACCAAGAGTAAATTGCCTCATCCCAATTTGTCCAGGAAGCAACAATGATTGCAATACAAAGACTTTGGTATTTCTTGTAGTCTTGCTTGAAAATCTCTAGTGGATTCTTTTCCCTGCCTTTTAAATGGTTTAATGGGATTTTAATACCTTCCATTGTTATTTTGATGTAAAAAAGCCTTTCCTCTAACAGCACATTTTATAAAAAGTCATTTATGAATGATTCAGAAACAACTGTTTTGGGTCCCCCCCCTCCATTTTCCTGTAAAAGAGTAGGAGAGAGAGAGCACATATTCCTGTGAGCTGTTTGAACATGGTTGACAAGCATATACATCCTAAAATGAACATGTGGTATCAGTAGGAGTTAAACTATGCTAGAAATGGGAATAGATTTGTCAGCCAGCTCTGGTTGCTGAATTTCAAGTCTGGATTTCTACTTATGTATGCATCTGAATAAAAATCTAAGGATGGAGAATATTCAAAAAGTTTTCAGGAGACAAGAAAAAATAACGTATTTTGATGGTTCTTGAGCATCACATTTTCTGTATGACATGGTATAGCTGAAAGCACAAATCAATTAAATTTTTAACATTAAAACTGTTCATCCTTTCCTGAGTAAACCAGAGACAGTTTTCCATGCTGTTTATGACTCATTAATGAGAAAATTGAAGGAACAAATGTGAACAGGATTTCACAATATCTACAAAGAAGTGTTAGCAGACAAACAGCCTGCAAATCTGTAAGACTGCCCATTGCTTTCCAGGACAAATAATCAGTCTACAAGAGCAAACCATCAATCTTCGATTTATGTACATAAAATTGTGACCGTACACCCCGACAAAATGCTGAAGGTTCTAGAGCCTCCTGTTGGTGGAATCTCAGGGTCAATTCCAGGGTCAATTGCTGTTCTTGCTCAGGATTCTGCACCGCTCTTCCCTTCAGGCCTGCTGTGAAGGGAGCCTCTAAGGCCAATTATGCACGGCCGCCCAAGCGGCGATTTCGGGTCACATGGAAAACGTGGAGGGGAAGAAGCAAAGCAAACTGCTTATGCATGGGACGGGACGCCACGGCGGCAAAACCCAGAGTAACCGATTATGCACACGGCAACCCTGGCGCAGCTTCTGGTTGCGCCCCGGTCACCCAGAAGCTGCGCTTTCTTCCATGTTTCGCTAACGCGGCTTTTTCGGCGGCATGCACCGAATCTGCAGCCGGTTGTAGCCGGCTACGTGCGTTATCGGTGATTTTAGTCACCGCCATTCCACCCCGAATGCACGCTATCCCTCCTGTGCATAATGGGCCACACAGCCACTGACTGAGGCTAAGGACGCATTTTCAAGAGCAATGCAGGGGAGTCTGTGGGTGTGCTTGGGCATTCCTTTTGAGGGGGGGAAAGCTTTCCCCTTCTGTCCAACGGCTGGCTGACAGGGAGCCCAGAGAAAAGCCCCTTCTCACTATACTGCTATGGCTGGTCTCGCTGCTGGAGACAAGCCATGTGTGTCTCTTCTCTACTCTCTGAACCCTTGAGACCTACCATGTAGGGTTGTTGTGCTGATGAAACTGGATGCTGTTGCTGGGGTTCTTTTGCCTCCTGTTTCATCTGCACAACAAACCTGTGCAGTAGGCTTCAAGTGTTTCAGGTCCACAGCAACCTGTGAGGGATGACTCAAATGGTTCTTTTGCACAATGGCCCTTCCACCCTCCACAGCAGCCATTTCTGCCTGGAGAGATGATCTTTATAGTCTGGAGACGAGCTGTAATTTCTGGAGATCTCCAGGTCCCACCTGGAAATTGGTTACCCCCAGGTTGAAAATATTCCTTGAGGTTTGGAGGTGGAGCCTCAAAATGGTACAATGCCTCAGAATCTATTCTCCAAAGCAGCAATTTTTGCCTGCAGAGTCTACAGATGAGCAGCGATCATCAACAGTTTGTATTACCAACAACAGTTGGTATTGTTTGGTGCAAAGAGACAGACAGATCAGTTGGATAGTGGCAACCATGATAGAGGCTTGCAGGCTGACATTGGGCTGGAGTGGCAGAGGTGTGTCCCGTTTGGCTTGTGGGCCTTGGTCAGCCCTTACCAGCAACAGTTTGTATTTTGTGTGCAGACCGACAGACAGACCAGCCGGATAGTAGAAATGATGGCAGAGGCTTGCATACTGTAGTTGGGATAGAGTGATGCAGGTGTGTCCCACCTGGGCTGTGGGTTCTAGCAAGCCCTTACCCTTACCTTATGTGTTGGTCTATAGGTTCATATAGTGTATAGCACACTGTTTTGCAATAGTCTATGAGCTGTATATATGTTTTCAATTTCTATTTTTTAAATTGTGTACAATAAAAGTTATATAATTTTAATATTATATAGACATTTAACCATTGAAGGTCCTGTCATCTCTTGTGTTTTTATGGCTCGAGCCCTTACCAGCAACAGTTTGTATTTTTTTGGCATAGACAGACAGACCAGCAACAGTCCTGTGAGTCTGGAAAGTGCAGGAAGATCTAAATAAGGAATATGCTGGCAGGGGGTCATGGGAATTGTAGTCCATAGACATCTGGGAAGCCACAGTTTGGCCACCCTCGAGTTAGAGTGCCATACCAGGATATGGGAGTCCCAGTTTTGAATCAGCATTATACTGAGGAAGCTCTTTCTGTGACCTTAGTTATTTACATATTCTCAGCATAACCTACCTCATAGGGCTGTTGTAATGTTGTGAAGAGTGATGCAAACGGCTGTGGCCTCTCAGTATGATGCAAGACAGGGGATTAATGAAATAATTAATACCAACATATCCAAAAATGGGGAAACAGATAAAAGGTTGATTAGTAGGTGGGTGGGAAGGAGAAAAGGAAACGTACAAAGGGGAGGATATGGGGGTTACCAGGGTTGATGGGACAGCCAGGAGGGTCTCTTCCTGTGATCTAGATTGAAGTTCTGCAGGGCCTGCAAAATGGTACTCTTCTACCAGAAGTAAGGCCGAGGCCAGAACAAAATCCCACTACTGAAAACATGGTGAGATTTTACATTATGATAGTTCAGCATAGTGGCAAACCAGTGGTGGTATTCTGGTATTCTGGTGGTTCTAATGTCCTGACTTCTGAGTTTGAGTTAAGAAATTAAAATATTCCACTTTGAACACACTATAGCAATACCATTTCAATATAGACTGAAATAAGTACTATAGCATCTGGAGAGGTAGGCAAGAGACTGTGCTATACATTGGAAGGCTATGGTCTGATTCTCATGACTCCCCAAAAGTACTCTGAAACCATTCTGTCACCTCCATCCCAATATGCAAATAGGAATTACTGTACTCACCTATCCTGAAGCAATGTTGTAATTATATAAGATGAAAATATATGTGAAGTGACTGGAATGTTTTCAAGCAATATTTAAATGTCATGTTACTATTATGCTTCTTTCCTTCAGACAGCAATCCGATTTATTGTATCAACAAAATATTCAACAATAGTTAACCAGAAACAGGAAATCAGATGTACCAACAAGATGCTATATTATTTCCCTGCTCTTAAACCCATTTCATCTAGTGTACATAAGATACAGCTACCAGTTTCCTCACAAAAATATTACGTATAGGGAATAAACACATCAATCAAAATCAAATTTTGCTTTAAAGCCAATTTAATCAGCTGGTTCTCCTGCATTCACACTTTGTGGGGTTAAAAAGCATTTGTACTAATCTATTTCCTACTGCGTAAATATGCCTAAGCATAAGGAACACGTATCACATCAGCACTTGCAAAAACCTGTCACATCAATCTTACAGAGCAGCTGTTACTTACAGCTGTTAATAACTTGATGGCACCATTCACCTTTCGTTGAATTGGATGGCTTCATTGCTGGATACCTCCGATCGTGAAATTGCACCCAATTGTCTTTAAAAATAGCATGCTAGCAATTTGTACATCAACCGCCACACCATTTCTTAAGGCAAATGGCTCATCAGGCTACAAGCTCATAAGCAGTTACAAAAATGGATCCTACTTAGCAGAAAGTAATTCCTGTTGAAGCAGTCAGTGGACAAAGTATTCCTCTTACTATGTTATTCTCTCTACATTTTTTGTGCTTTGTTATCTTACATAATAATCCTAAATAGGAACAGTCACCCATCACTGCCTGAATAGTGTAGGAAATAAAGCCTTCTTCCCTCTGATGATGCCATACTTTTGCTATATTTGAAACAGTAAGATTAAACAGGGATATATCAGAAAGCTTTACATTTTAAATGTAAACTTAACAGGAATCAAAAGTCAGTTTCTGTCATTGCTACAGTATGTAATACAATGGTTCAAGTGTCTTAGGATCTCAGAGTCCCTGAGGCAAATCCTCATACTGCCATGAAATTCATTTGTGGTCCATCATGCTCTTTTAGGCTCCCTTGCCTCATAGGGTTGTTGTGAGCATAAAATGTTATGGGAGAATTTTTTATCTTCTCCGATATATGCCATTTTATTCTGTTCATTGAGGTCTGAATCTTGATACCAGGTATCTCTCCTTGTTCATTCACTTTCCAGGAATTCATATAGAGGATATTCTCCTCTGAGATCTGGAATTATATCTAGATCAAACAAAATAAAGCCTATGAAAATCACAGCTACATTAATCTTCCATTCTGCAGAACCATGGATCAAGGAATACAAGGTCCCATTAAAGTTCTGGATTGCAAATGTGTTTTTCTCCTTAAGCACATTCTGAGGCCAAATCAAGCAACCGTTCTTGGCCATAGGAAATGTTTTTGCACATTTCACTTCTGTTCTAAAGCACCAGCTTTCTGCTAAGCATGGTTACTGCTATTCTAAGTGGTTAGCTTATCATGTGAGAAAATAGCACAATGACTGGTCTATAGAGTCCCCCTTCTTAATTCCCTTCATCTTCAAAAGGTATCACCATATAAATTCATAAAGTAACCATCAGTGATATTTACTTGGTTGTTGTTGTTGTTGTTAGGTGCGAAGTCGTGTCCGACCCATCACGGCCCCATGGACAATGATCCTCCAGGCCTTCCTGTCCTCTACCATTCCTCGGAGACCATTTAAGTTTGCACCTACTGCTTCAGTGACTCCATCCAGCGACCTCATTCTCTGTCGTTTGCTTCTTCTTTTGCCCTCAATCGCTCCCAGCATTAGGCTCTTCTCCAGGGAGTCCTTCCTTCTCATGAGGTGGCCAAAGTATTTGAGTTTCATCTTCAGGATCTGGCCTTCTAAGGAGCAGTCAGGGCTGATCTCCTCTAGGACTGACCGGTTTGTTCGCCTTGCAGTCCAAGGGACTCGCAAGAGTCTTTTCCAGCACCAGAGTTCAAAAGCCTCAATTTTTTGATGCTTGGCCTTCTTTATGGTCCAACTTTCACAGCCATACATTGCAACTGGGAAGGCCATAGCCTTGACTAGATGCACTTTTGTTGGCAGGGTGATGTCTCTGCTTTTTAGGATGCTGTCTAGATTTGCCATAGCTTTCCTCCCCAGGAGCAAGCATCTATTATTTACTTGGTATATGTATCTAATGGGAGCATCTTGTGGCGCAGAGTGGTAAGCGGCAGAAATGTGGTCTGAAGCTGTGTGTCCATGAGGTTGGGAGTGCGATCCCAGCAGCCGGCTCAAGGTTGACTCAGCCTTCCATCTTCCCGAGGTTGGTAAAATGAGTACCCAGCTTGCTGGGGGGTAAAACGGTAATGACTGGGGAAGGAAATGGCAAACCACCCCGTATTGAGACTTGCAAGAAAACGCTAGAGTGCATCACTTCAAGGGTCAGACATGACTTGGTGCTTGCACGGGGGATACCTTTATGTATCTAATATTTATTGTCTGCTTTATATTAAGGGAAATATTATGTTATGGTAGGAAAACATATCTATAAATGTGAGATTTATAGAAGAATGATGGAACAATATTAATAAGAACAGATTTGTGAAAATGTGCATAGATATTTAATCAATATTAATATGAAAGATTGCTTTCCTTTGCAATCTATATTGCATCTATATATAAGTTACCCAATGTGACCTTTGATATGCTGTGTGACCCCCCAAATTGTTGTTTAGTGGACAACCAAGGTAGGCCACCCTTCAAGAGATCATTCCCAAGGGGATGCTGGCAGTACCATCCAGAAGGCTATGTGAAGAGCTCAGGAAGCACTCACTCACCTTATCAATGAGATTATTGATGTGGATGGTCAACTCTTCTCCCTCAGGGAGGATGTAGCCTTTCACTGGCTGCTGCAATACCTTGCTCCCATGTACTCTGTGCTCTCATGGAGGACCAAGTGTTAACAAGTCTTGCTTACCATGCACCACTTCACAGTGGCAATGGTCAATGCTCCCAACTCTTCCACTTGGACCTAGGCAGTGTGGATGAGTTGACTTTCTTTACCTCCCTGCACCTAACAGAGTAAGGTCCAAGCCTCCCATTTGCCTCATCACCCTGCCTGTCTGTCCAGCAGCTAGCCAATTGCCTTCTGTCCTCCACCCCCGGCCACCTTCTCTTCCTTCCACTTCCCTCTGAGGCTGCAGATCCCTGCTATATGATAGTTTTCCCTGCCGGTGAGTTCCCTCCCCTGGGGCCTCCATCCTGAAGCCTTTCAAGTTCCTGGGGGGAGGGAGAGGTCATCTACATTCTTCCATCCACCCCCCAATCTCGCACCCGTTGTATTCCTGATTGCAATGGGCTTGGCCCCTAGTATTGAGCATAAAAAGACAGCAATGGTTTATAGTTCTGTGTTCTTAAAGACCAAATGCTTTTGACATTAAAAAAATCTATAAAGGATCATATGAAGAGATAGAATGGAAAATGGATGGACACTGCCCACCATTATTCCAATATTTTCAACGTACAGTCATTGCTCAAGGAACACAAAGACCTTTATTGAGTAAGAAATTGAATTGCTAAATAAAATAAATGATGTAAAGGGGACTTATATAGATTATTAAATAAATTACAAAATAAGAACTAGCGATATTAAGTAGACATAGGAGAGCCTGTCCTGCCAGGTGAGTAAGAATGGATCTGGGAGCACCATTAACAAGATTAGTATGTACTTGAAGAAGAGTTTTTACAAATTAAAATTCCATTTGTATTTAACACCTTTAAGCTTTAAAAAATCTATGGATTAGCCACAGGATAGCTTTGGTATTGTTAAGCTTTAAAAGCAGATATAATGCATTAACTAGTCACTGCCTTAGTCGTAGCTGCAAGAATTTGTATTGCTGCAAAGACATCAAAAACCTTGCCCTTGATGATGTAATGGTATAGAGAAGTTTGGAATATCATGGTGTTAGCAAAGCTAACTTATTATAAGAGAGAATGACAGAAAAGTCAAAATAATGGATTTTGTGAATACTATTTATCATATAATGGGCTATGAATACTATTTAAGCGAATACTATTTATCATCCAATAGAACATGAAGTTTCTGGATAATGTACAGGCTTCCGTATAATTTGATGTAATTTTTTCTAATGGCATGGATGAGTGGGAGACCATTTCAGTCTTCAAGGGCATTCTTCTACAAACCTAAACATCACTATTATTCCACAAAAGAACTTCAAAGTGAGAATCCAGCATGGAACTGCTGAATTTACATTGATCATAAATCTTGATATGAATGTTATTCAATTAGAACTCAACAGGGATTCCAGGTTCCCTACACCCTACAGGTGTTAAATTAGCTTAACGTGTCTAGTAAGACTGTGTTACCCTCTATTACTCTTGCTGTGAATGGTACCACTTGCATCGCCTTTAGAATCCATTTCTTAGTACTTGTTTTTAACAATTTGCAATGTGATTGCATACATTATGTATCTGACAAAGAGTGCTGTAGCCCACAAAATCTTATGCTATGGAAAATCTGTCTGATTTGATTGAAGGTGCCACAACCCTCCTTTTATGCTGTTTTCTGCAGCAGACTATTATGGCTACTGACTACAATTTACTAAAGCTAATTTCAAAATACTCTTTTAATTATCTCATTTTAATTTATCAGTTCACACCAGGATGGGGACCTGTTGTCATGTAAAAAGATACAAGCTATGGATAAATACAATCAATTAATTCACAATGCATGTTTGAGCAAACGATCCACAAAGTTTATTTGAATACTATCATTATATAGCACTAAATTTTACAAATTATTTTCTTGCAAATCAAAATGATACAGGCTAGTTATTTATTTCCATTAGCATAGTGCTGTATTCTGGAATCTTTCAAGAAATACTTTCATAATCGATGCACATATACAGATTTCAGAATCAGTCTTTTTGCCAAACCTTTGGCCATATATGTGGAATTGCTGACATTAGAAATGAATCCCGTGGTGGTGGTAGTGGTGGTTTTTTCTAGTTTATATAATGAAAGGAGGAAATATACTATTAACTACATAAACAAGAATAGGCATGCTTGCTTATGAGATTTCAATTGTGAGCTATACAGTGGCTAAAAGGGATTTTGTTACAGCTGCCATCCAGGCTGAAAGCTGAGCAGGTCCTTACCATTTACCTTAAGCTGAACAAGTCCTTACTATTTAGACCTGTTTCTTTGCCTGCTCACTAATCAAAGCAATCAAAATGTGTTTTAATGTAGAGGCAAGAAAGGAGTAAGATGAGCTAGCTGATCAAGAGTTACTTTGATTGTCTTGTGCCAGCTTTTTTTAGTATTACTGCCCCTGGTGATATGCCACTTTTGCAGATAATGTTTGAAGGATATAAGTTACTTTCAGTCCATGGAATATTTTTCCATCCAATGGCAGAAAAGTTTATTCTCAATTTATATATGGCTTAAATGCAGAAAGGGCCTGTGTTGTAAAATTAATCCAAAGAGGAAGTCTCCACATCAGATTAATTCAGATGGGTAGCCATGTTGGACTGAAGCTACAGTTTGAGTCCAGTGGCATTTTTAAAACCTGTGAAGTTTAATTCTGAGTATAAACTTTCATGTGCACACATACTTCTTCACCTACATTCAAACAAGACTTCCTAAAACTTTACATATAGGTGGAGGGTTTAGTTGCCAGGAAGAGTTAATTAGTCAAGATGCATAAGTAACTGAGCAATAAGTATAGCTAAGACTGGATTAAAGCAGTTGGTAAGACCTGTGAATAGCAGCAAATTAGAATACAGATAATAAAAGAGTTAAGAAAAGATTTGAGAATTAAGTTTGAGTCCAGCAGCATCTTTAAGATCAACAAAATTTAATTCTGGGTATGTCAGAACTATGTGACTTAGCATGCAGAGTGAGATAAGAACCTGATATTTCTGTTAAGACCAGGGGCTTTCAGGTCCTGAGTGTTCTAATAAATTGTATTTCAGCAATCTCCCATTCCAGTTTCCAAAATTCCTTTGCAATAAAACTCAACTTTGAGGGCCCCCACTGAGACCTGTGGGAGGCTGAAATGCTCTCCTACAGGTTTCTCGCTTTTGTAATTTTGGATGTCAGATTTGTGTCCATTTATCTTGACCTGTTTGCCCTATATAGAGAAGCAAAAGGCACTATTGGCATTTAATGGCAGAAGATGAGCAAATGAATGTTCCTGTGATGGTGTAGTTGATGTTGTTAGGTTCAGTGATTATATTGTCCAGGTGCATGTGGCAGTGAAGTTGGCATCTGGTTTTATTGCAAGCTCTGGTACCAGTGTCCAAGTTCATATTTTATGTTGTTGTAGAGACAATTTTTCAGATTTGGTCTCTGCTTCTTGCTGTTGGGCATACCCAAGCAAGAAACAGACAAAAAGGTCACTCTCTGTTTTCCTGCAATGGGTTGGTCGCATGAAAATTCCGCTCAAAGTTTGTACTACATAGCATCTTATAATCTTCTGATAACAATAGAATGTATGCATAGCTATATGCTTCAGCAAACTATAATGTCCTTCAACGTGTGCGGTAAAGTTTCTATTGATCTGTAAACTGAATAAAAAGTTAGTCTGCTCAAGGGGGAGGGGAGAGAGAGACCTAGCACTGAGAAGGAAGCATTCATGTCTGTTGCTACTTCATGTTGTAATATTGTGGGAGAGGAGTGGTTTAAGATTGGGGGAGCTGTCTGCACATAAGAAAAGTTTGCCCCCAAACCTTGTGAAAGAGAACTGTCATTATCCAGTAAATGTATAATACCAAATAAATAAGCATTGTGAAGGCAGAAGAGGCAGGGTAAGTGTTGAGATGAATGATGCTCTGAAAGCTTATACCACCTTCTACAAATTGCCTTATTACTGTCAAAATATAGATCAAGATTACCATTGCTAGGGCTAAAGGATACAGCAATAAAGTAATCATTCTACAGAAATGTACACATAAAAGTCCCCCATTTCCTAAAGAAGGAGAAAAAATTTGATGGGTATTACCTGGTTGCATCCTTGATTGCTAGATGCAGCTTTTTAGTGCTACAGACCATATATTCAGCAACTGCTGGTGCACGTACTCATGGCTGGGTCTTGCCATTATCTCTTATGCAAGGTACCAAGTTAATCCTCCAGGTTTTTTTTTAAGTCAAGGGATTTTCCAAAGGAGAGAAAGGAAATAATAAGAAATGAAGGTGCCTGAGGGTTATTTCTAGAAAGTATATACATCATATGACTGTAATCTTTTAAAATTGCAGAAGGTTGTATATTTAAATAAACCAGACAGTAAAACTACATTATAGAATCATCTAAATATATTTGTATGTGGAGGGGGTATGGTAATGATTATTAAAATCCAGAATGGAAACTTACATACTCTAGGTTTTTGTTTATAAAAACTGAGCTCCAGGGACTGTTTTATAAGCTCTCTGTGAGGCTACAGCGAGTCTTTAAGGTGATGCTGTGTTCTGGTCCTGCTGGCACAGAAGATAATAGGACAAGCAGCTTTTAGTTACAGATAAGAAATCTGTGTTTTAGAATAGCTCCAGGGAAATTCAGCTGCTGGCCAATTACTGCTTTGCAAAAAATTTCCCACAGAAAATGCAGTTTCAGTGAGAGCAGTGTAGGTGTGGAATCTGTAACTATTATAAAAGCCCTAATGAACTTTGGGCCTCACAATGACCTTTTGGTCCTGTATCTCCTGCCCCTCACTTTGTCTCAGACCACTGACAGAGCAGGCAGGTGTCAGGAACCAAGCAGTTGAGACCCAGCGAACTCACACTGAAAGACATCACTCTTGGGCTTCAGGGTGAAGCTTAAAGTAAAAGTCTTTATTGGGGAAGTCAGCATGCAGAACCTACACTTTGCAAATGCTCACGGACAGGAATCCTTGGCAGAGACACCAGAGAAGGGGGTGGCCTGGCTTATATGCCTGGGCTGTGGGAAAGGGGCAACAGAACTGCCTGAGGTGAGAATCTGGCATTCACACAGGAAAATAGGATCAGAATGTTCTTTGATATGGGAAGGTGTTGAAGCGATTCAAACATCTGTTGTTCAGCCTAGCCAGAGAGAACAGCCTTGAAGGGAAATAGCGAGGAGCCGCGGAAGCGGGATGCATCTTTGAAAAGCAAGCGGAGGAAATGGAGAGGGGTGGTGCTCCAGAGCCTGACGGAGATGCCAGAGCAGAGTGAAAGTTGTTGTTGTTGTTGTTATACTTTTATACTGCCATTCCCTTAGGCTCATGATGGTTTACAGAATAAAAATGTTACAATAAACCCATAGTTAAAACCCATTAAAACCAATCAATATCGACAATATCAACAATGTTAGGCAACAGGCGAAAACACTAACTAAGCCCCCCCCCCCCCACGTTAGCCAAGGGACACCAAGTTGTTGGTCGACTAGTATCATTGTAATATGGGAGTGAGGCAATCAGATCATTCAGTTGGACCCAGGGGGTTCCAGGAGTAATAGAAATTCAACAACTTGTAAATTAAGCCACGAGGCAGGAACCAGGGGTTCATGGCAACAGGTGCCTGGTGAGTGCACTCCCAGGGGCCAGGGGCTGCTGCTTCCGTGCAACAGACGGATTGCAACAGATTGGCAACCAAAGCCAATGAGAATGTGGGGAAAGTAGAGTCAGCCAATCGGAGGGAGAGCCCTCTAAGGCCTGGCCTCCATGAGCTGTGGGAATTCTGAGGGGAAATCCCTCCATTTAGGGGTGATGGGAAGATTCCTTGCCAAAGATTTTAATGTTGGACCTATTTTGCCAGGACAAAACATCTGGGGAGGAAGAGGAGCAACTCTAGCATTGGTCTCTGAGAGCCATTGGGGGGTAACATTTAAAGAACATCAGCCTCTAACTTGGAGAGCCAGATTTGATTCCCCACAGGCTGTGTGACCTGGGGACACTCTATGTTCTCTCAGAGCTCTGTCAACTGTACTTCCCTCGCAGGGAGTCTGTTTGTAAACTGATCAGAGTCTCCTTTGGGTAGTAAACAGCAGGGTACAAAAATCCAGCTCTTCTTCTTCTAAGGGGCAACAGTGGGTACATAAGCATGTGGGTACATAACATTTTATCAACAGTAAAAAAAAATGGAGCAGGGTAGATGCCTGTGTATTGTGTACAGAAGGAGGAGGATAGATACCTGTGTACTGTGTACTGTGACTACCCCATGTAGATTAGGGCAGGGGGACATTTCGGAGTCTGTGGACTAATTCACACAAGAAGGGAAATGAGGTTGAACGCAGAATAGTGAGGAATTGGCTGCCATGCAATCTCCCCCTAAGAGGTCTCCAGTCTGATTTCCCTTCACATATCTAAAGACATGGCTCTTGAAAGCTCATCTGTAACTAGTATGCCACAATTCCCAGAGGTCAGTCCCACCACAACCCCAACATGATAAAAGCCACCCCCACACTCTAGTGCCCATTGTATTCCTGGATACAACAGGCTTTGGCCCTAGTGCTAACATAAATCCCTGTATTTCTGCATGCACAATAATGTCAAAAATATTTACAATCGTGTAATACCAAGTCTTACCTATGTCTAATGCTCCCATGAATCCTACAAACTCCCCAAACAGACCTATGCCTAAGCTAACCCTAACCTAACCTGAGAAATTAAAGGTAAAGGTAAAGGTATCCCCTGTGCCATAGAGGTAAAGGTATCCACTGGGTTATGTCTGACCCTTGGGGTGACGCCCTGTAGTGTTTTCATGGCAGACTCAATACGGGGTGGTTTGCCATTGCCTTCCCCAGTCATTACCATTTACCCCCCAGCAAGCTGGGTACTCATTTTACCGACCTCGGAAGGATGGAAGGCTGAGTCAACCTTGAGTCGGCTGCTGGGATTGAACTCCCAGCCTCATGGGCAGACAGCTTCAGACAGCATTTCTGCTGCCTTACCACCCTGCGCCACAAGAGGCTCGTAACCTAAGAAATTGCGCTAATATAAATCCCTATATTTTTCCATGTACAATAATGTTAAAAAATACTTATACATCCCATAGCCTTTCATAACCATGTCACAAAGACTTACCTCTAATGCGCCCATGAAACCTACAAACTCCCCAAACAGACCCATGCCTAAGGTAACCCTAACCTAACCTGAGAAATTACGCTAATATAAATCCATATATTTTTACATGTACAATAATTTTAAAAATATTTATACATCCCGTGGCCTTTCCTAACCATGTCACAAAGACTTAGCTACCTCTAATGCTCCTGAAAAACCTGCAAACTTCCCAATCATACCTATGCCTAAGCTAACCCTAATGCTTACCAGAGAATTATGGCCAATAAAAAAGCCCTGTATTTTTACATGCACAATAATGTCAAAAAACACCCCAATTCTTATGTATCCCATGGCATTCCGTAACCATTTCACTAAGTTTCCCCTACCTCTAATGCTCCCACGAAACCTACAAAATCCCCAACCGGACTCATGCCTAAGCTAACCCTAACTGTAATCTGAGAATTTATGCTATTATAAATCCCTATATTTTTACATGTGCAATAACAGTTATTGGCCCTTCCTGGTCCTAGTATTGTTTATATCTTATTTCATTATTTCATTATTTCAAATGTTGCTTTTAATTATTCAAATATGTTTGCTGCCATTGGGACCCTGATCAGGTGGAAAGGCAGCATAAAAATCTTTTAAAAGGTAAAGATACCCCCTGTGCAAGCACCGAGTCATGTTTGACCCTTGGGGTGATGCCCTCTAGCGTTTTCATGGCAGACTCAATGCAGGTGGTTTGGCATTCCCTTCTCCATGGTCAGAGCTTCAGACAGCATGTTGGCTTCCTTACCACCCTGCGCCACAAGAGGCTGTTCTAAAAATCTTTTAAGCAAGTACAAATAAGTTGAAAGTACTGAGGAAATACTGCTTTGTTGAAGACTGATGGAATGAAGAGAGGCTGCAGGGGATAAACTTGCGGCAGTCCATGCTAGCAGGATTAGGGATGAGGAGTTCTGGTAATGATGGATTTCCAGACACAGGACAGAAAGAAGATGTCAATGATACGACTGAATGGTGCTTGTCTGTGATAGAGGATCCTAAGTATACAAATACAGAATTCCAAAAAGGAAAACAAACATTCCTGCCTTAAAAAACAGAATAGCCACTAGAAGCTGGTTTCAGTGCTGGCAAGACCCACCATCACACACCCCTCTCCTGGCTTGTCTTACTTTGCTCCAATGCTGTATTGGCTGGTGACTTTTGTAGGATCTGAGAAGCAAGGGTTTCCCTCAGCTTCCCAGTAAATGTTGCAGAAAGGCCTGGCCAGTAGAATTAAAACAACTTCAGGTTAATATGTTCTACCTTCCATTTATCCCTAATGGCTGCAGGGCAGAACTTCATTAAAGGGTTTTCTTAAAAGTAAACGTTCTGTGACTGCAGTATGACATTGGCTGACCTGGGCCCTGGGAATTTTGTTTCCCCAGTCTCTCCCCTTACTAGCTCTGGAAGGGATATGTGAAGATAGAAGCATATGGTTTGATGCCATTTACAGTTCTATGCCTTTTAAATAGCAGCTTTCTCAGCAACTTTTCAATTGCCTGTTCCTGCATATAACCCTCAAACAAATTTAGATTGCCCTTAATTATTTATTTCCTGAATCTGATAGGTCCTATGGCATCTTCAAGATTTATTAATGAAAGAATTTGGCTTGTTTAGACAATTTTTTGAACTGAATGCCATCAATCTCCTGTGCCACTGATGCAAAGGAGAAGTCACACATGAAATATCTGTCAACTAGTTATCATTAAAAAAAAATGTTGCACAAAACAACCACTTTCACATATCACAAAATCAGATCTAGTTTGCTATTCATTGGCTAAGCATAGAGTGGAGACGGGATGAGTTCATTATGTCTACATGTATGGGGGGGATGCTTGATACAAAATTTAAAAGCTATTCAATGAAGTCAGAACACTAATGTTTTTGTTTTGTTTTGTTTTTTTAAATGTAGAGCCGATGGCCAGCCTTATGTGCAGAGTGGGAGAATGGAATTTCCACACAATACAGAAGTGGCCCCCAAGAGGTGTGTGTTTAATGTGAGGATGCATAATTTTGCAATTCCCAGCCAGAAGAATTCTAAAGGGTAATCCTATGACTACTTGCTTATGACCCATTTGCCTTAATGGGACTTAATTCCAAGTAAGCATGCATAAGCACACTCTGTATTGCTAAATGTTCACAGATGTTACTGGGTAGATGCCTATTTTGCATATTCAACTTCAAACCAGTGGAGGAAAACAGACTTCATTATGATATGACATCTTAAGATATTTTCTTAATATCCATTCCAGAATGACTGAACAGAGTAGCTCTTAGTCCTATCTTTAGGAGATGTGAAATCATAGCCATAATATTAATTGGATAAAATGCTGATGACATAATCTGTAGACCATCTAAACCAAAGTAACATTATCAAACCAATTTAAAATCTGCTTGCCTGTACTCCCCAAAGAGTGACATGCTCTATCCAACAAACTGGTGAATCCTGGCCCCCCAAAATCTTCCTGGCCTCAAACTGGTCCCAACCTGGTAGAACGAGCTCCCCAACCAGATCAAGGCTTTGTCATAAGTCAAACAGTTCCTTAGGGCCTGAAAAGCAGAGCTCTTCCACCTGGCTTTTGGGTGAGGCCAGCCACGGAGAACTTCCTGATACCATTGCCAGGCAAACCTGATACCCAACATGTCCCTAGCCTAAAACTTCTGTTAACTGGTAATGGTTATTTTAGTCTCTGACTGATCTTGCCTTTTTATGACTGTATTTTTTTCCCATTTAAAATGGTTCCAGAGGTGTCAATGTATCTTCTCATTCCCACTGTTCTATGTACACCACCTAGAGACATCACAGTGAGGGACGGTATATAAATGGAATGAATAAAATAAATACATGACGTTGGATCCTAAATGGCGTTCCACCTTTCTAAATTTGTTGACGTTAATAAGCTTTAAACAATGCAAGTGTGGCAGTCTCTATCACTGAGGGTCATTAATCTGAACAGCCAAATGGAGGTTAAAGTTTCTTTGACTGAATTGAAACAATGTATTTACCACTAAATCACAGTGTAGCTTGATAAGCGAATACTCTCTTAAAACTTCTAGTCTTTGTGGGGCACCGCACTCAATCTTCAAGGGACTATATTTGCTCTGAGTTCAAAATGAAACCTTGTTAGCAGCCAATGACCAGTTAATGTACTAAAACTTACATTTTAAATAATCTGATCATTCCAGTTAATAAAACATTGTTAAATAGATGCACAGAACCCTGGTAAACCCGTAGAAATCAAATCTATATCAGCACACATCATTCCTATTTCGTATAAGTTGACTTAAGGAAAAAGGTTGTTTAGCTTCTTAGGCAGAGCCTTGCTAAAAAGAGTGGGAAAGCGGATTTCACTGAATTCCAGATCAGAAAGATTCAAAGATTATAAAGGGTGACCAGCTTATATAAAAGCTATTACATAGGCCAATCGTGGTCTCTAAAAGCATGATGTAAAACACTTCTGAGCATCCCAAAGAATAATTGTCACAAACTCTATACCATTTGCTCTGGAATTTATTATGAGCATAAAGCTCTTTATTTGGGTTGGAATAAGATGTGACACACCATTGTGTATAGTCAGTCAGTCAGTCAGTAACCTTTTATTGGCGTAAAAAGTATAAGACATATAAAAATACGGTTTAAAATTTCAACAAAATAATAAAATGGGGTTACATGACCAAACAGATCTTAAAATGATTAAATAAACTATAAGAGATAAAATACAAGGTAGGCAGCATATTATAAAAGCATCTTAGTTAAAACTCTGGCAACTAAAATGGTTATCTCTGGGTCTTTGTCAGAGAGCAGAAATTGCAAGGTCATAGATTTACTTACAGAAGGCTTGTTTCCCAGCAAGGCAACAAAGCTGTCATCCCGACACTGCTCATATAAGGGGCAGTCTAACAAAATGTGTGAGACAGAGTCAGGGCAACCAGAACCACACGGACAGAGTCTCGCATGGTATGGGATATGGTGGAATCTTCCCTCTAAGACCTTTGAGGGGAAAGCATTCATTCGTGCGAGGAGAAAAGCTCTTCTCAGGGGTGGGACATCAAGGAGATGCAAATATGAAGGCATAATATTTCTCTGCATAATGATGCCAAAGAATGCTGGTGAGCAGACTCGAGGCTGGGTAGGTATGAGTTCCTGCTGCTCATGGTCTAAAATTCTCTGTTTAATAATCCGGAAGATACATTTTTCTTCCAGAGGTAGAAGGGAGTTCAGATCAATGCCAATGGAGACTAATTTTTGTTCAATAGCCTGGAACCATTGAAATTTAAGAGGGTCACTTTTTAGACAAGTTAAAAGGCTGCCAGTTTCTATTCTAAAAAACAGTCTGACCCAAAATTTAAAAGTAGCTATCCAGGCCCTTGTCTCTACCCTAATTTGGCCAAATTCTGCGCAAATGGCATGGTAGGAGACACAGTTGGGAACCCCTGCAATTTGCCTATAGAAAGCAGATTGAACACCCTCAATAGATTTATTAAAGGCAGGAACCCATAAGGGACATCCAAACAGGAGCTGGGACATTACTTTGGCATTAAAAATTTTAATTGCTGCAGGGATAAATTGGTTACCTTTCACAGAGAAAAAGAACTGTTTTATCAAAGAAGATGAGGATTTGGCCAGATTGATAGCTCGTTGGCAGTGGGAGCTCCATTTCTGGTTATACTGGAAGGTAACACCTAGATACTTAAATGTTTTGACTTGTTCTATTGAAGTGCCTCCAATAGACCAAGTCATTGCATGCCAGCTCTTAGAGAAAACCAAAACTTTTGTTTTACCATAGTTAATTACTAACTTATTATCTTGGCAATATTGGTAAAAGGTGGATAAGTATCGTTGTAAGCCAACCCTTGTATATGAGAGTATTGTAGTATCGTCGGCATACAACAACAAAGGAATATGCTGGGAACCAAGTTTTGGGGGATGACCATTAATTGGTTCCAGTTTTAACGCTAAATCATTAATGAATAAATTGAACAACAAGGGGGCCAGAATACAGCCTTGCTTAACTCCAATGGTCATTGGAATCTTGGAGGTTAAGTCTCCCTTTGAAGAATACCGGACTTGGCAGGAGGTGGACACATAAAGTTTTTGGATGAGAAACACAAGTCTCGGTTCCATACCCATTGATCGCAATTTATTCCAGAGCATATCCCTATCTATCTTATCAAAGGCACTTTTAAGATCTATAAAAGCTGTGTATAGCCTCTTACCATTTTGGGACGTATATTTCTCGGCCAGGCATGAAAGAGTTAAACAATGATCTATAGTAGAGTTACCCTGCAAGAAACCAATCTGTTCAGGACCTATAATTCTTTGAGAGCGAGCCCAATCAGTTAGGCGCCGTTCGAGATGTTTTGCATAAATCTTACCTATAATTGATAATAAACTAATAGGTCTAAAATTATTAGGGTCATTATGGTCACCCTTTTTAAACATGGGAATAATGATTGAATTCAACCAAGAACTTGGGACAATCCCATGTAAGTCAATTAAGGTAAATAAGTTGGCCAAGGGAGGAGCCCACCATTTAGGGTTGTTTTTTAGAAGTTCAGCTGAAAGGGCATCCTGGCCTGGGGCTTTGCCTATCTTAAGGCTCAGAATTAGTTCCTCTACTTCGTCGGGCAAAACTGGGGACCATCTAGGGACATTAGTTGGGATGGAGTCATTCAGCAGATTTTCTGGAGCTGCTGGGACATTAAATAGAGCAGAAAAATGATCAACCCAAACTTGGGGGGCAATAATAAGTTCTAAATTATCAGTCTTCCCCCTCAAGGGTCCTCTTACAGCTGACCAGAATGCTTTGGAATTTTTGGATTTAACAATGTCAAATAGGCGGGCCCAATTATCATGAGAGTAAAGCCGTTTTTTCTCTCGGATAAGACAATTATACTGTTTTTTTTGTTCAAAGTAACTGTGGATAATAGTCTGATCCTCTGACGATTGGGCCTGTCTAAATAGCTCTCTCAGGGTTTTTTTTGAGATATGACATTCTTGGTCAAACCAGGAGGAATTGCTGCCTTTGTTACAGACTGGTTGTGCTTTAAGGCCGCTATGGTCAACTATCTGAGAATACAGCTCTACAGCAGTCATAGGTGAGCTTGAGTTAATTAAAGTCTCCCGAAGTTCTATCATTCTTTCAGATTCCAAAAGAGATGTGATCTCTTTCTCCATCTTAGCAGACCATCTAATCCGTTTCAAACAAGATTCAGTGGGAACTGCTGGTAGAGATACACTGGGACTGCAAACATCTATCCCAGTATGATCCCAGTTTAGAGTCAGTGGAAGGTGGTCACTCTCAGTACGTGACTCTATGGAGAAAGAAGAAATATTTTGGAAGCAGTTAAAAGTGCATAAGCCGTAATCAATCACACTCTGTCCTCGAGGGGACGCGAATGTGAAATCTGCAGATGTGGGAAACTTGCTTTGACCATTTAATATCAGAATATTGTGCTCTATACAGAATTCAGTTAATTTGATCCCTGCCTCATTAACGACACTGTCCTTTGAGTTCCTCAAAGGCCAAATGGAGGGTAGTAAGTCCTCATCATCTTCCCCAAACCCCAACCTTGCAAAGATATCATTATTATTAGTGCCAATTCGAGCATTAAAATATCCTAAAATAATGAATTGTGCTGAGGAGTGGTCCTTATATATTGAAAATATAAAATTAGAAAATTTGGCCCAGTTTTGGTTGAGAGTCAAATAATTCTGGGCAGGAGGGAGGTAAACATTGATTATTATTAGTGAGGAATTATTCCAGTGCAATAGGATGGCCATAGCTAAATTTTGGCAGCAGCCTAAAATAGAAGGGTTAGCAACAGAGTCAATCTTCAGCAAGGTGGAAATGCCCGCTTTGGAACGTCCCTTGGGCTCATTTTTATAGGCTGGTAAGTTAAATGATGTAAATCCCTTGAGATGAATTTTTTCTTGAAACCAAGTTTCCTGGAGGAGAATACAATCAAAGGAGGTTAAGAATTCCGCAAAATCAGAGTCTCCGGATTTGTTTTTCCATCCAGCGATGTTCCAGGATGCTATCCGAAGTCTAGGATGGGAATGGTCTCCAAATAGTCAATCATTTCTTGCCGCTGGTTCTTCAGGTTGCGTCCACTGGGGAGAAGGATCAGAGTTGGTCTGAGTGAGCTCCTCCCCTTCTGGGGTCTTATGATCTTCCTGGAGAGATTTTGCTTGTGGAGATTTTCCCTTCACGTTTGCATTAGTCTTTGGCATATTATGGGATGAGGTGGAAGGTGAAGAATCTAACAACAGCTTCTTTTCTTCAATCATCTTATAAAGTTCCCTGGATGCAACGTGTGGTGTTTTATTTGCTAATTCTGAAAATTCCTGGGCCAGAGATTTAGTATTGGATTGGTTGTTTTGTCTTTGGCTCAGCAAAGTACTAAGAATTATTCGTGAGTCCAACTCAAAATCTTCTCTGTGATCTGTTGGCTGTGATGATGCCATGGGTCTTTCTATTCTCTTTCCTTGAGGATTTGCTTCAAGTTCATCTCTTGACCCCCTCGGTTTATTTTTTTCTTCCATTTCCGGGCCTTTAAATGGGTCTGGTTTCCTCACACTCACCTCCATTGCTGAACAGAAGGTGGATTCTAAAGCTGGCATTGAGTCAGGAGTTACTGGTCTCCCTTCACTTGTGTTTAGGGAGAGATCTAAGTCTATTTGGCTTTCTTTGTGGCTGCTATTCTTTGCTCTTAAAGTCTGAATAGTCTGGACAGGTGATAGGCTTAAATTCCTTGAACTTTTACTTAGATTTATTATTGTACTCTGTTGATTTGTCAGCTTTGACTTCTTTAGATTTCCTTTTTGTAGGGAGGTTATTACTCCTTTCCTCCTACATATGTTGCTATTTGATAGCTTTTTAGAAGTATAAACAAGACCACAGCTTTATTACCTCCTCTTATGGAGGCCCGGAACCACAGGAAGTCTGATTGCACACCAGACTCCCTGACAATAGGCTTCATCCCATGCAAACCCTCAGCTGTCCACCTCCAGCCAGCCCTCTGTAGCATGCTTTAGGATGCTTTGGGCTGATCCTGCATTGAGCAAGGGGTTGGATGGCCTGTATGGCCCCTTCCAACTCTATGATTCTATGATTCTATGATCAACCAGTGGCTAAAGTAAGTCTTTGCTGCACTTTATATGCTATGTTTCAAGGCTGAAAATTATAAACTACTAGTAAAAAAAGCCCATTGTATTCTTTATACAATGGGCTCTAGCAGGCAGCGGCGAGAGCGAGGGACGGAAGGCTACCTGAAAGAGGGCTGCGGCTCCTCGGTGGCTCCTCGGCCGCGGGTTGGGCTGCGGGTTGAGCTCCTCGGCGCGCACCTCCGCGGCTCCTGCCGGCTGCTCTTCGCCGGCTCCTGAAGTGGCTCCTCGACGTGCTACCGGCTCTTTGGCGGCCCGTGGCGCTGGCGGGGGAGTTGCTGCTGCTGCTGCGGCTTGGCAGCGCGGCGAAGCATGGGCCCAGCGGCGATCGCGGCCCAGGCTCCGCTGTTCACTGGGCGGGCGCCGCCTGGGATCGCGGCGCCGCTTCCTTTGTTGATGGCGGCTCTTCCGGCGGCAACAGTCATGGCGCCATCGTCCATCGCGTCGCCGCCGCCGCCGCCCGCATCTGATGTGGGACCTCGCGTCAGGCCGCCGGGCAGGGAGCCCCCGGCAGCCGCGCTCCGCGCGACTGCCGGGGGCTCCCTGCCCGGCGGCCTGACGCGAGGTCCCACATCAGATGCGGGCGGCGGCGGTGGCGGCGGCGACAACACAATCGACGATGGCGCCATGACTGTTGCCGCCGGAAGAGCCGCCATCAACGGAGGAAGCAGGGAGCCCCCGGAAGCCACGCTCCCGGCGGTCTGATGCGAGGTCCCACATCGGTGGTGGCGGCGGCAGCGGCGACGACGCGATCGACGATGGCGCCATGACTGTTGGCGCCGGAAGAGCCGCCATCAATGGAGGAAGCAGGGAGCCCCCGGCAGCCACGCTCCGCGTGACTGCCGGGGGTTCCCTCGGGCGGCGGCCTGACGCAGCCTTAAAGAAAACTCTCAGTTCTACTCCATCAAAATATCCTAAATGGCGATTTCAACTTAAAATCCACAACAGTACTACTAGTCCTATTAACCCCAAAGCTATATTAAATCATAATGTACAGTAGGAAAGGATCATCTAATCCATCCAAACAATATTTTATATCTGCAATTTCTGTACATATATTGTGCTACCTTTTCTTTGTAATCTTATGGCTTGGATCTGGCTCCAGTGCTGGTTTTAGCCATTTATACCTGGTCTATTCCTATACTCCAATAATAGAATGGTGGTTGATCTCTGCATGCAGTTGAAGTTGAGGAATTATAGGATTCCTGCACAGAATTTGCAACCATACTGTCATCTTTCAGGATCCTAACTTGAGATTCTATTCATTTTTTATCTTGGCCCCACAAAAAAACTGAAACTAGATGTCTCAGTGAAGTTGCCATCACAAGGAAACTATGGGTCATTGCACACATCTAAAAACATAGTGTTAAGCTAGTGCAATTGCTTAATGCTATAAAAAATCATACCCCCAACCATTTCTCACCTCCTCGCTCTCTTGCTGTCTTCTCCTGTTTTCTCATGCTTCCTGGCACTCTGCACGGCTGATTAAAATGGCAAAGGAGAGGGACTCACTATACACGTGGCTCTCCCCCCACCTGTCAATCACCTTTTTCCCAGTTTTAAAGGGAAAGTGATGCAAGCAATCTTATTTTTTTAAGTAAAAGTTATCCATTGCTGTTTTGGAATTATGATACTTGAAGATCAACAAAAGTAATTTTTTCCTTTTTTGGGGGGGGGGGAGGTTGAAAGGCATGCTTTGTTTGCCAACTGATGGGTGGAAATTTTTTTCCCCTCTGCCTGGATGAAGCAACACATATTCATTGCTTCAGGTAGTTTGCTACAAAGAGAAAAAAAAATGCCCCGTTCCAGGGAGAAGGGAAAGGGAGGTGGGCATAAGGGCAGGTGCTGGAGATGGCAATTATGCTACTTCTGGCCACTTTGGTTATGCACATTCATTTCACTAGTGGTTGCTGGTTGCTGTCATCCTGCTCATGCTATACAGTGGGGTAATCCAGTTTTGTGGATTCCCTCACTAGCACCTGGATGTACCTCCAGGATTGCTGCTGGGATGCTGGATTATGACATCATTTAAAATGCCAAAAATATGGCGTCTGCAAAAGGTAAATATCTCACTATATTCCCTGCATGCAGAATGGCCCTGTGTATTGGCTTTCTTCTATAGTTTCATAGCAAAAAGCTAGCAGCATCCTATGAACAGAAAAAATTCAGGTATGGCTGTTAGAACCATGGCTTCCAGCTTCTTTCAATTAAATGAAGCCTGAAGCATTACTGAAAAGGATGGAGATTCTCCACCCTATAGGAAGAGTGAGTCCTCCTTTAAACAGGAGAGCCAATTTCCAGACACACTGCAGACTCACCCATTGTCTTATGGGATTAGCCGTTTGCCTTTAGGAGCCCATAATGAATTTTTTTGGATTTCTAAGTACAGTTTTTGGACAAGTTAGGGGATCAGTTTCCACTTGGAGTTTAATGTTGGAGTTGATATAATTAGAACTGGTCTTCATAAAGGTTATGCCATACCAAAGGATGGTAGCAATGTGGTGATTTGTTTGATATAGTAAGGTCCAATTGGCAGGTACTCTGATGCATCCCAGGATTTTAAATCAGCATTTAATCGTATCTATCATGTTAGACTGTGGAGTAAATCTGAAAAGTCCAATATAGATAGCTACTAATTCTTATCCATTGTCTGTACAAAAATACATGGCTATGGTTTAATTGTAACTGTGATGGGCAACTGTCAGATTCTGTTCCAATTTATAATGGTGTTTAACAGTGCTGTATTTCGGCTCCCAAAATATTCAGTTTCTATATTAATGGTTATTGACTCAATGACTCAAGCCCTTGCCTTACTTCCTATATTAGCCTCTAGATCATTCTCACTTTTACTTTAAGTTGATGATGCGATACTGCTGTTTCTTACCAGTATTGGTTTAAGGCAGTGGTTCTCAGCCTGGGGGTCAGGACCCCTTTGGGGGTTGAATGATTCTTTCACAGGGATCGCAGCAGAGCAATCAGCTTGGCCAGGGGGACAGCATTTACAATGGCCTTGTGAGGTCGATTGAGATAGAGCGTTCATCTGTCTGGAGCAGCAGAAAAGAATGAGATCAGCATGGTGGGATAAGAGGCAGAACTGAAATGAGATATCCCGGAAAAAAACAATTTATATACAATCATGAACAATGGATCTTCACACTATTGGTCAGTTTTGGTTTAATTTCTGTGAAAGAACACTTGCATAATTTTATGGTTGGGGGTCACCACAACATGAGGAACTGTATTAAAGGGTTGCAGCATTAGGAAGTTTGAGAACCACTGGTTTAACATGTGTGTTGCAGACTATTGCACCGTACTGTGATACTGATCTTCTATTAACTACAATAAGTCCAAAATAGTGGTGTTATGTAAAAGCACAGATAGATGATTAACATTAATACTGAACAAGTTGCATGCTTCATGTATTCAGGGGTAGTTATTTATTCTTCCAGGTCATGGAACACAAAAATAAATAGTATGGTCACAAATGGCCAAAGAAGTGTTTTTGCTCTGAATTTCTTTTTCACTAGAGATGGTCAATGTTGTTACTTCAGCTCTGCATGTTTTTGTGGCCAAGGTTAATACACAGTTACTATATGGCTCTCAGTAAGGTCTCAGAGTTACTATTGGGGGATCCCTTAGTGTTGGTTAGATCAGGACCCTCGCTCTTAATAAGAGAGCTCTTTGACTTGTAGCACCATCTTTTAATGTGTTAAGGGTTTTTTAGGGATTGTATTGTATTTTAAGAGCCTCTTGTGGCGCAGAGTGGTAAGGCAGCCGTCTGACAGCTTTGCCCATGAGGCTGGGAGTTCAATCCCAGCAGCCGGCTCAAGGTTGACTCAGCCTTCCATCCTTCCGAGGTCGGTCAAATGAGTACCCAGCTTGCTGGGGGGTAAACGGTAATGACTGGGGAAGGCACTGGCAAACCACCCCGTATTGAGTCTGCCAAGAAAACGCTAGAGGGTGTCACCCCAAGGGTCAGACATGACTCGGTGCTTGCACAGGGGATACCTTTACCTTTACCTTTATTGTATTTTATCGTTTTATTGTAAACTGCTGTGAGACAAATTGAGAGCGGTGGTATATAAATTTGAAAATAAATATAAATAAATAAAAAATGTGCTACCTTTAGGACTCATGAAACTGTGCAGACTACATTTTTGAGAACCATACTTGCAGTTGCCAGCCGTGTTTCCAATGCAGTTGTGCATTAAGAAGATAGCTTACTTTCTCTAGATGTCCAGGCATGGATATATAGGAGTAACTTTCTCTCTCCTTACATCTCTGACACTAACAGATACCTTCCAATCAACATGGAAAAGGTCCCTTTTCGAGAAATTATGAACCATTGGTTACTCCTCTAACAGCTTAATAAACTCGGGTTATTTAAAAGCCAAATCAGTAATTAAGCGAATGATCTAGAATAGTAGTTCCCCAAGTAGGTGGTATGCCCCGCTAGGGGCAGTGGAAGGATTCAGGGTGGCAGTGAGGAATTTTGGGCAGTAGGGGGATAGCAGTCTGGCACTTCCTGCATTTTCCTAGCTTGAGACATTCCAAGGTGTCTTCCCATTGTCTGCCTCTGGGGAGTAGTAACCCTGGACTTCCTTGGTGGTCTTTCATACTGGTGCTGACCAGGGCCAACCCTGCACAACAACTCAAAAAGAAGTGTAGGCAATATAATGTGTTTTGAATTTGCAGTAGACCTAACATCAGGAAAGAGGTGTGTTTTTGTATGTGCACTAGGGATGCCAGGGTGGTGGAAGCTTGAAAAGGTTTGGGAACCACTGACCTAGAACATTCAATACCATTTATGTTCTACTGCAAAATATAATCATCTTAGGAACAAAAAATTGGTATCCAATTCCTGTCAAGTATAATGTTTCCCAGGCATAGGATAGCTTTCACTTTGGATCATTTTAATATTTTGCCATCTGTATTACTAAAAGGGAGCAGTCCTGGTTTAAGAATTCATGGGGCCGAAAGCACCACAGCCAGTTTAAAGATTTGTGGGGCCTTAGCAGAGCACAACTGTAGGGGTCCTCTCCCAGGGATAGTTTGAACTTTGGAAGCAATGGACAGCTTCAGTTTGCTGAAAATATTTCTCTAACCTTGGTGGGGCATGCAAGCGCAATGCCCCAATATTTTATGTGGCCTTTACACTTGTGTGCTTATGATCTGCCACATGCTCAATAAGCAATGCACATGCTCAGTCATTAACTGAGCATACATATAATCTTTTTTCATTTTTGTGGTCCACAAGCCACATAAGTATGAAGTGTGTGTGAAGACACTTTGAAGGCACCTTAACTGTCCAGCGCAGTGGGGCCCCTGTAACCATGGTGCCTGTAGAACGTGTACTACTAGGATAAGCTGGGAGATACCTTGGTGTTGCATTCCATGAGTGTCTATGTCCTTGTTCCTCTGAATAAATTGAAATGGTTGGACATGTATTGGCCACTGTGTGAGACAGGATACTGAACTGGATGGACAATTGGTCTGATCCAGCAGGGCTCTTCTTGTGTCCTTAACCATGGTAGAATTGCCCAGAATGTTGGGAGCTGACAGACCTCTAGACTGCAATCAAGCCTTAAAAATTCATTATGGAAATTAGTTAATTTGATACCATTCTGTCCTGGTATAAATTAGTTTAACCCAGTGCTTGATTGTCCTGTGTCCTCATTGTGTGGAGGGTGTTGCTACAAATGGCCAAGTTAAATCCAAAACACATCAAAGATAATTTCATTCACATTAGTTACTTTTCTGAGGTTAACAGATGAAATGTATTAAGGTCAGATTTGAACTTTTCTTGCTCCAGATGTACACTGTGTTTATCCTACATTAGCTGGCATTGTTTTTCCACTAGGAAGGAATAGTTCTTCTGAATGGATCTTTTGTTATACATTTTCTGAGAAAATGCTTTATTTTTCACACACAAAAAAGCATCTGCTCTGGTGTAGTATTGTAAGAGAACTACTCTGGCTTCTGGACTTGGCAGGTGCTCTGTGATGAGGAGGACTGGGTAGAGACCTCAGTTCACTAGACCATCTTCTTTTTCATGTGAATGCTACATATTGTGCAGGAATGCCTGACAGTTTTCAATAGCCTTTGCTTTCTAAAGGGTCAAATGTTCAAGGAGACTCCGATCTTTCCACTTCTATGCCTGCTAATTCAAATCCACACTAAGACTGCAGGAGGTTAAATGTCATCCTTATATGACAGCTGTTGAGCTGTCAATGGGCAGTGAGTTGAACTCCTCAGCAGCTCCAAACCAAAATGTATCCACACCCCACTAAGCACCACAACAGTCAGTGTTAATTGGCATCCTCTTGACAAACTCAGCAGGCAGCTCAAGAAGCAAAAGTGAAGGAGCACTAAAAATCCTCTCTTCAGGAATGGAATTTCTGGGGTCTGGGGGAGCCATTGAGAATGTAGGTTAGCTCTGTCAGAAAATCTTCCCTTGTTTCTTCCCTTTCCTTGCTTTAGATGTTTGTATTTAGTTTTGACTAGTTTCATGATCTGCGTTTAGGGCTCTGGAGTTCAAACTGAAGGCCAGGTTGGCGTTCTTCAACAACTGTGGCTTCTGCTTTCCCTTTCCTCCCTCCTCCCATACCCTCTACTCCTGACTTTTGTGTAGTAGGAAAAATAATTTTATTAGTTTAGTCAGTAGGAAGGAAGCATGGAAGAAGTGAGATGTACACATTCTGTGGAGCTCTGAAAGAGCCCAACATATTCCCGAGTCATGGCTTAGCTTTATTTGTTATTAATAACAGACCAAATGTATGTAGGGAGAAACTGTAAATTATATTGTACCTGTCCTGCAGTGTGCACAGCCATCTTAACTGAAAAAGCAGGAACTGTCAAAGTACTGCTTTCTTACCCACTAATTTTCTCTTGTCCTAGTTTTCTATGTGTCAAAAACTCCAAACATGAAACAACATTCCATGAGCCTCCAAGTATAGTCAGAAGATGACTCAGGTTGACCTCCACAGTAATAACTAAGGCCTAGTTTTTGTTCTAAGAATGGTGTTTCTTGTTTTTACTCATGTCCTCAGGTAATGCATACAGAAGTCAATCAATTTACATGGCTTCTGGATTTAGTTTATTCTCTTCAATAGAATCGGTAGTTCGCTTTTTAAAAAAAAAGTTGTAAGAACTGGATAATCATGTGAGGTTTATGTGGAAACATCTTATGTGGCAGGCATGCAAATACCTAGGTCTCACAGATCCCAGTCCAACAGTGAAACTAGATCACGCTGGTTGCCACTGATTTGGGATTCCACAAGTGGAATTATTCAGGAGGGCTTGGGGGAACTATCCTTTCAACTGGGGCTTGATTCCCTACTCCTGTTTCATATGCTGACAGCTGGGTGACCTTGGGTCAATCTTATTTCTCTCAGAACTCTTTCAGCCCCACCCACCTCACAGGTTGTCTGTTGTGGGAAGAGGAAAGGAAGGCAAATTCTCCTGGGTGCTCCAGGAGACTCTGACCCCACCCCCACCCCCAATGTGGAGAAGCCCAAGTCCATCCAACAAACTTGGGCATCACTGAGGGCCCTGTATCAAGCCATAGAAACCCACTGACATGGAGGAGCAGCCTTCTGCAGTGGCTACCCCACAGCAAAAGTCTAGCTGCTACTGTAGGTGCTGGTGCCAAAGAGTCCCCACTGAAGCAACCACTGTCAATATCAGATTCTGCTGGTGGGAAGAGAATTAAGTGCCACAGCCTTCAGGCACTGCAGGGAGCTCCTGGGGAACAGAGGAGCTGGGGAGCAAGCAGGCACTCCCCCAACAGACTAATACACCAAGAAGAGCTGGTAATAGATGCCTTGACAGCCCCAAAGTCATTGTGAGAGGAGCTGACTGGCTGGGATGCACCCTCCACTGGCTGCCCAGAGAGATAGTGGGGACCCAGAGGCCATGGCCCAGGCAGTGAGGTGGGCAGTAGGGGAGGGGCAGATTGCTGCATCCCCTGAATCCATGGGCCACAGGCAAGACTGCTGATGCCACCCAGCAGGCTGTGCTGGATGAGTATTGCCACCACTGTCCTGCAGAAGCACCAGTCAAGCTGAAGGAAACTGGGAAGAGCCCAGCAGGGTGGGTGGTCTCTTGGATGGTCTCTTCTGGAGCCTGCTGGGCATCTGCAGCCAAGGGTGCATGCATGTAATGTCACGTCTGCAATGACCTTCATTGCATTTATCCCTAGGATGCACATCAAAAACCTCAGGACTAGAAATGAATGGAAACCCAAACAACAAAAAGTTGACTTGAAATCACTGCTTTGCTTTATAGATGAATAACTTTCAAGCAGTTCTAACCAACAACTATCATGCAGCCTAATGCACCCAATAAATGGCGTCACAGAAATTATCATAGAATAAATAAATGTGGTTATCATTATCCTAAAATGTGGCGCAGAGTGGTAAGGCAGCGATATGCTGTCTGAATCTGTCTGCCCATGAGGTTGGGAGTTCAATCCCAGCAGCCGGCTCGAGGTTGACTTCCATCCTTCCGAGGTCGGTAAAATGAGTACCCAGCTTGCTGGGGGGTAAACGGTGATGACTGGGGAAGGCACTGGCAAACCACCCCGTATTGAGTCTGCCAAGAAAACGCTAGAGGGCGTCACCCCAAGGGTCAGACATGACTCGGTGCTTGCACAGGGGATACCTTTACCTTTAAAATGAATGTCTGCCTAACTGAAATGAGATGAAAAAGCAATAAAGGCAGGTTTTGCTAACAATCTTACAATGAATAAAAAACAAACAAGCCCACTAAAGAATTACAAGGTTTTAGAAATGTCTTTCTTAACCATGCCATACCCTGAAAATTGTAATTTAGAGTGCAAACACAAAATATGGTAGGTCACATTCTTCTAACATTGTTCCATTCCTCTTGTTTATGAACTATATAACTTGCAGACACCCAGGGAAAATGATTGTCCAAACAAATTGCCCTGTTTATTTAGTCTGAAAACTGACTGCTTGTCAAAGCCCCTGGAGTAAAGCTCTGTTACATAAACCATCATAATTCTGTTACTAAAACTAAATTAATAACAGCAATCAAAATTAGATACGGTTTGGTGATAATCAGTTCCTTAATGTAATTAAGAGAAAAACTCTGTAAGATTTTCCCCCATATAACACGCAAAGAGATTAGACAAATTTTTGTAACAGTTCAAGGCAGTGTATGTAAACTTGTATCAAATGTAAAAGTTCTATAGGTGATTTCTGACCAGCAGTCATTCACACATACAAATCACATTATGTTGGAGTTATCAAGGGTATCTCCAGACATGGCCTCTGGTCCCATGCTTTTTACAATGGAAGTTAAGCTAAGTTCTAACTTCTGATCCTTGTCATCAGTATCAGTAAACCTTACAAAACTCAAACTGACAAGTCATCAACTACCTGATTGGCCTGCATCCAGGACTGGCCCGCCCAGGTATCTTAGACCCAATCAGGAGACAGCCCTCAGCCAGGAAGGGCTTAATAAGGAATCAGTTCTCCACATCTAATTTCCTGCCTGTTTCAGAAGTTTGTTGATTGGAAAAGGAGCCAACATCAGAGCATGTCCTGCTGCCAGTAAGTAGCTCTAGCCTCCTGGCCTCTTTCAACTTGGAGAACATGGGGGGAAGCTGGGGCATTGTCTGCGAGACTTCTGGAGCTACGGGGCTGCAGAAGAAATGGCCCCATGCTGACCCTCTGGGTTCCAGGGTACCCTGAAAATGCCCTGGGAATGTTTACTCATGAGTAAGTGATGGCCCAGGAATGCCCCACCCTGGTAGTTTAACCCCAATCAGAAGGCAGCCCACAGCCAGGAAGGGCTCTCCACCTCCAACTTCCTACTGATTTCAGAGGTTGGTGGCTTGAAGAGGAGCTGGCCCAGAACATGCCCGACTGCCAGTAAGTTGCCATTGCCTCTTTTAACTCAGAGAACATAGGGGGGCCTGGGCAGCCTCTGAGTGCCTTCTGGAGGGTAGGGGACTGCAGAAGGCCCAGAAACAGCCCCCTCCCTGCCCTCTGGAACCCAGGAAAAGCCTCTGCCATGGGAATGTTTACTCATGAATAAGTCATGTGTAGTTTTTAATTTGCTATCTGAGAGGGGAGGAATGCTTTGGGGGTAGCCATCACAGGCAATTGTAGCAGGGAAAATAATGCTGATGTGTGTGGGACTGGGAAGATGTAGACTTTCCCCTTCCATATGGATGTCACCTTGGTCTTGCTGCAGTCTTTCCAAGACTATCAGAACAAAGCAAATTTGAGACCAATGACATGGAAGATGGGGACTCAAATCCAGCTCCCCACATTACAAAGTGCTGCTCTTAACCTTTACACCAAGCTGTACAAATTGCCTTTGCCTGAAAGAGATGTAGCTAGAGCACAGGCAAAAGAAGCTGTTGCAAGAGGATTGTGTGAGTCTTTTTTTACGTGCTCACTGATTGTTATAGGATTCTTTTCTTTTAAATTTGGACGTTCTGGCCAATGGCTTCTCCGTGCAATCCAAGGAGGAAGACACTCAGGTATTTCCTACATGGAGAGGTGATTCTATGGTTAATAATGTTTGAATACTTTTGTCTCCTGCATTCTCTGTGCATGTGTCTGCATGTGAACGAGTGTGCATGCACGTGTAGAGGGAAGTTCCACACAGCCCCTGTCCCAAGCAGCCCTTTTCTCCACAGGAACTGATATCTGCAGTCTGGAGAAGAGCTTTCATTCTGGGGGAACTCCAGGTCCCATCTGGAGGTTGGCATTCCTGAACAGTGGTGGAAATGCCTACCTCCAGATGTGACCTGGAGAATCCACTATTGGGGCTTCTTGAAGCCTGAAGAATATTTCAGGGCTTTCTCGTTGTTTAAAATTTGAGAAAAGCTGACGTAGAAGCAATAAATGAGAAACCCACTGTAAAGACTTTGCCAACCAATGTTTTCATGCATTTTTGTAACATATAATTGTCTTTGATTTACTTTGACTGAACTGAAGAATGTACAGACTGAAAGAAGAAGAAGAAGAAGAGTTGGTTCTTATATGCCACTTTTCCCTACCCGAAGTAGGCTCAAAGCGGCTTACAGTTGCCGTCCCATTCCTCTCCCCACAACAGACACCCTGTGGGGTGGGTGAGGCTGAGAGAGCTCTGATATCACTGCTCGGTCAGAACAATTTTATCAGTGCCGTGGTGAGCCCAAGGTCACCCAGCTGGTTGCATGTGGGAGAGTGCAGAATCGAACCCGGCATGCCAGATTAGAAGACCGCACTCCTAACCACTACACCAAACTGGCTCTCAGGTTTTCAGTTCTTCAAGCAAAGTTTGCTATCAATTAAATATTTTCATTGAAGGAACAAACTGTGACAAGTTTATTATTTGATGTTTTTATTAGCAACTATTGCCACCCAGCATTTCTCTTTGTTTTTCTCCTGGAGCCTGGCATCCCTGCAACCCCATGGGACCCAAACCCAAGGCTTTTTTTTCCCAGGGGGACTGATCTCTATAGCCTGGAAATGACCTGCAATTCCAGCAAATTTCCAGGTCCCAACTTGTCCCATCCTTCAGCCTCTCTGCCACAGAGTACCCCCATCCCAAGCAAGCCTTTTCATCTCCAGGAGTCTGGAGATGAGTTGTCATAGATTCCCCCCCCCCCAAAAAAAAGAAAAGAAAAACAGCCATTTTCCCCTAGGAGATTTCCAGGCCACAGCTGAAGGTTGGTGATCCCTGGGTCAGGAATCCTTGAGGTTTGGAGGAGGGGCCTCAAGAGTCGAAGGGTGTGCGGGAGCTTTTGCCATGTAGCCAGCCTCCAGGAAGGCCACAGTGGAAGTGTGCTTCCTAGCACCTGTTGTATTCCTGGGTATGGAGGCTGTGTGGCACTCCCCACTGGCCAGAAAGAATAAAAATGTAAACTACCTGGGTGGGCCATTCCTGGATGAGGGCCAATGAGGTAGTGGGCAACTTGTCAGTTTGTGTTTTATAAGGTCTGCTGATGATAGTGATGATGTAGACTCATATTGCCCTACTATCCTTTTTCTTGAGTTATCCAGTGCATGTGTATGTGCTCCTTTGGGATGGGCACATATCTAAAACCCATGAATTGAGCTGGAAATTTCCCAGAATCAACCAGCCAGTTTGGCTAGCAGCTATTTAACATTCCTGTTTTGCTTCCCCCTGCTTCAGAACATGGGGGGGTGGGGAGTGAAACCGTTCATGTTTAATGGTGTGCCCATTCACTTATAGTCTGAAATGGTGGTGAGCCATTTCACTGGGACATTTTGCTTCCCCCTGCTTGGAAGCAGGGGAGTGAGATGGATGGGTTAGCGGCTGACAGCCAGTTAAACCAAACAGCTGATGGGAAGACCCACTAGGCTGTTAGGCTGAAATGGCTGCACTGGTCTGTTTAGTTCTCTCTCACACAAACACACACTTGGAAACAGGTATGAGCAAAATGGATGGACAGACCTGCTCTGCTCAGCTGTAAGACTTAAATGGCCCAGACAGCTGAACCAAACCATACAAAAGTCCAGTCAATATTTGGAGGCTACAGACTGGGCCAAATTTGTGCTGAATTTTGGCTCATTAACTTGTTGGCTCATTAACTGGTTCATGCCCATTCCTAGTGCTCATTCTGCCACGCTAGTAGGGTTCTTGGGTTGGTTGGCCAAACAGTTATATTTGCTTTTCCTTTACATTGGGGATCCTTTCTGTCAACAGTCCTAGAGTTAGCATGTAACGAATTAAAATCCTGAACACTGCTTTCCAATTTCAGTGAAAACAGAAAGAGTCTAGAATAGAAATGTATTAGTTTTCCTACTGACACTTATGGGTGCTGTAATAGTGAAAACAAACAAAAAGTTGGATAAAAAGGGAACAGAAACCAATCATACTTCTACTTCTGTACACATTCACAAAGAAGTGCTCATGCACAGATAGTATCCTGAACCTGCTTTCCCCTCCCTCTCCACCCAATGCCCACCAGCCCCAGCCTAGAATGGAATTTCATGAATGGTTTTATGCTAAACACCCAGCTCTTCAAGGGACGTCCCAGACAGTTTTGCATTCGATTCTGGCTTCAATCCAGTAGCATCTCCTTTCTTTGACAGATCAAAAGGAGGAAGGCTTATTGCTTTGGAGTCCGCAGAAGTGCAGGAGGTATATAATTGTTGGCACATCAAATGACTTTGAGAAAAAGTGACTGTAGTTCCCTCTTGGCTGGCACTTGCTGACTAATTCCAAAGGTGAGCTAATCATCTGTACTTAGAATGGGTCTGGTGAATGATGGATTTAAGGGAAGGCCTCCAGCTGTTCCTGATTTGTCATTTTCAGCGAGGAAAAGAAATGAAGGGAGCAAACATTGCCCAGCTGTCTGGGGATGGTGTTACTACACCAGACGGCACTCATTTGACTTTAACTCTCCTTCATATAATGTATAGAGATAGGGATTTACAGTTTGTTCATTGCAGAGCATTTCCTTGTCCTAGCAATGTTCTTAATTGGTGGGCTAATTTTGCACCAGCAGACATAGACATATCTGCCTATATTTTTCCCCCTAAAAGAAATGTTTGGAGGACAGGTAACAATTGCTATATTGGCTCAATACACTAAGGATTCTGAACTTGGCTAAACACACATGAGAGACTTCAGTATGTTTGTAATTAGGATGCCTTCAAGTTCAACCTGCCAAATTATATGTTGGATATGTGCTAATCTATAGCTTTGCATGCAAGTAAAGGCACTGCATTCTGGGTCTGCGGTACAGTTCATAATTGCACCCCTAGCCCAGTGGTCTTTTTAGATTTCATTTTTTCTTCTGGCAGTTTAGACCAACTTCACCGCTATCTTACTTCATACCAAAGTGGTTTGGACTTTGGAGTCTGAGATGGCCAATCAATATGTTTTGATTAATTTTAATATTGAATCTTATTAATGACATTGTTGAGGAAGAAAGAACCTCATCTTTTCCTCAGACATAATTAAAAATATCTGGCTCCTAAGAGCAGCTGGAATATCTTTGTTTCCTAAATTTCTTTTATATAAATGTTATGTTGAATAATCTACAGATGTTCCTTGACTGTTCAGGTATTGTTGAGTGCTCCCTAGTTCCCCAAGCTGCAAGACAGCCATGAACAGTGCTCCTAAATTTACACTGCAATCTTAAACAGTGTTAACCCCTCCAAGGCAATGGACTTAAAATGGTATAACTTTGTTTAGGATTGTATTGTTGGTGTCCTTTGGTTAAGAGAGCCCTGGAGACTTCTACAAGGCAAGAAGTGTAAATCCCTCCAGCCCTTCTGGATAGCATCTAGCCCTACTCAACTCTAGCCTCGGGGAGGGGGGGAGAATCCCGGATCATTGCCTACCTCTTCCTGAATTCAAAATACAAACTTGCTGTGCCATTGTCATGCCTTCAGAAGTTCAAGGATGCAGCATTTCCCAAGCTGGAGGAAGAAGATGAAGACAAGTTGATTCTTATATGCCACTTTTCTCTATCAGGAGTCCTCAAAGTGGCTTACAGTTGCCTTCCCTTTCCTCTCCCCACAACAGACACCCTGTGAGGTAGATGAGGCTGAGAGAGCCCCAATATTACTGCTTGGTCAAAACAGCTCTATCAGTGCTGTGGTGAGCCTAAGGTCACCCAGCTGGCTGCATGTGGGAAAGCGAGGAGAGGAGATGACTGAGATCTGGTAATCATCTTCAAGTATTTGAAAGGCTGCCATGTAGAGCAGGGGTAGTCAACCTGTGGTCCTCCAGATGTTCATGGACTACAATTCCTATGAGCCCCTGCCAGCATTTGCTGATGGGAATTGTAGTCCATGGACATCTGGAGGACCACAGGTTGCGATTACCCCTGATGTAGAGGATGGAGCAGAGTTGTTCTCTCTTGCCCCAGAGTGATGGAGCAGAAACAATGGGATGAAATTAATTCAAAAGAAATTCTGTAAGAAGTCCCTGACAGAGCGATTTCTCAGTGGAACAGGCTTCCTCGGGAGGTGGTGGGTTCTCTATCTTTGGAATTTTTAAACAGAGGCTGGATAGCCACCTGACGGCTGATTCTGTGATGGTTCAAGGGGGTGGCAGGTTACAGTGGATGAGTGATAGGGTGGTGAGTGTCCTGCATAGTGCTGGGCGTTGGACTGGATGACCTAGGAGGTACTTCCCAAATCTATTATTCTATGAGGAATCAAACCCAGCTTGGCAGATTAGAAGTCACCACTCCTAACCACTACACCAAGTCTCCAGGAAACTGAGGACTGACAAGGGAGGTGTTTCATTAAGGAACACAAAAGTTATTTTGTGAAATCCTTGACTGCCATGTGGTATCACTTCCAGAAAAACCATTGTGACAACATATTCATAATTATCAAGACAGGCCTGCCATATAATAATATTGCTGTATATTATCTTTTGTAAAGCTTTCCCCTCAGGTCGTAGCATTACCTGTTGCCGCATGTGTATGTGCAAATGTAATGCCAGCCATCTTTCTCTCCTGCCAGTCTATATCACTGCCTGTGTGGCAGAAAGGGCAAGCAAAACGGCCCAGCATCAGTGAGAATAGCCTAGTAAGCAAATGGAATGCTCAGTTTATGCAGAATCCAATCCAAGCCATGCCTAAGGGCTTAGATGTGTCTAGCAATGTGTTTAGTATAAACAAAACTTTGGAAAGAGACCTATCATCAGTGGCACCACCTGAATTATTCAGCAGGTTGGTCTATGTTCTTGTCAGTTATATATCACTGATTTCACTCTCCCTTTTCTGCACTGACACATGAACTATAAATCGGACAGCCAAATGCCAGATCAGAAAATGCTCAAATGTTATTGACTGTTGTTATTTTTTTGCTTTGATTAAATATAATTATACTAACAAACAGAGCATTTTTAATAGTCTATGATCATGAGAAATACAGCCCCAACTTGCCAGGAGATGCTCATTGTAGTCTGGGAATATGGCTTGCAGCCTGTGGGGGGCAAGGCCAGTTGCTCTTCTGCTTAAGCCAAAATGGTTGGAGTGTGCATAGAAAGTATTGCCTGGTGCATGTAAAAATCCACTCCCCAGCTGGTTCTTTTCATCTGGAGCAGGGGTAGTCAACCGGTGGTCCTCCAGATGTCCATGGACTACAATTCCCATGAGCCCCTGCCAAAATTTGCTGGCATGAGCTCATGGGAATTGTAGTCCATGAACAGCTGGAGGACCACCGGTTGACTACCCCTGATCTGGAGCACTTTGGAGGCCATTGCAACTGCAATGGATCCAGCCCCTTCCTGATACCAGTGACCTGCAGATCAGGATTTAAAGGGATTATAGCTGATCAATAGGCCACATACTTCAGCATGGAGGCAGCCAGAGGTCCCCCCCCTTAAAGCTATTCTAGCTAGAGAACATTCTTTGGTTTCACCTCAGTTGTTTATCCCAGCTGACCTGCATCCATGTCAAGCAGTTGGGGGGGGGGTTGAGTAAAACAGTTCCAGGTAGCAGTAGGCAGTGATGGGAGTCCATCAGCTGGACCCCATGGTAGTGGACTTCTTGAAGAGACAATGGGATGTCTGGCATTGCAGGCATTATTTTGTCTTGGCTGTGTTAGCCATCGAGACTTAGGCATCAAACTAAAGCAACTGCAGCTTTACTACTGGGCATCACCTACTCTCCCTGGATATTTTAGAGGGAGACTGTATTTTTCTAGGACATTGTTTATACTCTATAATACATATAATATCAATAAAAAGTGTTTTAATTAAGTAATATTGTTATAGCTTAAGTAGAGTGCATTTGCATTTGATATTTTGGTAAATGATCATGTTTGTTGTTTGGTTCCATTTAATAATTTGCAATCCATAACTGAATAGCAGCAGTGATTTGTTACAAATACAATGGCTGCACTGTGATTTCTTGCATAAACCTGTATTTGAAGGTTTGTTTAATTTAGAGTCCCCCTCCACAGACACACACAATAAATTTGTGGCAGTACTGGGACACTTGTTAGGGGATTTCTTGTAAGTCTCTTTGCACCTAAGTAATGTATATTATTGTTGGCCCATGCCTTCTAAGATTTTTGCCACCCCAAAAAATGTCAAGGTGGATTTGCCCATGATAGCTAAATGTGGGAAAGAATCTGGGGGAAAAACACAGGCCTCCTCTGCTCGGTCACATGATAATAGTCATACCTTAAAGAACAAAGGGCAATCCTGGCTGAGCTCACACAAGCCTCTTCCCCACCTGTTCCTGTTGATAATACTATCTTACAGGGCATATTACAGACACGGCTACAATTATCGGAGAAGATGGATTGCCTAGATTCCTGTGTGATCTCACCAGGGCCTACCATTGCCCTGGCTCCCAAAGGTAGGAGACCTAATTCTGCAGCAGAATCCAGAACTTCTAGGGAAACCACAGCTGAGAGAACCTGCCATAGAGACTCATTAAGCAAGCCCTGCAGCAATGCATCTTCTGATGAGAAATTGGTATATGGGCTTCTATTCCTGGTCTTTAGTGCGCAGGTGCTGGGCAGAGGGAAATCCTGACATTATGAAGGAAACCAAGCATTACATGAGGCTTTGAGGAACCTACTAGTATCCATTTGCTGCAAAAGCTTTATGAGCGGGTCTTTGATGGATATTTCATGGATATCAGTTTCCCTTCTCAAGCAAGAGGGCTACACTGGCAAAGTCCTCAGGCAAGAGAAAAAAAGCATCTGTAAGGGGCAGTGTGGAGCACTCTTTTAAAAAAACTGGCTCCTAGGCCAGTACACATGATCCTAGTTGCCTCTGCATATCCAGAATATCACTGATGCCTTGCTAATCGCATGGGGAGTGTCCTCATGGCCTGATAATTGGTAGGCAATGTCTCTGCTATTGAATATGACAGGGTTTTTCAAAATCGGACAGTTCATAGTCAGCTTTCCTGTCAGAACAACCTCAGTGATAAAATTTGGCTGGTAACTGTTGGGTCACATATAAAGTGTAAGCCCATTACTTTACCTGGTGAGTTTGCTCAGAATACAACCAGGGCAGGTACCAGTGCCCCTGATATAAATTTGATTGGGACTATGATTTCATAGTCCCATTGTATACGGCACCGGTCAGACCACACCTGGAGTACTGTGTGCAGTTCTGGAGGCCTCACTTCAAGAAAGACGTAGATAAAATTGAAAGGGTAGAGAGGAGAGTGACAAGGATGATCTGGGGCCAAGGGACCAAGCCCTATGAAGATAGGTTGAGGGACTTGGGAATGTTCAGCCTGGAGAAAAGGAGGTTGAGAGGGGACATGATAGCCCTCTTTAAGTATTTGAAAGGTTGTCACTTGGAGGAGGGCAGGATGCTGTTTCTGCTGGCTGCAGAGGAGAGGACACGCAGTAATGGGTTTAAACTTCAAGTACAACGATATAGGCTAGATATCAGGAAAAAGTTTTTCACAGTCAGAGTAGTTCAGCAGTGGAATAGGCTGCCTAAGGAGGTGGTGAGCTCCCCCTCACTGGCAGTCTTCAAGCAAAGGTTGGATACACACTTTTCTTGGATGCTTTGGGCTGATCCTGCGTTGAGCAGAGAGTTGGACTAGATAGCCTGTGTGGTCCCTTCCAACTCTATGATTCTGTGATTCTTGCTTTGGCCCCTACCCTGGGTTGTTTCTACCTTGAGAAGGGAGCTTGCAAAAACTTTTCAGAGACCCTGGCTCTAACAGCAAAAAAGAAGTAGAGGTGGGTTTTGCTGGATTCTGAGCCTATTCAGCCAAACAACAGATTTCAGTTTTTGGAAATATGACTGGCAAATAACCATTGTTTGTCTTTCCTGCTAGAAAAAAGTTCTTATTTTAATCCCAGCAGGTTCAAATAAATCTGTGTGGATTGTGGTTCACAGTATTGTGTTCTAGGCTGGTATATGTACAGCTTTTATGGCTGGGCTTGCAAGTTGGGCCTCAACAACAGAGTGTGCATCACCTGGATGGGATACAGAGGGATGTACTGCCCTGCCCTTCTTGCTGTAATTTCAGATCAAATCTTCCTGTGATGCCCACCAGATGCCATCATCATACAACTTGGTGAGAATGATTTTGTCATGCAAAAACGGGTGATGCTATCATGTACCAGTACATTGTTTAATTCCCCAGGACAGGCTAGGTGGGGTGGTATTGGGGAGGAGATGGGTCACCTGTTGTTTGGATCCATCCTTATGCTGCACCAGTGCTCCTTTTGACTGTAACCAATAAAGCTATGGCTATATATTTTATCCAAACATCATTTTGGGGGAGTGAGTTTCCCCCACAACACTGCTTTCCTACTTCCCCTAGACCTGACTTTTTAAATGAACTTTTATTCACATGCAGTAAACATTCCTGAGTTAGGCTAAGATGATCTATGTTATATAATATTTGGAACACATTGTATAGTGTATGGTGGTGCTATTTCAGAGCAATCGTTGACTCAACCCAGTTATCCAAAATTATATAATGTGACCACCCTCTGATGCAGAGATGCAGCAAAACTGATATGAGACTTCTTTCTGACTAATGTGACTTGAAGTTGAGAGTTTTGGTTTGTTTTGTGGTTTTATGATTTTGCTGCTGGGGGCAATCTCATGCTATTGTCTACTATTAATCTGCCACTCTGAGCAGCAAAAGGTGCTGGATCCCTCCTTTTTCCACTTGCACAGAGGTCTCTGGTTCAGGAAGGATGTTGCCTCTGCAGTCAGCATTTTGATCTGGTCTCCTGTGGCAACAAGTTCAATTATAGCAAATTGGTGCTCTTGGGTTTTTAAGGCTCTGGGTAGCAGGGATTTGGGAAATGAGATCGAAGTAGTTAAGTGTTGCAAATTGCCCTTCTTGAGCTGCCATGGCTTCATGCTTCTGCTTAAAGGATTGTTCAGCAAAATGGATTGCATTTCCAAGCAGGATTTACTCCATGTTTAAATATTTCAATAGCTAACTACAGAATACTTGGCGATCTCAGTGTCATGCTCTTGAACTATGTACAAGTAGGAAAAAGATGGCAAGCAAAAATTCAGCAAGGCACCCGGGTGGAAACATTTCTCCACTAATGAGCTCTCTCATAAATATATAGTCAAGCCCCCACAGTATTTTAGATAGCTTAATGTTTGCCACTTGTCAATCAAATGCAGGTCCTATGCTGCCAGCAGGAGTGGATGGTAAATGAGAGACAGCATCTTGACTGGACAAGTCAAGTTTAACAAATGAGATCCCTAAAGGTAATCCATGGCTACATAACATCCATACTGTTAGCTTCCCATACATTCAAACAATGTCCACATTTCAACAGCAGTTTGTTCAAATTACAGATATAAAAGATTTACAGAAAGGAGGCTTGCAATTATGCTCCAGCTCTCATGTCCGTACATTTATTGTAATATATGCAAATCAGTCCTAAAGCTCCCATGTGGAGTACTTAGTGACAGTTTCTGCTAATGATTGTCCAGAAGAAAAACAAGAGATCCCCATGGTCTAATCAAAACTGTGATCCTATGAATAAGCTGGTTGTAGGATGGCTAGCTATTGTTTGCCAGACCCAGAAATACTGGGGAGCTGGAGATTGCAGAAACAGGAGTCTCCAGTGCTGTGACATCACTTCCTGGTCACTACTCTAGTAATTTCCCAGATCTCTCTTTAGGGTAAAAATTTTGGAGATTCATAGAATGTCACCTGATGACATGGTACTTCCCATTTTGATCAAGCAGCAGCAGTGGGAAGCCAGGGTCCATTGTGGGAGGGGCAACCTGGCAAGCCTAAGCAATTGTCTGTTTGTGACTTCTCTAATGTCCTTTACCACTTTAACCTTGAACTATGTGTGAAGGATCAGTTCCTTCATTTCATTAGCAGTGCCAGACAGACCTGGTACAATATACCACAGTCCATTTGAAAATAGCAGTTGCCATGACATTCAAAATTGCACTTCCACTGGCCAGGCATCAAGGGACTGGGTACTTTGCTTAGTCTTATACAGGATCAAGCATACCAAAGCTAGAATGTGAAACCAATGATGCATCATGGACCTTCTCCATGGTTGTTGGTTATGCTACTGTAATGCCCTTACAAATGGGGAAAGACATCCAACAAAAATTCAGCACCAGAACACGTGTAGGAAGAGAAACTAGAAGAGGAAAACTGGGTTACCTAAGTTCCCTTTCATTCAGACATCTTTCCTGGAAACATGAATTCAAAATCTCCTGCACAGCCAGTCAGGCCTGACAGCATGACACTATATATAAATTGAAAAAAAGATGTCCAGCAATAATCCAGCAAGGAACCTGAGTGGAACATTTCCTCACTAATGAGCTAAGAAATGAGAATAAATAAGGCCTTCAAATGATGTAGCTTCTTACGATTGATATGCTACTATTTAGCAATGAAAAATGCTATTGAATTTCTGTCTACTCTGAGAGAAAAATAGAACAAAGATAGCAAGAAAAGGGTGAGAGATTAGATCTTGGTCAAAATCAGGAATATGCCATTCTCTCAGGGATCTACTTCCTTATCTAAATCATCCTGGCTTCTGCTTTTACCATTCCTGGTTTTTCTTATCATGGCCTCAGAACAGGGGAGAGGAAATTATATCATGGACCAATTGCCTTGTGTTTAGGGTTGCCATCTCTGGCTTGGGAACTTCAGAGCCTACCCTCTGAAGCACTAATTTCCTCCAGGGAAGCTGATCTCTGTAGTTTGGACATTAGTTGCAATTTCAGCACCTCTAACTGAACCCCTGTACTAAAGTATGATGTATGGAATAAGATCCAGCAAATGAGATCCAGCAAGGCCCCTGGCCCAGATAAAGTCCCAACTGAGCTTCTCACACTACATTCTTTGCAGTGGGGAAGAATTCTAGCAACTGTTTTCTCTAAGATAAATCAGGCCAGAGAAATCCCCCAATCTGGAAGCACTCCATAATCTTTTCAGTTTTAAAAAAGGGCAATAGGCTTGATCCAGCCAACTTATTGACCTTCCTATTGTCTGTTGGGAAATGATGTTCTTTCCTTCTGTATCAATGATTAGTGAAATGGATTGAGACCAATGATTTTGGATTTAGGAGAGTCTTTTCCACCATTGATCATTGTTAAACTTTCTTATCTAGCAGAAAAAAATATGCAGCTAGCCATAATGGCAAGCTTTATGTAGCCTTTATGGAACTTAAGAGAGCGTTCATAATAGCTGAAGCAAACTATGGAAGAAACTGGCAGGCTTCTCTATTGATAAAATACCATTATGGCTAAGCAAGACTTGTGCACCAGCTTGGTGCAATGGTTGGGGGTATGGAGTTCTAATCCGGTGAGCCAGGTTTGCTTCCTTGCTCCTCCTCCACATGAAGCCAGCTGGGTGACATTGGGCTCATCACAGCACTGATAAAGCTGTTCTGACTAAGCAGTAATTATCAGGGCTCTCTCAGCTTCACCTCACAGGGTGACTGTTGTGGGGAGAAGAAAGGGAAGGCAACTGTAAGCTGCTTTGAGACTCCTTCAAGTAGAGAAAAGTGGCATATAAGAACCAACTCTTGTACTTCTACTTCTACTACTACTACCACCCAGAGCTGTTGTAGTGAGGGACAACTTTCAGAGAATTTCACCTTTGACAGCGGGATGAGGCAAGATTTTCTGCTTGCTCTTCTCTTTAATATCTATCTAAATGATCTGATGTTGTGTCTTTCTTCAGAGTTTCATACCCCCAGATTATCTTCAGTAAAATACTCTTGCTGCTGATTCATGTTTTAGCTCCTACACCAAGACTGTGCTGAAGAAACTGCTTTTTAAACTATTGCTTAGATGAGGAATTGCAAATAAGCTATAACAAATCTAAAATCTTGGTTTTCTCCCCAAAAAATGGCAGACTGGGTCTTTCCACCTACCTTGTTGAGTATTCCATTTTCTACAGAGATTACCTAGATGTTTTTGAGAAACCATTAAACATTGCACAAAGGGCATAGCTGGTCTCCACCATACATCCTTTGTACATGGAAGTTACATTGATCACCCCCTCATTCTCCATTACTCCACTGATCACTCCCTCATTCTCCATTACTCCATCTAATCCCTTCTAAGAAATGCACTCTAGTAACCATCAGGAGGTGTTTTACTTGATCAACATGTATTTGCAGTAAAGAAAAAATACCAGCTAACATGGGATATGGAAGATACTGTTTCCAGAGTCAGACATTGGTTTCCAAAATACAAAAGAGAACAACAGAAAGGGCAGATGATACAGCCATTACGGGTACTGACCCATGACTCACTTTCAGAATCTTTGCAACCCAGTTTTGGGCAGCCAGTCTGAGAAATACTGTTGAATTGCCAACATGAAGAATATTCTCCAAAGTTCCTTTATGCAACATAATTTAATTTTATACAACAGAATATAATAATCTGGTTGTGATTTATTTATAATCTCACTGTTGGCCTCAATGTTACTTTTATATGGAATATATGCTCTGCACAGATCAACAATAGACTAGTCCTTATATTGGAACATTAGCCCATTGTTTGATGAGGATAGTCCTTATATTGGAACATTAGCCCATTGTCTGATGAGGATAGTCCTTATATTGGAACATTAGCCCATTGTCTGATGAGGATAGTCCTTATATTGGAACATTAGGCCATTGTCTGATGAGGATAGTCCTTATATTGGAACATTAGGCCATTGTCTGATGAGGATAGTATTCTATGTACCTGAGCATACTTTCAAACAAAGGATTCCCACATAGAATGTTCCTGTAGAACTACCAGACCTGGACTGGTATAGTGGTTAAGAGTGGCAGCTTCTAATCTGGAGAGCCTGGTTTGCTTCCCCACTCCTCCGCATGTATCCAGCTGGGTGACCTTGGGCTAGTCCCATTAGAGCTGGTCTCATAGAGCATTTTCTACCAGAGTGCTCACAGCCTCATCTATCTCACAGGGTGTCTGTTGTGGGGAGAGGAAGGGAAGCCGCTTTTAGTCTTCAGGTAGTGAAAAGAGGGGTATAAAAACCAACTTCTTTGTCATGCTATTTCACATAGGAGTCAGTCATCAGGGCCTAATCTAGATGTAGAATGTGCCCATTGACACTTTCATCATAACATTTGACTTGCAGGCAAGCCTGATGGGGTGGAATAAAGACATGGAGACCATGGATGGCACTAATATGGCCACAGCTTTTTTCCCTACTGGGAAGTGTTCCCACCTAACGTGCCATAGAGAGGCACAGACCTTCTCTGATCACCCAGGCCACCGGGCTCAGAGAGCATCCAGCCTCCTCATCCGGGTTGTCCTAACTCGCTCCGAGCTGTCTTAGGATTGAGGCTCCAAGGTGTTAAGTCTGATGACCAGATTGAACTGCCCCAAAGGTTCTCTAACTGTGCCATTTCTGCCCGCTTAAAGCTGTGACAAAATGTGCAACAGTTCAACAAACAATTCAACAGGAATCTTCCATAAACTGATCTTAACAGGGTGGGTGGTAGGGGATTGTCTGCTTGCTGCCTGCTGCCGGAGGGGAAGAGGGCAAAGCGACACCACTCGTGCCTTAAATAGGCGCCTGTGGGCATTGCCCCCACCTGTGCATGCTTCCCGCACCTTTTAGCCCCTCTGCCCCCCGAGAACACTGTGCGTCCTCCTCCGGCCTGCCCTGCCGCTTCTTCAACAGTGGCCTTGGAGCTAAGTGTGCCCCCACCACATTTTTGAGTCTCAAATGGTTTATTACATAAAGCCCAAGTCTTAGGGGAAACTGTGGGTTAATGCTGAAAAGAACAATAGAACTATGTGTTCTACAGCATATTTTAAAAGATTCAAAACCAGGCTTCCAAAATTGTTTGCTTCCCTTTAGATATAAGAGGGTTTTTTTTTAAAAAATGGTAAATATATAACATGTTGCATTGTGTCCCTTTGTATGCAGAGTGATGGCAATGACTTGTTAATTGAGTAGATAAAAGAGCCTTGTTTATGAAGGTCAAAAAGAAAGGTATTTTCAACTCATCGCTACATTGCAGAACTGAACCCCAGTGTCTTGAAATCTGCTTTTTTTGCATAGATGTAACCGAGATCAAGGTTGTACCTATGTTGGTTTTCTTTTTAATTACTGGAACCGACTGATGGAAGCAAATAACCTAGTCTAATAGCCTCCATCAAGCAATGACAGTTCCATTTACCCAAATGATCTGTCTCATTAACTGAGGATGTCTATTTCTCACATATTAACTCACTTCATCCTCCCACTTGGTTAATCACTGAGTGCCTCCAGCAGATGTATTTCTTTCCTATAATATAACCAAGGAATTCTTTGTTTGTACATTAGGATTGTCTGAGTGAGCTAAAGGTAACAAATATCTCAGTTGTTATTTCTCATCTTGCACTAGCTTAATCTGTGGCTTCGTGCTGCAGACAAAACATGATGAAGAACAATGCCGTTTTGGGATCAGTTAGATTTCTTGACAGGCTAAAGTAACCCACAAGGTACAGCAACAAAAAAATGTTTACAGAGGAGTGTATTTTGACCCTTAGAATTAGGGTTTGGCTCTTTGGCCGTAAAAGTGGCTGTTCGTGCCCGAAGCAGCCAGCACCACAGCACGGGGGGGGGAGGGGGGTCAGCACTGGTGGCGGTGCACGACCCAGTGTCCACACGCAGGCACAGAGCTCTGCACCTGCATGCATGCGCTGACTGGCATGCTAGTGTGGGCACCACCCGTCCTCCTGCACCGCGGCGCTGGCTGCTTCAGGCGCAGACAGCCGCTTCAGCGGCCAAAGCACCCAACCCTACTTACAATTCAAATTCTACAATCACAGATATTTTCTCCACAGCCAGTTTGAAATCTCTACAAAGATATCTCTCAGAGCAGTTGAAGTCTCTACCAATGAACCATTTCCACTAGAACCTCAAATATCACACCCTCCCAATAAATTCTCCAAAATGTCCAAATTCAGTTTTACTTTTAGTTTTCCATAGTGCTATGGTCTTTGAAATGATTTCACTTCTGAATATTTTGTCGATGTCATAGAGATTCAATTTTTAACTGCTTAACAGAGAGTGGCTAATGGAATAAGCTGGGAGGTCATTGGTTCATCTCCTGAGCTACAAACTCACTAGATCGTCTTTGTTCTTTATATAGTGTGCTGCCCTACCCAGACACATCTTTGGCCACATACTGAATGCCCAAATCCAAGTCCAGTCCATATCTTAGTACCAGTTGAGCAAGACTGAGTCTGAAGGGTGAGCTGAGAGGAGGGTCATAGCACAAGCCAGGGTTGAGAACTGAAAGAACAGGGTCAAGAGTCTGAAGAGCAAACTGGCTGAGCTTCACTGAAGCAAGGGAGAGACAGAAACCAGAGTTCAGGGAGTTAAGTAGGCTCAACACTCAGGTTGAACCCACAAGGAAATACCATTTCTAACTTGTTTAAGTGCACCCTTCCTTAATGAGCTGAACAGCCACACCTGGAGCTTCAGGCATTGTCTGTTGAAGTGCCTTCACCTGGGCCCCATCAACTTTGACAGCATACCATGAGCCAGGTACTCTGGTGGCGCTCTGAGAAATCTGCTTGCCATCACCACCTTTGGCACTCTGATGAGCTGTCCAGGCTGGTGTGGGGTTCTGGCATGGTCAAGGACAAAACCAGCATAAATGGCAGAGTGTCAGCTAGGCTGGGCCTTGGTTGTTCATCTCAATTGGGGCTCAGATCTTGCCAATTGCACCTCTGCTCCCCGACACTAAACTCTTTCCCCTCTCCCTCATTCTCTGACAACAGCAGCGCGGAAACCAGAGGCAGGTGCATGACATATAGCCACAGCTACTTTCCATCAAACTTAGCTCTCTACCTCCTTGGCAATATGGAGATACTAATTCTGACCTGACGGGATTATTGTAAAGGCTACATAATAATAAGAACCTCTTGTGGTGCAGAGTGGTAAGGCAGCAGGCATGCAGTCTGAAAGCTCTGCCCATGAGGCTGGGAGTTCAATCCCAGCAGCTGGCTCAAGCTTGACGCAGCCTTCCATCCTTCCAAGGTCGGTAAAATGAGTACCCAGCTTGCTGTGGGGTAAACGGTAATGACTGGGGAAGGCACTGACAAACCACCCCATATTCAGTCTGCCATGAAAACGCTAGAGGGCATCACCTCAAGGGTCAGACATGACCCAGTGCTTGCACAGGGGATACCTTTACCTTTACATAATAATGTATATGAAGCATTTCAAATACTGACAATGCAATGCAAATTCTGTATATTATCTGAAATGCTTACATCGTATTCAAGGTAACTTTGGAGTATTAATTCACCCATGTGGTTTTAGAATGGGATCTCCCATGTTCTGTTTTTCAGTTTTACTGGCCATGTGGTTAATTGTTAGTAAACAACAGGAGCCAATAGCAGTGGAGTACCTAGACTCTTTTGCACCTAGGGCAGATAATTTTATAACACCCCACAAGTCACAGCTGTCTTATATCAACACTATAGAATTTCCAAGGCAAAAGACAATTGGAGGTGGTTTGCCACTGCCTCCACACCAGCCCTACCTAACTTTTGAGATCTAACAAGATCAAGCTAGACTGGTACTATCTAGGTCAGGGCTCCTACTCTATCAAAGAGATCAGGGCCCTGCCAGAACTTCCACAATTCTGCAGGGCCTGCAAAAGGAAGCTCTTCCACCAGGCATTTAGTGAGGCCGGCTGACCCATAACATCTACAGGTCCCCCCCCCCCGACTGAGGGACTGAACCTACTGTGGGAGTGTCAAAGTTAATGTTAAAATACTGTTCTAGTTGGTATGTTATTGTTATTGTTATATTGATTTTGAGAGTGTTTTATGTAAACCGCCCAGAGCCGTAGGGAAGGGTAGTATAAAAATCTAAATAAATAAATAAATAGTACAATTATTTTAATAATCATGAAATAAAATAAATAATAATGGCCAGAAAATAGATTCATATGGGTCTGAAGCAGCAGAATGAAGTTTCATCTCAAAAGTACCAATGGACCCACATTTTATAATCAATGGCCAGAAAAGTAACACAGTGAACAAATTCTGATAGTCTGATCTCATCAGATCTCAGAAGCTTGGCAATGTTAATGTAGAGGCAGGCAATGGCCAACCACTTCTGTATGTCTCTTGCCTTGAAAACCCTACAAGGTCCCCATAAGGCAGCTGTAACTTGATGGCAAAAAAAAAAATAGAATAAAAAAAATCCATCATATCACACGTGTTCCAAACAGGCTCTTGAGTGGGATTCTGTCCTCAGTTTTGAAACCCAAGCCATGACCAACCCAAACATCAACAACACATTTTTGAGATCTTGAAGTCTGCCTTTATACTAAGTTTACTAACTAACATTAGTCAAAGAATCACCAAATAGTGATTGGAAGCTTCACCAAACTGGATGTTAAGAAACACACTATACCAAAAAGAAGGTACCCCCATCCCTCATTGTTGCCAAAAGACTAAAGTCAAGCCAGAGAATCTCGTCAGTTGAAACTGAAGGGGGCATTTTTGCAGAACCAGTGCAATATAGACAATATCCAGCACAATACATTTTTTAAAGATTTGCTGCTATGCTACTCATAAAAACATTCTGTCACCAAACAGGATAGTTCTTGGGACCAGGAAGTGAAAATAAGAGACTGACAATGAAAAATTAAGTGAAAGGAGACAGACATGTATGATAAATATGTGGGGAAAAGGGAGAGAAATTAAGAGAGGGAAAGGTTGTTTCATCTTGCCTTGCAAGATCTGGCTGAGTTGGGTGTAAGAAAAGGGAGAAAGGCTAGGCTATTGGAGAAAATTACCTGCAGGCTGACAATTACTGTAGCAGCTGTTAGCATGATTAGTTAAGGAAGTTTGCTTGAGTCTTGGTGGAAAAGAAAACTTGGCCAATCTGAGAGCTTTTCCCTGTACCTGTAGTGGATGCAGTCAGAACTGCATTTAAATCGAAAGACATTCAGCTGAAGGCAACACGATGATGGCGCCCTTCAAAAGCCTTCCTTAAGCTGTGTCTTTGGGGGAACGGCCCCTCCTCCCAGGTATGCCAGTGGTCAAGAGTAAGCTCATTGGGTCAAATCAACCTTTGGAGGTCAGCCAAAAGAACTTATTTGGGAACCCAAAGTAAAGTACCTACATCAAAGTGAATTTCTAGGGTGCACACATTCAGAAACATGCCAAGTACTATGAAGACAACGGGGATTAACCAAATACTAAAGACAAACAATAGTACAGGACATGATAAATTAAGGAGGCAAGGCACAAATAACTGCATGGTTTGCTAAGAATCTGTATAGACAAATCTGGAAGATTTCTTATGCTGCAGGGTTGTTGTTGTTTTCTAAAGTCATCATTCTTAGCAATACTCCATGAAAAGTGGAAAATGTGATTAGTGGCCTACTGATGGTTTCAGCCATTGATAGACTGCAACTTCAAAATATATTCATAGGTTGTTTGCCAGTTCCTATCAGAAAAATGGTTCATCATGTCAACAGAATTCCTAAATGCCATATTACTGGTAGCAAAGATGACATGTTAGCAGAGATGCAGACCGAACAATAGTCTTTCTATACTCCATTTTACTGGTACCATGACGACGGATGTTGCAGCCTAGAAGTGATTTTGCTCTTACAGAAGTGGCCTGTACTCAAGTTGCTTGCCAACTTAGAATTCATTTTAAAAAGTCAACTGGGACAAATTATACCTCCTCTAATAAGATTGCACCTGAAGCATGTGCTTGTCTGTATATAATTCCTGCTATTAACTCTGCAGAAAAGATGTGATTAAAAACAGAGTTCCTAGTGAATCTAATCAGTGTGCACTTTGAAAACCATCCTACTTTGGCAGTGCAATTTTGACTGCTGGTGCCAAAACAGAAGTCAAATGAGAGAAAAAGAGAAAGGATAGGGAGCCCGGATTATAAACAAATCAGAAATCACAGCATCAAGTGAGTCTTTATGTCAGCTTTGTTAATGATACGCAGGATAGTGCGGGATAAAAATTAAGTTGGAAAGACTGTTAGGTGAGGAGAGAAAGAAGCAGGGAAAGATACGGATATGGGGGCTTTAAGGAGAAGGGAAAAATGATACAGTGTGGTGAGTGAAATGATTCTAGGGGCCTTTACGCACGGGGATCTTTGTTGCAAATTGTTTGCGGAATGAAAAATCGCCATTTAAAATAGTGGAATTCGTCGTTATGCATACCTGCCTTTGTAGTGGAATCAGTTGCGTTTTTTAGCGTTTCCCACAGGCTTCCGGTCTCGGCAGAAATCGCTAGAAAGGAAGCGCTATTGCCAAGCTCGTCCCGCCCCTGGCCGTCAAGCAGCCAATGGGCAGCCGTTAGCATGCTCCCAAACAGCCCCTTTCCCTTTAAGAAAGGTTTTTTTAAAAAAAAACAGACCCATAGCAACGAATCTAGGTAGATTCGTTGCAACGGAGAGACCCATCCAGCTGCCTAATGTGAGCTGTCGTTTGATTGTATGATCGTTGGCACGCTGCCTCGAGTGATAAAAAAAAAATCCCCCCCCCCTCTCACGGGCCCGATTTTCGGCTGAATTAATGTGTAAAAAATAAAGGGACTTTATTTCAGCAAACGGGCTTTTATGTGGTTTGTGCTTAGTGACTAAAGGTGAAGGACTGAAGCCAGGGAAGCCTCTAAACAGAAAGAGGCTCGCTGGTGCGTTTATCCCCGCTCGCTCGGAGAAAAAAAAATGGCGATCGCTTCGCCGGAAGTTTGGAGGACAGGCTCAGGAGGAGGGACTTTGAAGAACCCGCAACAATGGTAACGCACAGGTCTTTAGCGCTAGTGTTGCAGATTGGTTGCAGGAGTGTATCGCTATCCGGAGGGTGAATCCACTTTTCTGGATTCCCCTAAAAGCGCTACAACGAAGCGCTTTTTGCTGATTGGTTTCAGGAGTGTTGCAGATTGTCTGCGACGTCGTGCGTTAAGGCAAATTAGTAGCGTTTTCAATTAGCAACCATTGTGCTATTTTGAAGCCGTGCGAAATGGCCCTAGTAATTCCTGGACAGGATTGACTTCACTTCTGGAGTTCATTATGATTTTTGACATGTTCTGGCTTTGCAAAATGAAGTTTGTGAACTGAAGTACCAGGATTAACTACCACAAATTTGGGTGCAATTCGTGGTGGCTCATAATGGTTCATGAAGAACAGAAGATAGGGGCTTACCTCTGTTTCATGCTCTTCATGAGAAGCAGCTGAGCAGCTGGGAGCTCCCTTTTTTATGCTTCTTGGAATCTCTTTAAATTAAAGGGACTGCACAAAACAGACCAAAAATTCTGAGTGGCAGAGAACAAGCTATCCTCACCACTCTGCTCTTTTCCATGCTTTCTGCAAATCCCATTTAAAGAAACTGAAGTCCCTTTCAACAGGATTTGGAGGGTCATGAACTGCACACACCAGTTTGGTTCATGAATGAGCAACGCAGTTTGATTTAGTTTGGTGCTTATGAACCAATCTACTTTTACCTGGTCTGTGCCCATCCCCAGAGCCAAGTAGCTGCAGTGGCCACAATGAAGTCTTTATTAGGGGTGTGCATTCAATTCCTAAGCTGACAATATCCACACGAATTGCTGTTTGGGGTTGTTCATGGGATTTTTCCAAAACAGTAATAAACTCCAAGATTTGTAGATATTGTGAAAAATACCCCTTGAAAAACCTGGAGCTTTTTGTGTTTGGGTGCTTGCCATCAGCAGGCATCTTGTTTTTCTTTGATTCTCTGAATTTCTAAGACAGTGACAAGGGATTGTGAGGTGAGTGCTCCTAGCTAATCACCTGTGGAGACAAGCACCAGAGAAGGAACGTCTGTGAAGGCATCAGTGCCAAACTGTGAATGCTCCAATTATTATATATGCAGCTCCAAATTTATGAAGAAGAGTTGGTTTTTTTACCCCACTTTTCACTATCTGAAGGAGTATCAAAGCAACTTACACTTGCTGAGAGAGCTTTGACAGAACTGCTCTGTGATAACAGGTGTCTTTTCTTTTTATTATTTATTTAATTATTAATGTTTTTAGGGGATTTATTTGCTACCTCTCCAAAGTCCTGGTTTTAGTTCTCAACAGTCATGCGTAATATCCGTACCCTCCCTAATACACCATGTTAAATTATAGATTTGAAGAATTAATTGATGAATTTTGGAAAGGATGGGCCATGAGCCACAAGGATGGGAACCTGTCAGTCACAAAGAGAGCACAGTGGCATTTCCCACCCCACCCCCTTTACATGGTTCTAGGAAATAATTAGTCACACCACATTCTTTAAAAAGTTTATTTTGATAATATTGTTTTTGAAGGGCAACTCTGCAATAAGCATTTTGTAGTTTCATTGCTATTAGTCCCCCCTCTCCCCAAAAAGAATCCAGCCTGGAGACTGTACAGTCATTTCCTTCAAGAGCAGGCTTTGAAAATTGTGTTTTGAGTAGCATGAAGTACTTTGCCCTGTTTACAACTGTGGTACATCTGTTTATTAACAACCAGAAGTCACCTTTAAAAAAATAGAATAAAATGTTCTAGAAGCTAGAATATCACCCCATCACCCACTCTGTACTTTCCTCCTTTCCCCATAGATGCAGAAATAGTATGTTCAAGAGCTAATGTTGTGGGAGCCAATTTTTAGTAGAAAACTCATTTGTAGTGGCGTACTGGATGGGAGCCCAATGGCAACACAGGTAGGCCATTAGTGAAAACAGAGCTTTGCACTCTTCTCATCTGCTCTTCAAACAAGAGTATACTAATGTTTTTACTTATTTATAGAAGATTACTGGAATGAAATAGGAAAGCAAAACTCTTACAGACACAATTGGAAAATATTTGCTTTGACCGAGCATCAAAGATAAACATGGGAAATGAGCTTTTGAGGACAATTCACTCAACACTTCCACCGGCAAGATTTGATTGATTTCAGGCAAATTATTCAAAAACGATCCACATTTTACCTACATCTTCACCACGTTTGAAGATGGATTTAATGCTTATGGTTGATCAGCTTCTAAAAATCCCCTTTTATTTTCAATACAATCTGCAGTTTTGCAGACCATAATAAAACCCTGATCACTCTGCAATGCAAAAAGAGTTTCACAAATGACCAAGCCACACCAGACCCAAACTAAATGTTATACTGAACATATTTTCCCTCCCGTCAGGGACACGCAGTAAGATGGCAGCTGCATGTTTTCTATGGCAACTTAGTTTAGAAGAACTGAGGGGGCCCAAGGGTTTTGTCACTATGAATGTTTTGGTATTTTTGTTCAACTGTGTTTTTGTTCCCTATGAATATTTTGGTGTTTTTGTTCAACTGTATTCTAATGTTCAATATTAATCATTCATGATCTGTACTATAATATCACATATTCCAGTAGAGAAGTCAGCCAAATCTGAAGATATTTACATCCAGTGATTGGAGCTTTGAATACACAACTATTTTTATAAACACACTCCAGGGTTCTGGAAGAAGCTAAAACCTCAAAAAGAATATGTAGTGATTTTTAAAATGAAATTGTTAAAAGGAGCATCTGTTGGCTAGGCTTTTGTCCATAAAAGGCAGGGGGAGGTGGCAGGGTTTTGTTAGCTTTTTAGGGAGAACTCTTTGGGCATGCTTGGCAGCAACTACTTAGTAACCTGATACAATGCAACTGCATTATTCACTCAGGCCTGGCTTCTTGCGACAACAGCAGCCATCCTGTTAGCCAGTGTGGTGTAGTGATTAGTGTTTCATAGTAGGGTCTGGGAGACCCAGGTTTAAATCACTTGTCTGCCATGAGAGCTCACTAGGGCCTATTATGCACGGCCGCTGAAACGGCAGCATGGAGAATGTGAAGTAGAAAGAAGAAGCAAACCGCTTATGCACGGGACAGAACGCAACGGCAGCAAAACCCAGAGTATCCGATTATGCATGTGGCTACTCCGGAGCTGCTTCTGGTTGCGCCCTGTTCCCGGGAAGCTCAACTTTCTTCCGCATCTCGCAAACGTGACTTTTTCGGCAGCATACGTTGACTCTGTTCCCGGTTGCCGCCCGCAGCGTGCATAATTGGTGATTTTAGCCACTGCCATTCCACCCCGAATGCAAACCTTCCACTCCGTGCATAATGGGCCTCGTTGATGTTGTGGAGAAGTGTGTGGTATAAATGAAATAAATATGGCTGTAGATGGAAGGCAGATTAAAGGTTGGTTGGTGAATGACTGAGGAGAGAATGAAGCACAGAAAGGAGAGAGGATATAGGAATTGTTGGGTGGAAGAAAGGGGGAAATAATTTGAGGAGGGACATACAGGAGAAAGTGATGTGCCCCCTACAAGTCCTTGAGGGTTCCCCACCATGAAAGTGGACCCGGCTGAGTGTTTGGCACCACACAACTTGGCCAAAGTATTCCTAAACAGAGGCTGCTAGGAGAAAGAGGAAAACCTGAAGACAGAGGGACTGATAAAGGTCAGTAAATAAAAAGGCGAGGCAATGGGGGTTTTAACTGAAGGGAAAGAGGAAATAGTGTCCACATGGGTTTTCACTTTTATTTTATAATGCTTTATTCATTTTGAATACATTGATATTCCTTTTAGTACTCCCAAAGACTCAGGCTAAAAGGTGCAAGCAAAACTGAATGTTAAAATATCTTGACAGTATTTCATGAGGCATTGAAAGATAACTCACTACATCCATGCAGCTTGTTACCAAAAATCCATCAAAAATCAGGCTGTAGTGCATCATAGCACATTCCTTTCCTCTAAGTATGGAATACATTTCTAAGTAAGATAATGAGGCACGGCTTATCACAACATCAGCTATTTATTTGTTGTACTCTGTTCTTCCACCATGGAGCTTAGATTGGCATACTGATTCCCAGATAGCCTTCCAACCAGACAACTCACACCTTAGCTGAAGTGATAGGGTGGGACATGGCTATCCATTATGGCTCCCCAGAGATTTATCCATGTGGGCATAGTTCTGGAAAGTCATTTATTTGGTTAAAAGAGAGAACACTGCCATAAAACCACAATATACATTTGAGCTCCATCCAGATTCCTATATGTACACGTTGGCCATTAGTAAAGCCAGGTACTTGTGATATTAAGGATATAATCACCCTGTAGTGCAGCATCATGTTTCTTCCAGCTCATCATATCACAGTTCCTGAGTTAGTGCATTCTGTATTTTGCAGGCACTATATTATCTGGCAAGGTGGGTCTCCCTACATCAGGGCTACAACTGGGGTGCCAAGGCACCCTGGGGTGATGCCGCCAGTCCCAGAAATTCAGGTGATCACTGACATCACTAGAGCCATCAGTTCTCATGTTCTGTGACCAGTTAAACCTACCAGAAGGTGAAGGAAGCATACACAATGTGATAAATAATTGACATTTATTTTCATTACTATATAAATGGCCGATGTGTGGATTAGCCAGTGAAAGAGAGCTGCTTGTGCCTGTGGCACCCTGTTTTTCATAAGGATATTGGAGTAATTTGCATAATAGCCAAGCACATGCTGTTTTTTTTTTTTTTTAATCAGTCGTGGTAGCTGGAGAGGAGGCAGACTGGAGTGCTCACAGGTAGCAAAGCGAAGCATGGGTGATGGAGAGATTCAGGTATTCCTCAGATTCCGAAGGAGGCCATGGGGGCACCATACAGCTGTTATTTTGTTTCAGAAATGGTACCACCCGACAGCTACTTGTCTACTAAATTACTGCTGCAAATTACCTCGGACAGATCTCTACAGGGAAAGGTAATTTTTTTTGTCATTTTCAAATCTGTCTCCCTGTCTTTTCCAAGCCTCATTTGAGCTGGAGCCTACCTTCACCCCTCAAGGCCTGCTGCCAGCTTCCGCCCCCCCCCCCCAGTTTTCTCCCAATGTACTTCCAAGAGTTTGAAAGGAGAAGCCAGGAAGTGTCCTCATCAGTAACCATGTTCTCTCCTTGGACTGCAGTCTTTTTGCAAGGTGAGAGCCCCTTTTCCTCTGGCATCACTTTCTTCCCTTTTGGAAAAATGTGTGTATTTGCTTCTCCCTCCCCCCTCCTGGGTGCCTCCAGATCTGTCCAACCCCACAACTATCCCCACAGATGGTGGTAAGGCACCCCTGGCTCCTCCCCCATGAAAGTGAGGAAGTCCACTGGGGCCTCATAACCTTGCTGGGACTGAAAAAAGTGTTTCTAGCAAACAGTGGGGAGAGGGAGTAAAATTGGATGCGACAGCCAGAGAGAAGGACTTCCAGGAGATCACCAGCCTCCACCTGGAGATTCAAGCCAACAAAATGGCAGTCCAATAAATCAATTTATTATTAAATGCACTAAGTCTCTTAATGCTTAAATTCCACAATATTCAGCCGGTATTCAGCCAGAATAGGTATCTAGGTTTGTACCTCGTATTCCGAAAATGGTGTACAAATCTAGGTACCCATTCTGGCTGAATACTGTGGAATATAAGCATTAGGAAGCTTATTGCATGTAATAATAAATTGATTTATTGGACTGCCATTGTCAATTCTATTTTTGGCTTGCGACTTCTTTGTATTGACGGTCTCTCTTCAACTTCATCTGAAAATTGGCAACCCTCGGCAGGCATTGGCCTCCCTTACTTCCCTGTTAATGAATAATTTACCCCTTTAACAAAACATTTCTAGCTACAGGCCTGAGCTGGCATGGGTTGTAGGCAAGGTCCTGAGAGGTTCTTTTTTTGTGGCTTTGTACGGGCTTTGCACAGGCCATTGTTGTATTAAGCAAGTTTGTGCAGTAGTTGTGGAAGCCTGTTGCATTGACTTAAGGTGGCAGTAGTGCAGAATACATATATGTGGTCATTTGGAATTAGGATTGTGCTGTTTTCTGGAAGAAAAATGCCATAGTTACACTGTTGACTGAAATTCTATATGACAATTTGGAGGGTGGGGGAACTTGAAGCATTTGATCCCTGAAGTGCTATTGCTTGACAGGAAGTTCTTGATACCATAAAATAATAGAGTTCAAAGGTACCTCCAAGGTCATCTAGTCAACCCCCCTGCACTATGCAGGACACTCACAACACTATTGCTCATCCACTGTAACCTGCCACCCCCTTGAACCTTCACAGAATCAGTTTCTCCGTCAGATGGCTATCCATCCCCTAAAATTTTCCGAAGATGGAGAACCCACCACCTCCCAAGGAAGCATGTTCCACTGAGAAACCACTCTGTCAGGAACTTCTTCCGGATGTTTAGACAGACTTTCTTTTGCATTAATTTCATTCCATTGGTTCTAGTCCATCTTTCCGGGGCAAGAGAGAACAACTCTGCTCCATCCTCTACATGCCAGCCTTTTAAATAATTGAAGATGGCTATCAGATCCTCTCTTAGTTGTCTCCTCTACAGGCTGAACAGACCAAGCTTCCCTAACCTTTCCTCATACATCAAGGTTTCCAAACCTCACCATTTTTGTTGCCCTCCTCTGGACATGCTCCTGTTTGTCTATATCCCTTTTCAACTGTGGTGCCCAAAACTGAACACAGTACTCTAAGTGAGGCCAAACCAGAGCAGAGTAAAGCGGTACCATCACCTCCCATGATACTTTGTTTTGATACAGACCAAAATCCCATTTGCCTTTTTGGCTACCGAGTTACACTGCTGACTCATGTTCAGTGTATGGTCTACTAAGATCTGTTTTGCACATACTACTGCCAAGACAAGTCTCCCCCATCCTCTATTGCTGTCTATGGTTTTTCCTACCTAAATGCAGAACTTTACATATGTCCCTATTGTCCACTCTTGTTATGAGCATGCTTTAATTTTTGTGTGTGTTTCAGTGTTTACAATGGCTTTTGAGGGAGAACTCTGGGCATGCTTGGCAGGCAACTACTTGGTAACCTGATACAATGCAACTGCATTGACCTAGGAGGTCCCTTCCAACTCCATGATTCTATGATTCACTAGTTGCATTCACTAGTAAGTAAAAATAAAGAGAGTGAAGAAGAAGAAGAAAGTTGGTTCTTATATGCCGCTTTTCTTTACCAGAAGGAGGCTCAAAGCAGCTTACAGTCGCCTTCCCTTTCCTCTCCCCACAACAGACACCCTGTGAGGTGGGTGAGGCTGAGAGAGCCCCGATATTACTGCTTGGTTGGAACAGTTTTATCAGTGCTGTGGGGAGCCCAAGGTCACCCAGCTGGCTGCATGTGGGGGAGTGCAGAATCAAACCTGGCATGTCAGATTAGAAGTCCGCACCCCTAACCACTACACCAAACTGAGAGTGGAAGATCTGCTCAGGATTGAGATAAATATGAAGTGCTTCACCCATTAAGGCTCTATTTCAGTGGTTCTCAACCTAGGGGTCAGGACCCCTTTGGGGGTCAAATGACCCTTTCACAGGGGTTGTGGCAGGGCAAGCAGCTTGGCCGGGGGGGGGGCGCCACCATTGTTGCTGCTCCTCCTGCAGGCATCTGTCTGGAACAGCAGAAAAGAGTGAGATCGGCACAGTGGGACAAGAGACGGAACTGAGAAACCCTGGGGAAAAAACAATTTATATACAATCATGAACAATGGATCTTCATGCCAATGGTCAGTTTTGGCTTAATTTCTGTGGAAGAACACTTGCATTATTTTATGGTTGGGGGTCACCACAACATGAGGAACTGTGTTAAAGGGTCGCAGCATTAGGAAGTTGAGCAACACTGCTCTATATAAATTTTGAATGTTATTTTTGTTGATTTCTCAGGGGGGTGGGCTCTCACTGCTGTGCTAATATGAGTAATTACAGAACGGGAGTCAATGGAAGGAAAAGAACAAATCTGGTTACATCTGAAAACATCTTACTGAACTAGCATGTAGACCAAGATTGTGTCTTCAGCTATAGTAATATATTTTGTGAACATTTTGAAAGTTTCTTTTTTAAAAGCTAGGATGCCTTTTTCCTCTATTTCATTTCACTTTCTGTGATGTAACAGTGGGAGTGGCCTGGTCACATCTGGTACCTCTATGGAGTACCACTATAGAGTACCTCTATGGTCAAAAGGTTGAAAAAGGCTGCTCTAAATGGTATGTTTTAATAGTTGGAGTCCTCCCCCTTCAAGTTGGAGTCCTCCCCATTCACACATTACAATTTCATTTGCTTTAAAATAAATATGATTTTCTTTCAGTTAACATCAAGATTAGAGAATCTTCTTTGGTAAACGTGAGGTTTTATGCATTCCCCAACACACACACAAAACCAAGCAAAGCTAGTTTTTGAACTGAAGGAACATATACAGATGTGAAGAGCAAGGGGCATAGAAGGTAAAGAGGACACGAAGCATCAGTAGTTAGCAATGTAAAGCTGTAAAGTCACTGGCTCCAAGCAGAAAAGGCAGAATGAAGCATGGAAAATGAAGGTCAAGTACTATAGTTACATTTTGTCCCAGTCTTTTCTTCAGTAGCTACGGCACGGCATAGCTAATATCCCTGCCAAGTATTGCTGAATACATAGTCTTTTTGCAAGAGAATCCATGCTATGATTCATTTAGCTTTTCACCTAGAATGTGCCGAAATCTGGTCTGTATAGGGTTAGATCCCCAACCATTTGTTTATTGCCACAACTGCAGATAATAAATCAAACAGTATCCTTGGTTACATAGGGAACTACTAGGAGAAATCATGATATTATACATCATTACAGACTAAAGTGCTAAAATGAAGAGAAGCAGTTATCTATCGCATTTTTATCCTGCCCTTATTCCAGTGAGTAAGGAGTTATGTACATGGCTTTCTACCCTGCTCCTACATTTTATAATAGTTATACTATACACCTTGATGATTCTTAGTAAGCAACTATAAACGCATGTTGTATTGGGGTGAGGGTTCAGACTCCTAGACAGCAAGAACTGAAACCCCTTCTGTCAATTAATTCTTCTGACAATCAACCATCTGTTTGTGTTTAAGGGGCTCTCTCTAAATATATTTGTGTTTAAGGGGCTCTATATATATCGATTCTAAGCATAAGAACAGGTATGGTTCAAAAGTCCTTCTCAATAATTATGTACTTTTTCTTCTTTAGGGGAAATATATATATTCTAGGGGCCAAGCTCGGTGCATTCAGGAATACAATGGGCGCTAGATTGGGGGAGGGGGTAGAAGAATGTGGATGACCTCTCCCTCCCCACAGGAACTGGAAAGGCTGCAGGCCCCAGGGCAGGGAACTCACCAGCAGGGGCAACTCTCACGCAGCAGGGATCTACAGCCTCTGAGACTCGGAGGGAGGTGGAAGGAGGAGGGGTGGTCCAGAGTGGGGGACAAAAGGCGATTGACTGGCTGCTGAACAGACTGGCAAGCTGGTTGGAGGAGGAGGCACTCAAGAGTGAGACAGCTGCCCTGAGTGGGTGTTCAGCGCTGAGTGGCACTTAAGCCAAGAGACACGCTCCTCCTCCAAGGCCTTACCAGAAATATATTATGTGGAACAGATGAATTCTCAGGTTAGGGCTAGGGTTAGCTTAGGCATGGGTCTGTTTAGGGAGTTTCTAGGGTTAATGGGAGCGTTTGGGGTGAGGAAGAATTTCTGACATGATTAGGAAAGACAATAAGAAGTATAAGCATTTTTTGACAGCATTGTACATGTAAAAATAGAGGGATTTATATTAGGGTAGAATTTCAGGCTAGGGTTAGGTTTAGCCTAAGCATGGGTACGGATGGGGAGTTTGTAGGTTTACTGGGAGTGTTAGGGGTGGGGGAAAATTTGTGACATGCTTAGGAAAGGCCATGAGATGTATATGTTTGTTTGTTTTTTACACTATTGTACATGTAAAAATTGAGTGGTTTATATTAGCGTAAATTCTGAGGTTAGGGTTAGCTTAGACATGGGTCCAGTTGGGGAGTTTCTAGGTTTCGTGGGAGCATTAGAGGCAGGGAAGACTTTGTGACATAGTTAGGAAAAGCTAACAGAGTTAGGAAAAGCTAAGTATTTTTTGACATTATTGTATACGTCAAAATATAGGGATTTATATTAGCACAAAATCTCAGGTTAGGGTGAGGGTTAGCTTAGGCATGGGTCTGTTTGGGGAGTTTGTACGTTTAGTGGGAATGTTTAGGGTAGGGAAGATTTTCTGACATGGTTAGGAAATACAATGGGATTTTTAATTTTTTTAACACTATCATGCATATAAAAATAATGGCTTTATATTAGGAGTATACTAAATCAAACAAAAAATTATTCAACTCAGGGTCAGAAGGCACTAAGAAGGAAATATAATTCTTGCTGGAGACCGTGTTCTCTTAGCTGGCATAGGTGACTGAAGCAGGATCTGTAAACATGAGTGAACAGGTAGGTAAATATGAGAGAAAGTGATCCTTAGGGTATGTTGGTTTCATATTGTACAGGCTATCCATGATTGTTTTGATTTTGGCAGCTAAAATTTTTAAATTTCATAAACTGTTGGATTTCAAGAGTGTGAAATAATAATCATTAACTGTTACCTTTCTAATAGTGTCAGGTGTGAAATATCACATGCCATCCTAGTGATCCAGCAAGTTCTGCAACATGTAGGCATTCTGTGACAGATATTTATATGTAGATGTGCCCTAAATATAGAAGTGTTGCTAGTTACTATACTGCAAGTAATTATTCAAGCAAATTCTCAAAATCTTAACCGCTCCTGCGGAGCGGATAAAATAAAACAGTAAGGGCCCCGAAGGCGAGCCCTGTCCGGGATGAGGAAGAGTGCCGATAGGCCCCTTCCCCTGGACTGACAATTGGAGGGCCCAATCGGCAGGCGCAAAGCGCCGGCTCGCAATTGGTTCCTTGCTGGCGGACTGACAAATCGGGAGGCGCGAAGTGCCTCCCGATCCGCCCCCCTCTGACGTCGGCCGCATGTGGCCAACCACCGCCATTACCTGCCTCATCACGGAGAGAGCAGGTCACTGCCTGTCCGCGCATCCAGGAGGAGCCGATGCCGGTGGCTGCGACTGCAGCTGCGGCCCCCAACAGGACGCCTCGCCGGCGGCCGGTGGTGGCTAAAAGCACAGGTCACACGCTGGACCATGCGGTGACGGGCGGACATCGCTGGGAGCGGTGCGAGCGCCAGCGGCACCGGTGGCTGCCGGTGGCGCCAGATGTGCCACACCCCACCACAACATGTCGCCCACCGGCCCACGCTCCCAGTAGCGGCAGCCACAGAACATCGCTCCCATCGCCTGTGTCCTGGCCTCCAGCTCACCCACCGCTATCTGCTGCCTCCCACACACCAACTTAGGTAGACGGCGGCATGGGGGGGAGGAGGCGGCAGCAGTGGTGGCTCACAGCCCTGCCCATGGCCGGTCTCAGGTGCAGGGATGGGGCCTGGGGAGCCGTACAGCAGGCTTAGTTTCTAGTATTAATATAATACTTGATATTCACAGTCAAAAGGGAGAATTTATTACTTCCCTATCGCAGTTCTATATAAAAGTACTAGAACACCTAATGCCTTTTTAATACATAATTCTGGTTTAGATTTTCTAATGTACTGAAGTTATGATCTACACTGTGTAATGGTGTTAGTAAAACATGATTTGTTAACAGAAGCTCTGTTCACATATAAATCTATTGTTTACACTTCTTTATTTATGTATTATGTTCAACATGTGTACATCAAAACATATGAATGAGACCCCACATTTATTCAGGCACTACTTCCTGGTTTCATTTGTAAAATGAATGTGCATTAGCCATTTATTACAGACAAACACATATATGCAGGGTGTACATATGGGGGGTTTGGACTTGTATGAATCACAAAATCATACTGTGCAGTATTGTGATATACTTGTTGTTGTTAGTTGCGAAGTCATGTCCGACCCATCGCGACCCCATGGATGATCCTCCAGGCCTTCCTGTCCTCTACCACAAGGGTAGTCAACCTGTGATCCTCCAGCAAACGCTGGCAGGGGCTCATGGGAATTGTAATCCATGAACATTTGGAGGACCACAGGTTGACTACCCCTGCTCTACCATTTAAGTTCGCACCGACTGCTTCAGTGGCTCCATCCAGCTACCTCATTCTCTGTCGTCCCCTTCTTCTTTGGCCCTCAATCACTCCCAGCATTAGGCTCTTCTCCAGGGAGTCCTTCCTTCTCATGAGGTGGCCAAAGTATTTGAGTTTAATCTCCAGGATCTGGCCTTCTAAAGTCTGGGCTGATCTCCTCTAGGACTGACCGGTCTTCTCCAGCACCAGAGTTCAAAAGCCTCGATTCTTTGACACTCGGCCTTCCTTATGGTCCAACTTTTACAGCCATACATTGCAACTTGGAAGACCATAACCTTGACTAGATGCACTTTTGTTAGCAGGGTGATGTCTCTGCTTTTTAGAATGCTGTCTAGATTTGCCATAGCTTTCCTCCCCAGGAGCAAGCGTCTTTTAATTTCTTTGCTGCAGTCCCCGTCTGCAGTGATCTTGGAACCCAAGAAAATAAAATCTGTCACTACCTCCATTTCTTCCCCATCTATTTGCCAGGAATTGAGAGGGCCGGATGCCATGATCTTAGGGATACTTAGGGATTCTCAACCAATGTGCTATAACACATTGGTGTGCCATTGATGCACCCAAGGTGTGTTGCAGTGTTGGGATTTTTAAAAATAAATAATTTTTTAAGCTTCCTCAATCACTCTCAGTAGTCACCCCATCCCGTCCCAAAGTTGCCAATTATAGTCCTGGAAGGTGAAAAGGAGGGGTGGAAAGTGGAGGGGCCCCAGCCATTCAATCCTTTGCCAACTGAGGCTCCTACCACTTTGTCAGCTTGTGTCATTGGTGGTGGCTGGAGTCAAGAGAGGTGTGAGTCCTTCCTTGTGGTTGATGCTGGTTGGATGGGTGGGGGTGCATTTTTGTTTTTTGTTTTAACTCGGGATACCAGAGGGGACTTCTGCAAGCTACAGGACTTTGGTGGCAGGGAGAAGGGCCTTCTGTGACTCCAAGAAAAAGCCAATCTTTACAGCAAAAACTACTTATCTCTGGATTTCACATGGACTGGTGATCTCAGGTGTCCTATCCAATTGTACCTCTTCTGTGGCAGAAAACTTCTTAATGAAGCAATGATTCCATCTGGGTGATGTCACTTCTGGGAGGAATGTTACTTCCAGTGGGAATGGCATGGCCAGTTGACATCACTTGCCGTACGGCTTAAAGCTTGAAAAGTTTTTCAAGTGTGCCTTCAGCTCAGAGGCTGAGAAAGGCTGTACTAGATTATGGGCAGTGGAAATATAAAAGGCTGCTAAGTTTGGTGGTAATAAAATGTATACTTCTTTTTACATAATTCAGATGATAAATGTATTAGGGTATATTCTGTCTCTCCTTGGATACGTACAACTCACATTACCTAATATAAGATACTTATGCACACAGAGTTGCTAGATTTCACTCTTTGGGAGACCTTTCAAATTAGTAGCCTTTTTCAATTTCCAGGCTTATATATGGATATCTCCAAGTACCAATTGTTTTTAATACAATTGACTTATCAGTCAGTTCATGGGGATGATTATCTTTGGAGTTAATGATTCTATACTGAAGGCTGTGGAGTGCATTTGGAGTTGCTATTAAACAACAATATTGAACCAAGCAATAACTACCTCTTGTCTTGTCTATTTATGATCCCACTAATATATTACATGCATCGTTGGCTTTCTCTTATGGCATCTGTAAACTGATCTGATTGGTTAAATGCCCTAGCACTGAAATGAGGAGGAACAATCACTAGATGTTCATTCATGACTAATGAAGAAAATGGGACCAAGACTTAATGACCTACCATTAGCATTCTAATTTAGTTAAACATGGTTTGTTGAGAAGGAAGTGACTAATTTGACTTTTGTTATGTGTTTTTAAATAGCTGAGCTTTCCCCAGACACAAAGTATGTCACAGTGTACCTGTGCCTTCAGCAACAAGGAAAATGAATATCTGTAACAGGATTTCGCTGCATTCTCATCCTGTAAACTGTGATGTGTTCGTACATGTATATCACATTTGGTCTCAAACTGCCTAGTACTCTTACAATCTATGCAGAATGACATGAAGCATGGGCAAACCTGATGAAGAGTTCAGATTACATTAACAATGGAAAGCAACTATTTATTTTTTTAGCCTTTCCTTATAACTTGCATGACTGCATCATCTAAATACCAAATGTTGTAAGCCATAGAAATGTTTCACAGAACAGAATCTCCCAATATATCACCATATATTTTCATGGCAAGAATTGGTTTTTTACAGACTTCTGAATATTTTGCAAAGATTAGAGGAAGGGCAGAAAACAAGCAAATGCAATAATACAAACAACAGGGTTGCCTGTGCCACTGCTTTTGCTGGAGAAATGGATATGAAAGAGGCCTTAGTCAAGTCAAAATGACTGACATGGTGATAATGGGGTGAGTGATGAAATTAAGAAAGGTATCTTCAGGTCCTGACTACTCACACAGAAGTTGATATAATAGTTGATAGCACATTTAAGCATAAGATTTTAGAATTCAGTGAAGACCACTGAGGGTATTGATATGGATGAGGCCAGTCCTAGGAACCTCCCGTGTGGGGCTAACCATGATTCTGATCCAGAAATTACAGCTAGTGCAGAATGCAACTGCCTGAGTCCTTACCATGATGGGTACATATTTCACTGGCCCTTGGGCAACTGCACTGGCTCCCAGTCGAGTTCCAGACCAGGTTCAAAATTTTGGTATTGGTCTTCAGAACCCTATGCGATATGGGACTTGCATATCTGAGGAACTGCTTTTCCCAGTATTTATTTATTTATTCATTCATTTATATATATACCGCCCTCCCCGGAGGCTCAGGGCGGTTTACATAAGAACAAAGAACAATACATAAAACAGTCATAAACATGTGAATAACCTTACAATAATAATAACTAATATTGTAACCATATAACAATGTAACAGTATAAGCAATATAAACAATACAACAGTGCATCAATACAAACAGGTCCAGAGCATATTGGTTGAATTCTGAGGGGGGTAGGGGGGAGCAGGGGCCCTTCAGTTGCTGTTGGTTATGTCTGGTCTCAACCAAATGCCTGGCAGAAGAGCTCCTTTTTGCAGGCCCTGCGGAACTGTTTAAGCTCCGTCAGGGCCCTGATCTCCTCCGGGAGCTCGTTCTACCAGGTGGGGGCCAGAACAGGGAATGCTCTGGCCCTGGTCGAGACCAGGCAGATTTCTTTAGGGCCAGGGATCCTTAGCTGGTTGGTGGCGGTGGAGCACAGAACTCTTTTGGGGGCAAGTTATGGGTTAAATGGAAAATCAGAATATTTCTAAGGCATTGCAAATTGGACCTATGCTCTCTGTAGCAAAGTCCCAAAAGGCTTCTACTGAAATTGCAATATGTGATTCCCTTGAATTCCCTTGTATGTCCCCCAGAGAGCACTATCTTCATCTGATCCAAATTTGTTGGTGGTCCCCAAACATCCCCCTGGCCTCAACCCAGATTCAGGGCTTTTTCAGCCCTGGTTTCGGCCTGGTAGAACAAGCTGCCAGCTGAGACCAGGGCCCTGATGGAGCTTTCACAGTTCTGCATGACCTGTAAGATGGTGCTATTCCACTAGGCCTATGATTGAGGCCAGAGCAATCTAGTAAAATGAGCCTTCCTCTGCCCTTGTTAGGCTTTTCCCTCTTTTTTTCTCACTGAACAGCGGTTACTGCCATAGTCAGTGGTCAGGAAAAGACAAATGATGACTAGGTTGAATGGATACTTAGATAGTTAATTGTTTAATTGTTAGTGAGTTGAGGGTTAAATTTTTAATTTTTAAAACAATTTGAGTTTTAAGTATTTTAACTGATAATAATAATAATAATAATAATAATAATAATAATAATAATAAGTGATGCAGCAGAGCACATCACTTAGAAACACTGCATCATTTGAGAAAGATATTTTTTGTTCTTAAATATCTTTAAAACACTTTTTAAAGCAAATAAAATGCTATTGTGCCTTTTATGGTGAGAAGTTGTTAATTCTTTGAGGTATTTTCCTTAAAAACATGGTCTAACAGATTTAGCTTCTTTTAATTTTAATTGGCTTAAAATATTCTATATCAAAACCAGTATAATCTGCAATAACGATAAAAAAAGAAAGCAGGACTTTCTTTCCTACTGAATATCCAACTGGTTATACACATGATCCCTAATGCTGACAATGAAGTATAAACTACAAAGAACAAAATGCTTACACAAAAGCCGGATAACACCACATTAATGAAAGCCCAGAACCATAATCACAAAGGACAAACTGATAAACCCACCACTGAATGATGAATGTAAAAGGCATTCCAATTAGCATTCACAAGTTGTACATTTTTTTAAAAATTGTCAAATTCAAACTTTACAATGAATATTCAGTTTAGCCCTCCTTGATAATCCTTACCACCACAGGATGAAATAGAAGTGTCACCCCTAAGATAAAGTCCTTTAATGGCACAGTTGCAATTCCTGAGACAATTCTCCCTTCAGAATTCATGGCCTTTATGATACAAGATAAAAACTAACTTGTAAAGATATCTGAAGAGAGTAAAAAGGAGCAATGTGGAGTGGAGTCAAGGCTTTTTCACCTGCCTCCTCATATCTATACAATCTTAACCTCAGGGGTTGCCATTCCTGCTTTCAAAATCTAAGTGACACCTCAGCTTTAATCCCAAGTGTAGTGCAAGATCAACTTGGAAAGCCTATTCACATAAAGCATTGTTGGAGAAATGGAAACTGGCAGTCTCATTCATTCTAAATAAGTCTAAACCATAAAATTATATTCTTTGTCTGCATTCCAGACTGTGTTTAATAATTCTTTTAGTATAGCCTATATAGGCAATGGAGGGAGGCAACAATATAAGGTTTGAGTTATTTAATTCTTGTTTTTGTATTCTCCTCTCCTTAAAAAAATAAATAAATAAGGTTTCAGACTTATTTTTTTTCTCCAGTGCACTTGGGTTAAACAAATAGCATGGCTGTGTTACTTAAAGGGGTTATAAGACAGAAAGAGGTATGAAAACAGCTTGTGTTGAACTTGTGCTTAAAACTAGTATTGAGTTCTAAAAGGGGGCAAAGATGAAATGGCCATGTTTGAAATGGAGTGGAATGGTGGTATATGGTAATTCTTGGATATAAACTCTACAGGAAGACTAGGAAAACTATATCGGGGGCAGTCTTGCTTGCATCCTGAAATTCCTAAACCAAAAATATACAGGGAAATCATTGTTTTAGGTCATTACTATGACTTCTAAAATGATCACCATAAATCAGTAATGAAACCCCTAATCAGTGTAATTTTTTGTGTTTACTGTTGTCTGCAGCTGCTGCTGTTCCTCCTCTTCCAGCTTTGTGCAGTGGTTAAGAGCAGTGGCCTCAAATCTGGAGAACCAGGTTTGATTCTCTACTCCTCCACATGCAGCCAGCTGGGTGACCTTGGTCTAGTTACAGCCCTTTTAGAGCTGTATTTACAGAGAAATTTCAGAAGTCACTCAGCCCCAGCTATCTCACAAGGGACCGTTTTTGCACAAGGAGTTTGCCCCTGCCCAGCCTCTCTCACTGTTTGTGGATTTTAATGCTGCTTCCTCATGATATTGGCAACAACCAGGGGCAATAAGAGAAGGCAGAAGAATCCACTTCACCTTTCTTGTCATGGTGCATAATGGGGCAAAAAACTGGGACAAGCCTGTCTGGATGAAGAAATGTGTGACAGTCTTGCTAGCAGTTTCCCCACCCTCCCCTCTCCATTTCCGGAATGCCAAATTTTTTTTAAAAAATGGTGTAGTTTGCATTGCTATGGGAAATTGATTTTGGGACTCGGGAGTGGGGGGCGATGTTTGAGTCCCCAAAACCACTGCTGTGAGGGGATTGGTCACTTACTTTGATTGACAAACTGAGTAGCTGGGAGAAACCAGCAGGTTGTCCACACTTCCAGTTTCTCCATTGCTTTGTCGGAAAGCAAAAAGCCACAACAAGATGATGGGATAAGGTAGGAGGAGTCTCCCATCCGGAAGCAGCCAAACATACAGTTTACCATCATACATTAACAAGCAGAAGGTGGCGCGCATTTTCCGCCTCCGTGCGGAAATTGTCACAGGGTGTCTGTTGCAGAGAGAAGAAGGGAAGGTGATAGTAAGCTTTTGAGACTCCTTTGGGCAGTGTAAAGGGGGGCATAAAACCCCACTCTTCCTCTCCTTCCTCTTCCTCTGCCATGACTGAGGCCTGCAGCTAATACTGTGAGTCAGATTATGTTTTCAGAGTAATGACATATCCCACCCATGAGGAACTCCTTAAACAGTAGTAAACAGTAGTAATTAAGATATCCTCTCTCCCTCTCTCTCTCTCCATCTTCCTCCCTCTGTTCTCCCTGTGTTCTCCCTGTGTGATTGCAGGGAAACTGAGCTTGGTGGTCATTACAGTTTAGCCTAAAGAGTGATGTCTAGTTTGTTCTAATGTGGGCTTGCAATACATGACCAAAGTTCTGTGGTTGCAAGAAGAAACCTGCGTCCAAGAAGTTTGCATATGTTCTACCATGTAAAAAAGGATGATTGCTTCACTGTGTCTGCCCCTTAATCAGTACCACTGTCACCTCCCTGTTTTCAGTTTGCGTTATTTCTGGTGCACAAAACATCAGCATTTCATAGTAAGTTTCCACAGTTGCAAGGTTCTTGTGTCAAAATACCCTGTGTCATTTATTGCTAACAGTCCTGTTGGTCAGGTAAGCTGTTTGGTTTGGGATCAGTTGTTATGAGTGCATTCTAGGACTGCCTCATGATAACTGTATTGCTTTAAAAAAATCATTTTCTTTTATCCTGTAACTTGTTTTACTATCAAAAGAGGCATCCTGGGGCAGCATTATTTGGGTCATCCCCCCCCCCCTGTATTCTTGAGTCTTTTTTGACCACGATGCAGTATTGATTAATAGGAAAAGAAGGTGGGCTGTTTAGATTGAGAATAAATGGCACCAACCTTTTCATACAGTTTGCCAAACATTTCACACCTCATAGAAATGATAATTGTTTTGTGGGTTAGGATCTATCTTTCCCTATGTATGACTTTCATCCAACATTATGATGAAAGTCTGCTATGACTAGCTGCCTCCACATGGTCATGACACTATGGTATATGAAGCAAATGATGTTGGAAAATCTATAGAAGTAGCTACTGTGCAATTGGAAAGCCTTTCAACATGGTATTGAATTTGAAATTCAGAAGGGGAAAAATGGAGGCATTTCAATGAGGAACTCAATTCATGTGTAAATAAGCAGTATATTTATGTAAAGACAAGAAGCTGCCTTATACTGAATTAAACCATTAGTCCATCAGGGCAGCACTGTCTATTCAGGCTGGCAACCACTCTCAGTTGGAAGTCTTTCACATCATCTGCTACTTGATCCTTTCAACTGGAGATGCCAAGGATTGAATCAAGGGCCTTTTCATGCTGGGCAAATTGAGCCATGGCCCCTCTTGATAAGTACAAATAACCAATCATGTTCCATACTGTTCTCAGAATTTCTGATATTTACATAGTGACTTCCTCAACAAATTGCCCTCTAAGCATATATGAAATGATGGGTGCATGCTCAATAACATAAACAAATGGAGAAATGCACATGCAAAAAACCCAAAAAAACTCAATGGGATCTGGAAGATGAAAATTGTCATACAGCTTGCTCCATAGACTGTCCCAGACTGAACAATACACTTGCAACAATGAAGTCAAAATATTCCCTGTGGGAAGGTGAGACTCCCCAAGTGTCATTAAATGTGAAAACCACAGTAATGACTACATAATTTAAAAAGCAGGCTCTCATGATTTTGAGTGATTTGCACTGAATTCTATGTTTTGTACACTTCATAAGTCGAACCAACCCTTTTACTGAAAGCACTTGACCCATAATAAAAATATATTGGTGCAAAAAGAGAAATAGGATATCTTATTCTCCAGTTAATGATAACCAAACCTCCAGCCCCGCAGGAAATATAACAAATCCACAATTCATGTTGTTGAAAATGCATCTGGTGTATGAATCTCTGAGACTATTAATAAAATCCTAATTGTGCTCCCTGTGTGGGAAGTTCTTAATCATCACAGTGATCTTAATTAGGATTGATTTGTAGTCCAGCTGAGAGTTCTTCCTTTGCCACCGGAGATACCTGTTTTCAAACAAGAATGGCTGAAATATGAAAGGAAAAATGAGGTCTTCTTTCCCAGTGCTGGTCCTGAATATCCTCATGATTGGGGAACTGATGAGGTCTGAGATCATCAGTAGTCATGATTACCACTCACAAAGCCAGAGAATGAGACTCATTGGTACAAATTCTCTTCCTCTTACTGAAATGTGCATGTCATCCTGTCTTCCCTTAGCATCTCACATATATGTTTGATCATTACTTACCATGGCCCCATGGAATGGGCCACATATCAACTGAATTTCTAGAGTACTGCACCCAAATGTGAAGACGAGTTGGTTCTTATTTGCTGCTTTTCTCTACCCAAAGGAGTCTCAAAGTGGCTTACAGTTGCCTTCCCTTTCTACTCCCCACAACAGACACCCTGTGAGGTGAGTGAGGCTGATAGAGACCTGATATCACTGCTCAGTCAGAACAGTTTTATCAGTGCTGTGGCGAGCCCAAGGTCACCCAGTTGGTTGCATGTGGGGGAGTGGGGAATCAAACCCAGTTTGCCAGATTAGAAGCCACATTCCTATCCCCTACACCAAAGATGATGAGCATTTTGTGTAGTTGCAAAATTGTTCATGGTACAGAATTAACTCTTTTCTTTGCTAAGGTCTGCAGCACATCCCTAATTTTATTTCTTCCTCATATTGTTTCTTCCCTTGCAGTAAATTCACCAAGTTCTCAGTAGAAGGGTTCTCTCATTCTTTGTTTGCTTGTAATCAGTTTGGTGTAGTGGTTTGCTTGTAATCAGTTTGCATGTAATCAGTTTGGTGTAGTGGTTAGGAGAGCAGGGGTTCCCCCTGGCAACCGGGGTTCAATTCTGCACTCCCCCACATGCAGCCAGCTGGGCTCGCCAAGGCACTGATAAAGCTGTTCTGACTGAGCAGTGATATCACGGGTCTCCCAGCCTCACCCACCTCACAGGTGTCTGTTGGGGGGAGAGGAAAGGGAAGGTGACTGTAAGTCACTTTGAGACTCCTTTGGGTTGAAAAAAAGGGCATATAAGAACCAAGACTTCTTCTTCTATATGAAAACCACATTTCATCCTATATTATGCAATTGAATACAACCTAAACAAAGATAGAACAAAATGGCAAAAGACAAAGTGCAATGCTCAGGACTGTTAATTCTGTGAATACTGAAGCAAGAGTTCAGATAAGAGAGCAGGACCCAGATTGAATGCTTCTGTTACAGTCCTGCTAAAGAAGTGGATGCTGAGTTCAAAATTGAAACTTAAGGGTCACTTTCAGCTAAGTTGAGGCTTGTAAGTTTTCTGCCCCTTCTTGTCTCCTGCTAACTTTGAAGGGATAGCCTTTGGGTTGAGGATGACTCCAAGAAAGCTCTGGTTTTCGATAGGGTCCTATATAGTTCTTATGAATTCATTCTGATGAAATATTGAAGCAAGACTAGAAGATTTACTTCATTGACCTGTTACCTAGCAATTTTGAAAGACTGCAAGCTTTACAACTTTGTCCTCCTTTTGCTGGTTACACCTGTGACATTCATCTCATAGCGCAGATATTATCAGTGCCAAGAGGAGGGAAGTTTGTAGTGTTTTATCCCCCTCTAATGGTGACTAACAGGTACTCGTGTAGTTGATACATTCATCTTATTGCAGCACAAAATCTAGGGATCCAGAGATAAATTTGGCTTGCTGTGAATCAGCCCACTAAACAAATCACAAGCATCTAGTTCTCATGAGTGTACAGAGAAAGTAGTTATTAAATATGTGGAAAGTGTGTGGAAGCAGCATTGATCACTACCAAAGGTGGAGGCTTCTATCTTCTGCCCTTAGCATGGCTTATTATCCTTGTCCCTTACTTCTATGGTAAGGTCATGCCAATTTTTTCTGCCCTTGGACTTTTGCCATTAGTATTCAAAATGGAAAAACACCCTGCAGATATTCTGAACAGAATGTATTATTCAAGTTCAGAAACATCGTAACAGAAATCTACACTGAATTGGTTCCTAAACTAGCTTATTCCATTCCCCATTGAATTTTGTGGGTGTTGTTATAAAGCTATCTTTCTGCCCCTAAGTGCAAAGCATTCCTTTTTTCAATGTAGTTTCTCATTAAAAAAAACATTGCATTTCATCCAAAATTCACTGAAAAACTGTCCATAAACCTTTTGATATGAGGAGAAATAACAAATAACACGTCTAACAGATGGACCATTCATTTAATTTTGACATGGTCAAATTAATGTGTTGTTGAATTGGCCACCACATTGTATGTGAAACATGATTTTCAGTTCTTGTGGAACAATTAGTAGCAGGCATATTTTCAGAACCATCCATAAACTTGACCTCTGGCAGAGAGGATAAGATTGCTCTGAGATTAAAATTGTTGCACCATCTCTACCAACATGGCTTCTTGTTATAACCTGCTGGGACAGTTCCCCAAATCCAGAAGAAGAAGACTTGGTTTTTATACTCTGCTTTTCAAGGCCTGAAGGAGTTCCAAAGCAGCTTACAACTGCCATCCCTTCCTCTCCCCACTGCAAAAAGGTAGGTAAGGCTGAGAGAGCTCTGACAGGACTGCTCTGTCAGAACAGTTCTATCAGGTCTGTGATGAGCCCAAGGTCATGCAGCTGGCTGCATGTGGAAGAGGAGTGGGGAATCAAACCCAGCTTGCCAGATTAGAAGGCACCACTCTTACTGCTGGCTCCAGAACCCAAAGCTTTAAAAAAAAAGCCAAAGTTTTAATAAATAATCTTCACAGCTTGCTCTTCATTCCATTTCTTAATCCTGCACATCTGTGTAATGATATGAAACCACACATATTATGCATGGTTGTCTTTTCCATCTTTTTTGATGGAAAGGACAACCATCTCTTTTAGGAGATCAGCCATACGACGATGCCCTAAGGTAATATTGCTAAGAGAAACCAGCTTTATTAGCAGAACCTCACTGATAGACAGGGAAAAGAAAATTGCTGGTACCCACAGTTGTTTTGTTTTGCATAACTTGCCTTCTAGGAATTACCACTCAAAGGCAACATGATGACATCCCATATACAATGCAACCTTAACTGTATCCATAAACTCAAAATGAATATCTTAGAAGGAAACATTTTTGCATGCTAAATAACACCATATAGATTTGACTTATTCTGTTAAGACAGCTGAGAAGGAAGGGCTGATACTAAATTTTCAATAGCTGGTAAAGAAGATGAATCATTTGATAGATTTTCTTATCATGTTGAACTGGGGCAGTGAAGTGTAGGGCTATAAAATGAGAACATTCCCTTCATCAAAAAGTCTCATGAACATCTGTTAATGTCATACAGATTAATTTAATATCTGGTCACCTTCATTCAATTGAAATTAGTTTTGAATTAGACTCAGAATCAAAAATCTTTTGCTATATCTACAAATATATTACGCAGAATTCAGGAATTTGTTTACATCACAAATCTATAGTGATGTTTTATTACCATGTTAGCTGCAGAATGATAGCTACAGAACCTGATCATTCTGAAAGCAATAGGCTTAAACAATTTTAAATGCCTTGTTAAGGCCTTGTGGTACACATGCCAGGATGTAGAACAGAAGATTTTAATGGGGTTACCAAAATATTATTGAAGAGATAGTTTTAGAACAAAGGCTATGTAGGAGTATGTTTTTGCTTTGCATTTATTGGTTGTTTCCTTGTAAAACTCTTGTCTCACATTTCCATCTGGAGCCTTCCATGTATCAATATCATCCAAGCATTTTCATTTCATGTTTTCCTAGGCATAGGAAAGTCTGAAAGGGAAGCTGTAGATTTCCACACCTGTCCACCCATATTCAATGCCACATCTGGTGTCACCTCCCCTTCTACCAGCCATTTCCCACATCAAGACACACCACCGGCAGGGGATTTCCTTTTTTTAAAAAGTATTTTAATACCCAACTGCCAATTTTTTAAAAGTCAGTAAAAAGCCCACTGGAGGCAAGAGGATGGTAATTGTTGAAGGGAAGGGAAAGAACAAGCTGTGTGTTGCTTAAAATCTTTATTTTTATTTTATTTTTGGATTGGTATGTTACCGCTCTCGAAAAGACTCATGGCAGTTCACAATAAAACAATAAAAACAATACAGCCCTTAAAAATCCACATATCACATTGAAAGATGGCAAAACCATGTTCTAACCCCCCCCCATAGCTGTGGTCAAGGAGTTCTTTCATTAGGAGTGAGGGTCCTGATCTCACAACACTAGGGATCCTCTGATAATAACTCTGGGACCCCAACCTGGTCTCAACCATACGCCTGGTGGAAGATCTCCATCTTGCAGGCCCTGCGGAAAGCTGACAACTTTGACAGGGCCCTCAGCTCTTCTGGGAGTGCATTATACCAGGTTGGGGCCACGGCCGAAAAATATGTTTGTATTTGTTATGGCAATAAGACCAAAATGAGGAATCATCCCCATGTGGAAGTAACCATTACTAGTTATAATCCGGGGATACGTTCTTATAGTTCATATTTACTATTTTATAGAATTTGTATTTTCAAATCTACCTGGAGGGCTCTTTGAGTCAAATCAATAATAAGCCTCTTAGGGGTGAATTCTGAACAAAGTTTAAATGCCATTGGTAGTTCAAGGTTCAGTTTGCTCAAAAACATTTTTTTAATCTCTGGTGTTGGCAATTTATTATCAAAAAGAAATTATAAATATCAAGAATTCAGCAAAAGCAGCTGCTCATAGTTAACAAGTATTGCCTCAGAGAAAATCTCATTATGAGATGATGAATGTGAAGGCATTTGGGAGACAGAGACTATGGATAACAGAACACATGGTCCATTTCCACACAGAGGGGTAAAATGCAAGTACTTTCCTGCTAGCAAACATGAGATGGTAAATCTTACATTTGCAGCCCTCCTCACAGGGAGACCCCTCCCACGTTTTCTCTCTGCCCCCTTCAGGCTGCAAGGGAAAATAAGCCGAACTTCTCCCTCTGCTCCTTGGCTTGTCAGTTATAGCAAGCGATCAATCACAGCACACCAATTATCTCCCCCCAGCCCCAAAATTAATTAAAAAAACCCCACACTCCCATGTTGGTATTCGGTAATGCCATAACAAATATGCATCTTTAATAAAATCAACACTGCCCTGCTACTATGGAGAAATGTCAGAACAATACATCATTCCCCCCCCCATTTTTTTTTTTTTTAATTCTAGGGATTTTTTGAAGTTTATTTCTGTCTGGGTGGATTTCTGAGATGCTGAATATTGTCCCTGGAGCCCAAGAAGATATTTTTGTGCTAATGGTTGGCTTTAAATCAAGCTGCTCAGACCCCTGTATGATTGGGAGGTGGCTTCCAGATCACGTGCCCCCCCCCGCCTTTCCCAGCTCATTCCTCACCACCAGAAAACAGAAGGGAGGCTGTGTTTTGCCTGCTTGATTCCAAGAAGACCATGGACACTTTAAAGAAGATTTTATTTCACCTGGGATAATGTAGGTTTGCAGTCGCACAGCAACATGGACCACACCATTAAAAAAATTATTCAAATTAGGAAATGGAGGGGGGAGGGCAGGAGCAAGGGCAGGACAACGCTGCAGAGACTGTTGTGTGTTTTCCCCTCCATATGGTCTTATTCCTGGTTGCTCACTGGTGGCTCACCAGTAGTTCACGTGATTTAGGATGGTAAATCCAGTTTTCTGGATTCCCGCAATCACAATTTAAAAATGGCTAAATTTCAACCAGGCTATTGGACAGCCTTGGGCTGTTGGTGACATCACGTGAAGGGGGTTCTGTATGCTGCCAACATGCAAAGGCTGTTCAGGAACATTTTCCTTGTGCAGAAATGGCCATGAAATTCTTGATTTAAAAAAGAGAATAATATATATACAAAGGTGTAGTGGTTACAATGGGGAGTCCCAAATTTGTATATCTCCACTAGACGATACAGTTCACTAAGTATCTTTGGCCCAGTCACTCTGTCTTAGCAGACTTACTTCACAGAGATTTTGTGGAGCTAAAATGAGGAAGAACCATGCAAAAGCCCCTGAATTCCTTGGTAGAAAGCAGGATAAACATATTCAAGACAGACAGAATATCAGTGCTATAGCAAACAAGATTCTGAACTAGAATCCTGAAGATGCATAAAGAGTAGAAAAATTTATGAAAACACACCTATCTAGCATTGAAGAAATATGAAAAGCCATCAAAATGTTCAAAATCACTTAAAAATAACACAAAGATCAATGTAAATAACTATGTTCTTATAACTTTTCCATGATTTATATACATTACCTTGTATCCTCTGATAATCCCCTTTATTTATTACACATTCCAGTTCTTTCTCTTTATCCCTTTATGCAAAAGTTTCAGGGGGGGAAATCAAATCATTATCACATCTAGACTGCCAGCCAGAAATACTTGATCTCATCTGGCAGCAGATCGTTTTGAACAAAACAGAAAGGTACCATATAAGTGAGGCTTGGCTAAAGTTGTTGGAAGTATTTCTCTTTTAGTTCAAAAGGCTTTGGGTTACTCCTGTACTGTACTAGGTAATTCATATTCAAACTAGGCTTTAAAAAAAAGAAATTGTAAGTAGTTAAGGTGGCAAAGGAAACTTATGAAGGAAGAATAAAGTTAAAGCTTTATTCCCTTAGAGCCATTGAAGTGAATGATTTGTTTCTTCTGAAATCTAATGTTGAAGAACATGCAGTGCCCTGAACTGATATGAATTGCAGATTCAGATATGAATTGCAGATTCAGAACTGTCTAACTTAATATCATAATAACAAACTAATGCCATCGTATCTTTATTTACACTTGGTAATAACTTTTTCACTTACAGATTGTGCATTATCTTATTGCAGAGAAAGCCACTGTAATTATGAATTTTGTACTAATATCAATTATTTACCCAGATGACTTCAGACTTGCAAAGTAAATCTGTCAAAAATCAAATTTGGTTTATAGTATTATGGTTTTAGCATTACTCATAGCTGCTTTGAAATCATAGCACAGAAAAAAAGGCCTACAGATCTACTCCACACATATGCAGGATTTAAAAATGTCTGTTTCTGTTATTTATTTTCTTCATTTATATCCTGCCTTTCTTCCTGAAACTCAAGCCAAATTACAAGATATTTTTAAACAATCCAGCAATATAGTATACATGCAACAAACAATGACATAGGACTAGGATTGCAGAATAAGAAAATAATACCCCGAAAGGCATGACTATGGCATGCAGTATAATGAAGAAAGTGGATGACAAAGGTAGACTCCAATGCAGAAAAAGCAATGTGTTATATACAGTAAACAGTGTAGTAGACCACAATCCTATTCCCTTATAAAAGCTGTTCAATTATACTACAGTTATAATGAGCATTTTGCATTTTTGCAATATCAGCCTTTTTGCGGGGGGGGGGGGACTTACAACCTCTAATTAAAGTAAGCAACTGAAGATACAGAAGGAATGGCAGCACAGAATCAGGAAAAAAATTAAATTGGTGAATGGATTTTCTATGAAATTCTGCCATTTTGGGTTTAGAAATGGAACTGAAATTCCTCTTGCAAGTTTCATATATCATTAGCCAAGGTCTGCACAAAGCTCCAGATGCCTTTTTGATAACAGGCATAAAGTATATCATGGAAACATCCAGTGGTTGATGTTGGAATGATGCTCAAGAACAACAACAACAAAATTGGTCACAATGTAGTACATAATTATAGTTAAACCAATGAGTTTTGACTGTAACCAACCAGTTTGATTTAAGAAAATATCTTCCCAGAGCTATCTTGGTGTGAGAGTCGGCACTGTGCAGTGGTTAATCTGGCGGCTTCTAATCTGGGGAATCAGGTTTGATATCCCCACTCCTCTACATGCAGCCATGTATGTGACCTTGGGCTTGTCACAGACCTGATAGTGCTGCTCTCATAGAGCAGTAGCATCAGGGCTCTCTTGCCTACCTCACAGGGTGTCTGTTGTGGGAAGCCACTTTGAGACTCCTTCAGACAGTGAAAAGCAGGCTATAAAAACAAACTCTCCTTCTCCTCCTCCCCACTTCCCCTTCTTTCTAGGCCTTTACTGATGTTGGAGGAGTGGAGGTGTTGAAGTCTGATGTCACCTCTGGAGTGTCTGGGCAATATCACTTCTGGTGACATGTGATTTCCAGGGGTGTGGCAGGGAGGTGTGAGTGACCTGCTGACATCACTTCCAGGGTTTTGGGAAGCCTGAAGAATGTTTCAGGGGTTTCTCAAAGATAAAAAGATTGAGAAAGGCTGATATAGAAGATATGTTCATGCCTATGTATTTGGCATAGGATGGGAAACATTTTTGCCTACTCCATGCTGTCAAGCGGATGGACTGGTTCTTGGCTCTGCTCATCATCTGGTGGGTTCAGTGCAGATTATAGCGGAGAGAAGGAAACAGGACATTGTGAAGCACATAAAGGCTTCAGAGTGATGAAAGAAAACTTTCTGGCTCAATCAAGGGATCTGGAAAAGAGATCCGCCTTAGAGCCTGATGATGTTGGATGTGTGTGTGTGTGTGTTTGTATGAATAGCTCAAATCATTTTGGTTCTGCTGAAATAATGCTTGGAGTCTGAGTATGGCTGTTTTAAGAGGCAATGTCTACTAAGTTTTGCTTTGAGCTGCAAGTGAGCTTGAATTCAGCAAGAAAAAATCTGTTGGTTACCTGGTTCTGATCTTGCCCACAGATAGAACAATAGCCATTTTGATTCTATTTCTTGTGCCTCAGGATTCTGTTCTATGTGTGTCATGAAGACAAAAGAACACAGTGGTGTTATTTTGGGATGTATCCTTGATCTCAATGGATATCCAATAAAATAGTCAGCTTTCAGCCATTTGATTACATGTCCTGATCAGATGTTATCAGACTGGAGTCTGACTGTCCCACTGTGGAAATCATAGCTAAGCAGGTACTCCTTGGTGTCCCTAGTGAAGCAGAGGCTAAAGCAGCCAAGAACAGCCTTACCCAACTAGACCGGCAGCAAAAATGGGATTAGTGGAGTATACCCCAGACAGGCAGTGGCAGATGCCAGAAATTGTAGATAAATTCTCAGTTGTTGTTTGAAGTTCACAGGTTGCTAGTGGCTAAATAAAAGAGTTGATGATTGGAAATCTGCATTCATATCTAACTTGAACCCATGATATAATGGGAGAGGTATAGGCAAGGGCAGGAAGCAATTAAAGCCACTAGGCTCTTAGGCCAGGACACCAGCCAAGGTGGAATCTGGGTTGGGATTACCTGCCAATTGGGGAGGGGTGGAGCCAAAAGACAGTGATGACTGAGGAGGAGAAGCAGGCTCATCTTAAGGCTAAGAGAGTTGCTGCTTGGGCAAGAGAGGAATAAGATGAAGCACCACCTCTGCATCCAGTTCTGAGGCTTAAGGGACTCCACAGTGTTTAAGCAAGACATTGGAGAGCAGCCAGTTGAAAGTGTGCAGCACCACCACATTATGACATAGCATTTTGTATTAGCTATTAGCAAAAAAGCCCACTGTGTAAAAAAAATTACAATGGGAACTAGGCAGGACTTGCCCTTGCCACTCCACCCCCACCTCTGCCTGCAGGCCACCCTTCACCTCCACTGTTGCTGCCTAGTCAGGGTGGCATTTTTGAGGCCTCAGAGGGCCACCCCAGTGCTCAGCAACCCTAGGAGAGGCCTGTGGTTGCTGGTGCAGACCTGATAAAGCCTAAGGTAGCATCTCCGGGGCCTTCCTGGTGCCCCCAGACAAAGCCAGGTGCCACTAAGGTGGTGGCAAGACTGTTCAGGCCAGAAGGAAGAAGTGACTCCAAGGTTTTCCTGACCCCCTAACTCAGGTGGGTACCACCAAAGCCTGGCCATGTGGTGGCAGGGCCGTTTGGGCTGGGAGGAGCAGTCTCTGAGGCCTTCTGCCCCCCCCCCCCCGATTCGGGTGGGTGTTGCCAAGGCAGAGGATTCCTTGGGGCTGGCCAGCTGGCCTGCAACCAGCCTCTCCCTCCCTCTCACCCAACCCATTCAACACACCCAGCCACCCCACTAGGACAGCTCACCTGACTGCTAGCTGTTCCTGTGGGTGGTAGGAGATGGAGGTGGTTGGGGGTGGGGTATCCCCTACCTGATTGTTCCTCCAGGGTGAGTGATGTCCCAGAGGGCCAATCAGGTAGTGAGTGAATGCACACAGAGTTGGAATTCCAAGCCTAAGGCCACCCAGCTGGCTGCATGTGGAGGAATGGGGAATCAAACCCGGATCCCTAGATTAGAATCTACCACTCTTAACCACTACACCACACTGGCTCTTGATACCAATAATCATACAAATTACAAATCAAATTTGTGATCTGTTTATAAGGATGGAGACAAGGTAACAGAACTTTCTTCTGATTGAATGCTATTTTCCAAATCTTGTTTAGTATTAATTTCCCCTCTTTATATACTACATTTTTGCCTTTCATCACTTGCACAGCAGAGATTGTTTCTTATTCCACAAAAATGCACCTCATAAAAAAAACCTAGGAACTAGCTGACAGTGACCTCTGATTTGGGGTCTAAACAGTCTATTTCCTCTTATACTCCACCGCAAAAGGAAATATAAAGCCAAACATAAAATACCAAGCAATGAAGTTTATTTTATATATCGTAAATGGAGCTTATGTTTGAAACTTATGGTATTGGCAAACAATTTTTCCAAGGGTTTTGCTTTATTACTGAAACAGCCATGTAATATGAATCTGAGTCTCTGCTTACATGGTTGGTTTCTTGCTCAAGCAACCTATTGTCCATCTGGGCAACTGTCTGCCAGGTAGCAGATTGACTTGAGACATGCAATGATGCTCATACAATGTTAATGATGAAAAACAAAGCAAAACCAGGGCTGGGGTGCAGAATGAGGAGGAAATCACATAAACAGATAAATAACTTTTCTCCTGCCTTGTTGATGGCAGTTTGCAAAGAGAAGAAATAAACGGTAGCGTTTTTTAATTTAAAAAATGAGATACTTTTTTAATACTTGGTTTTCATTTACACAGATCATTTTCCTCTCCAATATTTTTGAAAGTCCCATGGCCTCTCCCCTTGTCCTCCCCACCAACTAGTCTGAAATGCTAACCTTTGTACCATACTGGCTTTCATAGGATAGCTTATAGACACAGTAAGCAGCAAAACTGGTTAATTCATACAAGTGGGAAGGTAGCAAATTGTCTGGTGCTCACTGGCTCCCATGAACCCTCCCTCAAAAGTCCACACAGGCTGAGAAATGGCCCTGGTCTTTCACACTGCCTTTTAGTGACAGATATCAAGGCTTGATGGCTGGTAATACTGTTGTGGTTGCCTAGCAGTGACCACTGAGGTAATTTGTTTCTTAATATTACAGGCATTGTGTCTATCGTTTTGGAGGATTTTTTTACACACATACCCTTTTGTTCATTGGGGTGGGGGTGTTAAGATATTAGGTATTAAGATATTCTCATATTTGTTAATGGTTTTGTCCCTTTGTCGTTTTCTAATGGGGAGTTCTACTGTAAACTTCCCTTCTGAAAGAAAGAAAATGGCCGTTGTCCATTGCAGTCACAGTCATGCTTTCCATATGCAGTTAATGTTCACTCATTATTCCGTAGCTTTTGTGGTTTCAGGGCCATAAAATTAGCTCATCTATGATATTTTTCATTTCAAAGTCTAATAACTTCCTGCACATAGCTAAAAATACAAAGACTAGTGGGGTTTATTCCATTTATTGCAGATAAAGGAGGAGGAATGTACCAGCAGTGAGATTTCATAACTTAAGAACAAAATATCTATCACAAACATGGGTTAGCTCTACACAACTGCAGAAAGAAAGAAAAAATAGATATGTGCAGAACTGAAACATTCTCAAATGATACTAAGCACTCTTATCATTACAGAAAAAATTATTTCATCCCTTCTTCATATTTATATCCCACTTTTTCTACAAAGGACTTGATAGGTAAGATTAACACCAGGACCACTTCTCTCAGTACATTATTTTGTGCGATAGAAACTCTCATTGTTGAACTGGCACACCTGTGGCATCCACCATAAGTCTACGCTTAAGCAAATCCAGATACCCTGCATTCTTGTCAGCCAGGACTCCATTTTACACTTTAGCTCAACAGAAGCCACTGGTCTGAACTGACAGCTACAACGTGCTCTACACTCCCCCTCTATTCTACTGCTGCTCAAATGGTCAGCAGAGTCCTAGCCCAAGATCTTTGTCTCATATCTCTGATTCACATTTCCAGAAGGAAACTTCCCCCATCCAGATAGCCAGTCTCTGGAAACCCCTGAAAGTTTCCCATTGTGCCCTCATGGTTTCTTTTCTTTGGAGCCATCAACACCTATTACCTAAACCTATCAAGACCCATCTCTCTTTGGTCTCGATCCTGAGCTAGACCACCTTGTGTATGCGCAGTTTCAAGCACATCCAACCATACAACAGAGTATAAGAATTCCTGCCCTGGCAAACTAAATTGTTTTTCTGGTTGCCTGCTACTCTAGAATCCCAGATTTATCTAGATTGCCCTTCAAACCGCTGGTCATTTTGATTCTGTCTCCGCCTCTTCAGGAATGGTAAATATCTCTTTTATTGACCTGCTTCCCTGGACCCTATTCCTTTCCAAGCTTTCTTTCACCACCTGTTAGCCTGTTAATATGTCTATTATGTTTTGGTCTATGGACATTTAATTTTGCTTTCTGTTAAAGACTGCTTATTATTTTATTTTACTATCTGTTGTATGCTGTGAGCTCTTAATGGGAGAATTACCTTGTAAAACATAGGCAATTTGACCTCTCGCAAGCAATTCCCCACTTAACAAGTGTCTCCTGACATACTTTTCCAGGTAACAACATCCCCCATAGGATGCGATGGTCAAGCGATAAAATTCTACTAAGAGTTCCCAGCCCTAAAGAGATTAAACTGCTCTCAACCAGAGCCAGGGCTTTTTTTTTGGCTTGCAGCAACTCATTCCCTACCTGATCTGCCTTCCCATTGGGTATGCCACCAATTGAGAGAACACTTTGCCAATGAGGGCCAATCAGTTCAAATTGCATGTAGACAGCCAGGAAAAGCCTCTATCCTGGGAATGTTTATGAGGATCAATCAGGAAATACATCTTCTCTGGGAATATTTACTAATGAATAAGTCATAGCTCTCAGCCAGGATAGTTTAGCCCCAATACAGAAGGACCTCAACCCTGGTAGTTTATCCCCAATCAGGAGGGAGCTCTCAGCCAAGAAGGGCTAATAAGGAATCAGCTCTCTGACTCCAACTTCCTGCCATTTTCAGAGGTTTGCTGGGTGCCCTGCTTGCCCGTAAGTTGCCCTGGCCTCCTGGCCTCTTTCAACTTGGAAGACATTGAGGTGGAATGAGCTGCCTCTTGATGCAGCCTCTGTGCACCATCTGGATGGGGAGTGGTAGGAAGCCCAGAAATGCCCCCTGCCAGTTCTCTGGGATCCAGAACAGCCAGGAAAAGTGTCTGCCCTGGGAATGTTTATTCATGATTAAGTCATGTGAGGTATGCAATTTGCAATCTGAGAAGGGAGGAATGCTTTGGGGGTAGCCATCACAGGCAGTTGCAGCAGGGAAAATAATGCTGATATGGGTGGGAATGGAAAGATATAGACTTCCCCTTTCCATATGGATACCACCTTGATATTGCTGCAGTCTTTCTAAGACCATCACAACAAAGCAAATTTGAAACCATTGGCATGGAGGATGGGGAAAGTGTAGACAGGGCACATACGCACCATGATGCCATGGGGACATGTGCAGGGGGGGGGGGAGAGACACTGTTTCCCAGTAGCAACTTCCCAGTAGAAGATGAGTTGGTTTTTATACCCTGTTTTTCACAGCCCAAAGGTGTCTCAGAGTGGCTTATAGTCACCTTCCTTTCTTCCCACAACAGACATCCTGTGAAGTAGGCGAGGAAGAGTGAGAGAAACTGCTTTGTGAGAACAGTTTCTAACAGGACTGTGTCTAGCCCAAAGTCACCCAGTATGTGGAGGAGCAGGAAATCAAATCCAGTCCACACATCAGAAGCCGCTGCTCTTAACCACTACACCAAGCTGTACAAATTACCATTGCCTGGCAGAGATGTAGCTAGAGCACAGGCAGAAGAAGCTGTTGCAGGAGGATGGTGGAAGTCTTTTTTGACTTGCTCACTGACTATTATATGATTATTTTCCTTCTGGCCAATGACTTTTCAGAGTGACCTAAGGAGGCAGATACTCAGGTGTTTCCTACATGGATTGTGGTTAATAAGGTTTGCAATTTCAGAAGGGAGGAATGCTTTTGTATTCTATATTCTCTATGTGTGTGCATGGAAGGGTGTACAACACTGTCCCCATCACAAGCAGCCCTTTCTCCAGGGGAACTTTTCTCTGGAGTCTGGAGAGGAGCTTTCATTCTGTGGGTTCTCCACGTCCCATCCCTGATCAGTGCCAGGGATGCTAGTCTCCAGCTGGGCCCTGGAGATCCCACTTCTGGGGTTTCTCAAATCCTTAAAAAAATTCTGGTGTTTCTCAATGGTAGAAAAGTTGAGAAAAGCTGACAGAAGCATTAATTGAGAAACCCTCTACAAGTTCTTTGCCAACCAATGTTTTCATGTTTGTTTGTAATATAAATCTGTTGTTTTTATTTACTCTGATACTGAAATGAACTGAAGAACATATTGACTGAGAGTTGTTCAGTTCTTTAAACAAATTTTGCTATCAATTAAATATTTTTATTAAAGGAAGAAACTGTGTCATATTTATGAATTTGATGTTTATTGTTATGAGCAATTACTACCACCCAGCATTTCTCTTCATTTCCCACCTGGAGCCTGGCATCCCTGCACCTGCATGGAATCCAAAGCCAGGGATTTTCTCCAAGGGAGGCTTATCTGTTTCCTGGAAATGACCTGCAATTCCAGCAAATCCCAGGGCCCAACCTTTCCCATCCTGCAACCTCTCTGCCCCATTATTCCCCCTCCCAAACAAGCCCTTCCATCTCCAGGACTCTGGAGATGAGTGGTTATTGTAGTCTCCCTTCCAAAACAGCCATTTTACCCTGGGGAACTGATCTCTATAGTCCAATTCCAGGATATTTCCAGGCTACAGCTGGAGGTTGGTGACCCCTGGGTCTGGAATGTTCCTTGGGGCTTGGTGGCAATGCCTCAAGAGTCCAGGGGTGGACAGTTGCCTTTGCCATGTAGCCAGCCCTCAGGAAGGCCACAGTGCAGGTGTACATCCTAGCACCCATTGCATTCCTGGGTACAATGCCTGTAGTTGCAGAATGAAAAGCTACTTTGTTCCTAGAACCTGAACAACTGCTGTCCTTTTCTGTTGAAGTTCATCTATAATCCAAACATGTTTGGCAGCAGGAATTTTGTCTTCTATTCAAGTGGTAGCTGCAACTTTAATCCCTCAGTTTAAAAGAACCAATGTTTGAGTCAATCTGGAAAACCTGTTATGTCTTTGAGGCATATATTTACCACTTTACCATAGCCACTAATAAGCTATGTATGGCTAAACTGAGATTTTTAGTTAATATTTTGAAACAGTAGTTTCACCTTCTATGTCCTGCTTTATATTCAAGGAAGTCACCCTCCTTCATATTACAGATTTTGAAATATGGTGTTTTAAAAACATTTAATTGTACAAAGTTGACTTTCAAAACAGAAAAATGGCAGGGAGAATAATAATAGTAAAAAAGCAGTGAAGCAGAACTAGACTCTGAATATCAAAAGCAAGATTTTAGCAATCACTTCCAGGGTGCAATTACTTTAATCTCTGTCAGTGACTAAGTGATCTGTCAAGGTGTCAAAGAAACCAAGCAACTTTTTAAAAAGTCTATTTTCAAAGCAACAGCCTCCATCATCTTTTGTATCTCCTCTAGCCTAATTAGTGGAAGCACTAAGTGGCTGGTTTACCAGGACTGTCAGTTGTTTACAAATATGGAAAGATAAAGAAATGGCTAACCAAGTCAACTTCAAGTCTCAGGAATAGGGTTCTATTACTAATCATCCCCCCCTTCAAGGATCGCTGCCTTGTTGTGGGCAAGGGGGCTTGCGTAGTTCAGTGAAGCTATGAGCTATACCGTGCAGGGCCACCCAAGACGGACAGGTCATAGCTGAGAGCTCTGACAAAAGGTGGAGAAGGCAATGGCAAACCACTCCAGTATCTTTGCCATGAAAACTCTATGGACAGTTCCAATAGGCATAACGATATGACGCCGGAAGATGAGCCCCTCAGGTCGGAAGGTGTCCAATATGCTACTGGGGATGAGCAGACGGCTAGTACGAGTAGCGCCAGAATGAATGAAGCGGCTGGGCCAAAGCCGAAAGGACGCTCAGTTGTGGAAGTAACTGGTGGCGAAAAGACAGTCCGATGCTGTAAAGATTTTTATTCCATAGGAACCTGGAACGTCAGATCCATGAATCAAGGCAAGCTGGACGTGGTTAAACAAGAAATGAGAAGACTGAACATTGACATTTTAGGAATCAGTGAACTAAAATGGACAGGAATGGGTGAATTTAATTCAGATGACCATCAGGTCTACTACTGTGGACAAGAATCTCGCAGAAGAAATGGAGTAGCCTTCATAATCAATAAGAGAGTAGGAAAAGCAGTCTTGGGATACAATCCCCAAAATGACAGAATGATCTCAGTTCGAATCCAAGGCAAACCATTCAACATCACAGTGATCCAGGTCTATGCACCAACCACTGCTGCTGAAGAGGTTGAAGTTGATCAGTTCTATGAAGCCCTACAACACCTTATAGAAGCAACGCCAAAAAATGATGTCCTTATCATCATGGGGGATTGGAATGTTAAAGTAGGAAGCCAAAAGATAACTGGGATAACAGGCAAGTTTGGCCTTGGAGTACAAAATGAAGCAGGGCACAGGCTGGTAGAATTTTGTCAAGAGAATACAATGGTCATAGCAAACACTCTTTTCCAACAACCCAAGAGACGACTCTACACATGGACATCACCAGACGGTCAACACAGAAATCAGATTGACTATGTACTCTGCAGCCAAAGATGGAAAAGTTCTATCCAGTCAATAAAAACAAGACCAGGAGCTGATTGTGGTTCAGATCATGAGCTTCTTGTTGCAAAATTTAGGCTTAAATTGAAGAAAGTAGGGAAAAGCACTAGGCCACTCAGGTATGAACTAAATCATATCCCCAACGAATACACAGTAGAGGTGACAAATAGATTTAAGGAATTAGATCTGATAGACAGAGTGCCTGAAGAACTATGGACGGAGGTTCGCGACATTGTACAAGAGGTAGCAACTAAAACCATCCCAAAGAAAAGGAAATGCAAGAAATCAAAATGGCTGTCTGAGGAAGCTTTACAAATAGCTAAGGAGAGAAGGGAAGTGAAAGGCAAGGGAGAAAGAGAAAGATACACCCAACTGAATGCAGAATTCCAGAGAAAAGCTAGAAGAGATAAGAATGCCTTCTTAAATGAACAGTGCAAACAAATAGAAGAAAACAATAGAATGGGGAGGACCAGAGATCTTTTCAAGAAAATTGGAGATATGAAGAGAACGTTTCATGCAAAGATGGGTATGATAAGGGACCAAAATGGTAGGGACCTCACAGAAGCAGAAGAGATTAAGCAAAGGTGGCAAAATTATACAGAACAACTATACAAGAGCGAGCTTAACATCCCTGATGACCACAGTGGGGTAGTTACTGACCTGGAGCCAGACATCCTGGAATGTGAAGTCAAATGGGCCTTAGGAAGTCTGAGCAACAATAAAGCTAGTGGTGGTGACAGCATTCCAGTTGAACTATTCAAAATCTTAAAGGACGATGCAGTAAAAGTGCTACACTCAATATGCCAGCAAATTTGGAAAACTCAGCAATGGCCACAGGATTGGAAAAGGTCAGTTTACATTCCAATCCCAAAGAAGGGCAATGCCAAAAAATGTTCAAACTACCGCACCATTGCACTCATTTCTCATGCTAGCAAAGTTATGCTCAAAATCCTACAAGCTAGGCTCCAGCAATATGTGGACCGAGAACTTCCAGAAGTACAGGCAGGATTTCGAAGAGGTAGAGGAACTAGAGATCAAATTGCCAACATACGCTGGATCATGGAAAAAGCTAGGGAGTACCAGAAGAACATCTACTTCTGCTTCATTGACTATGCTAAAGCCTTTGATTGTGTGGAGCACAACAAATTGTGGCAAGTTCTTAAAGAGATGGGAATACCAGAGCATCTTATTTGTCTCTTGAGAAATTTATATGCAGGTCAAGAAGCAACAGTGAGAACTGAACATGGAATCACTGACTGGTTCAAAATTGAGAAAGGAGTTCGGCAAGGCTGTATACTGTCGCCTTGCCTATTTAACTTGTATGCGGAGCACATCATGAGAAAGGCGGGATTAGAGGAGTCACAAATTGGGATCAAGATTGCAGGGAGAAATATCAACAACCTCAGATATGCAGATGATACCACTCTAATGGCAGAAAGTGAAGAGGAACTAAAGAGCCTGTTGATGCGGGTGAAGGAGGAGAGTGCAAAAGTTGGCTTGAAACAACATCAAGAAAACAAAGATCATGGCAGCCGGCCCTCTCAATTCCTGGCAAATATATGGGGAAAAAATGGAGATAGTGACGGATTTTATTTTCCTCGGCTCCAAGATCACTGCAGATGGGGACTGCAGCAAAGAAATTAAAAGACGCTTGCTCCTAGGGAGGAAAGCTATGGCAAATCTAGACAGCATCCTAAAAAGCAGAGACATCACCCTACCAACAAAAGTGCGTTTAGTCAAGGCTATGGTATTCCCAGTTGCAATGTATGGCTGCGAAAGTTGGACCATAAGGAAGGCCGAGCGTCAAAGAATTGAGGCTTTTGAACTCTGGTGCTGGAGAAGACTCTTGCGAGTCCCTTGGACTGCAAGGCGAACAAACCGGTCAGTCCTAGAGGAGATCAGCCCTGACTGCTCTTTAGAAGGCCAGATCCTGAAGATGAAACTCAAATACTTTGGCCACCTCATGAGAAGGAAGGACTCCCTGGAGAAGAGCCTAATGCTGGGAGTGATCGAGGGCAAAAGAAGAAGGGGACGACAGAGAATGAGGTGGATGGATGGAGTCACTGAAGCAGTAGGTGCAAACTTAAAAGGACTCCAGGGAATGGTAGAGGACAGGAAGGCCTGGAGGATCATTGTCCATGGGGTCGCGATGGGTCGGACACGACTTCGCACATAACAACAACAACTAATCATCCATGTCCTTTTCCTACTTCTCCATTGCTCATCTCCCTATTTCCCACAGTAATCTCTTAATCTGATCTGTTTTTCTGATAAGACATCACACTACATCTCCCATTGTTTTCATATTTCTGTCCTCTCACTTGGGAACCTAAAAGTGTGGTAGTGTTTGGCATCTATTGATACTAAAACTGCAATACTTGAAATATCAAGATTCATTGTATGTCTCCTTCCAGAATCCTAGCCATGCCTGTGTGCTAAAGATATGGCATAAGAACATCAGACTATCTTATACTGACTCAGACCGTTGTTCTGTCCTGGGTTGGTTACGCACTTAGAGTTTTGCATTGAAGTCAAATCACTGATGCTGTTAAATCACCCATTTTTAAAATGTGGTTGCTTTTTTGTTTTTTGTTTGTTTTTGCATATCATAGTAGTCCAAAACCTAGGATTATGCATTTGAAAGAGCTTTCTTCATGTGGGAGAGTACTTCATGCATTGTAATAGGAGCTTATTAGTGGGCTGTGGTCAGCAGCAATGTCACTTGACTAACACAAGCTGCTGGCAGAGCCTCATGGGAATCATAGTTCATGGGCTTTCCACACAGCTCAGGAGAGGAGGCAGAAAACACAGTAACCATAAAAAAACCATATGCATACCATAAAAAGCATCCCTGGAACCAGCTTAAAAGTAAAAAAAAATCATAACAAAGCAATTTTACAATACTGCAAGGAAACAACACAGAAAATGCCATGAGGAGTGAGAGCCATGCATAAACAAAAATACTCCGTTGGGTTTTCTGTGGCAAAACCACTGTCATATGCAGAATAAAAAAAAAAACAAATGTCTTTTTTGCAGACTTCTTTGAGGCTTCTTGTTGTGCATAATCAACCCTGGTCAATCTGTCTTGACTGTCAGCAGCTCTTCAGAGTCTCAGCAGGTGGAAGTCTTCCACATCATCTACAAACTGATCATCTTAACTGAAGATGCCATGGAATGATCTTTTCTGCATGCCAAGATGCTCTTCTGTCTGTTGGCAGAGTTTTGATATGCAACCAGGACCAGAGCACCAAACTGCTTAAAAATAGCATAGATTTTTTAAGAACAGAAACAATCTTTGTATAGAAAGAGAAGAGAAAAAGCCCTGTCTGTCTATCTAACATTTGTTCTGCATTATTTCAGTTTGTTCTGTCTATTCTGGAGGCAAGCAGAGAGGAAGTATGCTCAAAGGATCAGGAAATTTTCAAAAAACCAATCAGGATACTAAATGAGATTATTTGAAAAAATAGAGGCCACGGCTTGGTGTGGCCGCTGTTGACGCTGCGGGGGCACCCGGCAATTATGCGGCCCCCAGTGGCGTCATCGGGCCGCGCGGACCCGCGGCTGAAGAGGGGCGGGGGCGCCGGCATTAAATAGGCCAGGTGCACACACACCCGCTCTCTTCGCGCTGGCCACATCCTGGGACAGACACCCTCCCACCCTCCCTGTGTTCAGTTATTGAAATGTTGTTGTCGCAGCTGCGGTTATGCTAGGTAGGGAGCCTGTTGGCAGGGAGCGGGACTCCCTGAGGTGGGGGTCTCAGTAAGGAGACCGGCAGATACCCGGGTGCGGCCTACCCGGCTGGGAGGCCAGGGGCCCGGGGGCCAAGCAGCAGGGGGACACCAATGGAGGCCGATGCCCGTTGGGTCCCTTGCAGCCGCTTCCCAGGATTCCGCGGCGGAAGGCGTCTCATCCTCCCGGCTGGGAGTGAGGTGTGGAGCCGGAGTGCCGTGGTGCATATGAAGCAGCCGGATGGCTGATGGGGTCAGGCTCCCTCACCTGCATATGGCCAACCCTACGTTGGGGTTGTTTGTTAATAAATGGCTATGGCCAAGTTATTTGCCAAACAAGCTGGAGTCATGTCGTTGCTAGGTCAGTCACCACCTGCCAGTCAACATCAAGAAGTTCCTAAACTTCCTGCTCCTTCCTGTGAATGCCCCCTGTAGGAATTCTTCTTATCCTGTTGAGTCATGCACACTACAGGTCTTGCATATTCCAACATTACTGAATCACAGCCCCTCACTTTTCCTGCTACCCAGGAAAGCCTCTGCTCCATGGAATCATAGCTGTGGAAAGGATCATAAAACATCATGACTTCCCCTGTTAAAAGCAAGTTGTCACTAACAGTTAATTCTTTTAGACATTCCTCAAGTGAGAGTGAGCTCAAAATCGCAATATTTCAAATCTAGGTCACATCCTCCTACATTTCCTCTGTGGCATCCTGGATTGCCATTCTGACATTTTGCCATGTTTTGCTCTACAATTTGTGAAGAGATACAGCATGAAATTGAACCTTAAAGGCACCCTGTGTTGGTCACATAATGCTGTCATGCATTGGAACAATATGATGTGAAAAACTGTTAGCATTTACACAGACAAGTGGACTTTTTGCTGATGGCAAGCATATTTTCCGAACACTTCAGATGTATCTAACTTTTATATTTCAGATGACATTCCATGGTAATAACATTTCAAGCTAGGAAAAAATAGACAAGGGCCTACTTCCCATGTTAATTTACCTTTATCATATTCTTTAAAAGTCATGTAGAGGAATGGCCTAAAGATTTACATCTCTGTCAAATGAAAATGATTATATATTAGAGTGAAAAAAGAGTAAGGATGAGAATAAATTTGAATACTTGGAGACTCCTGATGTTAACAAAAGTGACAGTGACACAATTCAGACTAGGTCTACGCAGCGCATGGAGAGGAAAAGTCCTTTGGACTTTTGGTGATTAATACCATTTTACCCCATATCTAAATTTAATTGGGATTGGGGATAGGTGAGCCTCAGAGGACGCAGTCATTTCAAGGAGGGATTACAAGCCACCCATTGCTATCATTGGTGAAGGTAAATCATACATCTTTAATGGTGTAATTAATTACACTCTAGCACACCCTTTCTCAACTTTTTTACCATTGAGAAACCCCTGAAACATTCTTCAGGCTTTGAGAAACCCCAGGAGTGATGTGAAAAACTGTTCACATCTTGCATATCATGCAGAATATATCATGCAGAATATGGTTGGGAAGCATAGCTGTATACATGCCTACCCAGGACTGCACCCCTTCCCACCCACCCCAGGCCCATCATTGATCATTTTGGGAAAGAGGGGCAGGGTGACCTGACCATTTAGGATCCTATCAACCACTATTTTTTTAAATTAACTAACTGCCTTCCATTCAGGAAACTCTTCCAAGGCTGTCATGAAACCCTGGTTGAGAAAGCCTGCTCTAGCATATGGCTGTATTTTTCTGTGAAATGGTGATTATGTTTTTATTCAGATTATAAGTGTATATTTTTACTAGTATGTAAACTACCCTGAGCTTTTGGGAAGGTCAGTATAAAAACGTAATAATAAATAAGTTACTGCAAAGCATTGAAAGGACTGTACCTGTCACCATTTTGAGCTTCTTACAAAAATAATTTAGGGAAAAGTCAGCGAGAAGGATAAATCCTATATGACCACCTATAATTTTTCTTTATGGTTAACTGATAATCTGTTGAACCTAGTTGCTCAGGTATGCAAATTTCACATATATTTGTGAATAATCAGAAATATGGATTAACAGCATGAAAAATTACTTTTCGTGTGTTTGCATGCTACAGATGACTGGTATTGCAAACACACGTGTATGCAATTCCCATCTGAAGATTTCACAAGTGGCTAACTAGCTGCTAGTTATAACTAGGCAGAATACAACTGAAGCTAAATTTTACTTCAGTGATCTCTGGCTGAAAACCTACTTTCATCATGAAATGACACACAAAGCTCTAATTCTATAGCTTCTGATATGTCAGTAAGAAATATTGAGGACCAGTCTGAATTACAGTCTAAATGGTATTAGAACTTTTACCCTGCCTCAAATAAAATTAAAATTAGTGCCACTGACTCTATTACTGCACCCTGTGTGACATCTTTGGGGGTCACGTGGCATCACTAATAAACTTGCAGCCTGACCAAGCTAGTTAGTTCCACATAGGATGGAAGGGGTATGCCTCTTTGACTAATCAGTCTACAGCAATCTCATACCTAAGCCTATTTCTTGTAATATAAAAAAAACAACATTGTATGAGCGATTTGTTGATTTATGGACTATCTTTCATAAAAGGCATTTTAGTGATTCCTGTTTACTATGGGCCTCTTTCCATCATTTTGTGCATTCATTGCACCACCAAGATGTCAGCCAGGAAGAAGTTTGAATGGGTTTTTGGCAGAAGAATCTGACTTGAAAAAGATAAATTACCTTAACATTAAGCCTTGGGCAGCATTACAGAGTGTCAATAATGGCCCATCAAAAAGCCTTTATTGATTAAAAAAGGTTTTGCTTTGTGGAAGGAGGCATTTTTTGCAGGAACAAATGAGCAGTTCTAAGCAACAGAATCACAGATGCCCTTTCAGACTGATTCTCTATAGACTTTAAACACACAAGGCAAGCCTCATGCTGGCTAAATGGAAGTGTTTGATATTTCTGTGTCAGATAACTGTAATCAGAAATTGGTAGGTATATGATGAAGACTCAGTCCCATTCAGGAACAGTTAAGTACAGAAAAAATGACAGAAAAAAAATCTAGAATGTGAACATATAGGGTTATAAAACAGGCCATACATTTGGTTATGAAATTAATATGGTGTCTTATGAACCCATCCTGATCCTGACTGGGTAATGTAGAATGCAACCTTAAGTAGGTCTAACAAAGTCCCATTTTAATTCCTGGGATTTATGCCTAGGAAAGTGTTCTTAAGACTTCAGTCCTAGTTCAGTAATGACAGATGTGCCCATAGGATTCTTAAGTACGCTCTTATACTACAATTTGCCAAGTTTCTCACTGTAATATGTTTTGAGAACAAGTTTTAATATTTCACAAGTCACAAAATTAGCCCTCATTAGTGACTCTGAACTATGCAAAAAGTTGGGAAATCTATGTGTTATTTATAAATGTGGAGAAACTCGGTTTCAGTTTAACCAAACACCTTTTTGGGGAATAAGCTAAGGCCCACTGTATATTTTTGATGGCTACTAGAGTTGTGCATGAGAGTTTGTTTCATTTTGATATTAATTCTAAATGGGACTGCTTCATATTTATTTTTAATTGTTTCTTCTTTTATTATTACATTTTCATAATTCTATTGGTTACTGTTTTCCATAGGTTTTAGTGGAAGACTAAACTATTCAAATTACACAAAAATTTAGGATATTTCCAGTAATCCCTGAACAGAGCCTGAGGAGAACTGAGCCAGGCCAGACCCCACCATAGATACCATATATTGCTGCCTGCCTGCACACACACTTGGCCTTGCCACCTCCCCTCAATGGAGCAAAGATGAAGAAGGAAGGGAAAGGTGCAGGGGAAGGAGGGGAAACAAAACCTAAAAATAAATGGCCCAACAATAAGGGGCAAAACAAGGGAAAAGAGAGAGGGAAAGGGTCATAGAAGAAGAAGGGGGAGCAAAAGAAGGTCAGCATTCAGATTAAACTGCCATGTTGGCACTTTACAATAAATAAGTGGGTTTTGGGTTGCAGTTTGGCCACTCAGTTTCTAAAACTTTCACCATCACTGTCCTAGGACATCACCACACTGCCAATTTTCAGACAGCTAGAATAAAGTGTTCCCCCTTTTTTGAGGCAATGAAAAGCACCCAGGTTTAATATTAAAATCCATGGTAGAATTGACAAGATTCAAAACTTACAGAAACACTAGCATGCTGTGAGGGAACTGGGCACTGCAACAGAATAGTTAAGCTGACAAAAGAAGGGTGATTATTAGCACAGGAAGGGCAGGGAAAGCATCAAGCAAGGAGATGCAGATTGCAAGGGAAAATTCAGCACAGCAGGACTGAGACTGGGAGGAGAAAAGAAGGCAAAATCCCACCATACCCTTCAAGGCTGGAATCATGCATATGTGGATGCAATCTTAGTGACTGCAGCTTGCAGTTATTCAAGAAAGGCCAGAGCATTCTTTCTTCCTTCATCTGAGGAACATGTCATTATGTCCCCATTAAGAGCCTCTTGTGGCACAGAGTGGTAAGGCAGCAGTCATGCAGTCTGAAAGCTCTCCCCATGAGGCTGGGAGTTCAATCCCAGCAGCCAGCTCAGGGTTGACTCAGCCTTCCATCCTTCCGAGGTCGGTAAAATGAGTACCCAGCTTGCTGGGGGGTAAACGGTAATGACTGGGGAAGGCACTGGCAAACCACCCCGTATTGAGTCTGCCATGAAAACGCTAGAGGGCATCACCCCAAGGGTCAGACATGACCCGGTGCTGCACAGGGGATACCTTTACCTTTACCTTATGTCCCCATTAGGAAAATACTTGCCGCTTTGTAAGTGAAACCAGCAGATTCAGAAAAAAGCAAGATTACAATAATGAAAGAGACAGAACAAAACAATTTTTCCCCAATATTGGCTAGTCAGATGGAGAATTTTTTTTATTTTTTACCTTTTCCACATGGGGCAAAAAGGCCAGGCCAGCGCTGGTATGGCAGCGGGGCTAATCCCCGCTTCCAGACAATGCTCTTAACTACTGCACAACTGCTATCATTTCTTTTGTGGCTCTTCCTATATAGACTTGTGCATTCACCTAATATTACTTATTGGTATTTTGGAGGCGTTCATTCAGTTGGATTTCTTTTTTTGCTATATTTCAACTATCTGAAATGGCTGAGCCCAATAAATCTCATAAATATTTAGGATTTTTCAGGACCATCAGATAGCTGCAGCTGAAGTGCATTTAAAGGGCTCTCAGTCACTTTAAATGCCTTAGGAGTGAACATTCAGCATGGAACAGACATTTAAAGGGACTGCAAGTATATGACTTAGAAGGTCACTTAGTGTGCCATGGCTTCCAAAAGGCATTTACATTTTAAAGGGACAGTGTTTCCTTTAAATTTTAAATGCCTATTTCCTTATCATTAGAAACAATCGAGAATAGGGGTACTTTCTTTCAGGGCCCATAGAATTGGACCCACTGGTCCAATCTTTTTCAAACTTAAGGAGAGGCACCAGCAGCTATGCTGCTAATTTGGTGTCTCTACCTCAAAAAACAGCCCCCACCAGAGCCCCAGATACTCCCAGATTGCTTCATCATATCCTGCAGGAACCATTGATTATGATGGCTCCAACTGAAAAAAAATCGCATTCCCAAATATTTACTGAATCCAAATACTGTACCGGTATTGGGATTTAGGAACATTGGAAAATGGTGATATTTTTCAGGCTCCAGTTTTTTGGGGGAGGGGTTTGTACGCTCCTTTTCATACAGGGCAGATGAATTGCCAACAAATGGCCCATTCCTTGATGATGTGACCATAAGATCTGTTTAGGAGGATGAGGATTTGTGGTAGAATGCGAAAAGAATTCTTGCATGAGTAAATCGAACAATTTATTTCAGATTCTACATATATCTGCACAATGGAAAGCATATTCTTCTAAATAAGCTTCCACCAAGTCCCCCAAATTTGGATGAAGTAAAGTGTATAGCATAACATATCTATCCACCCACAGCTGTGTAGAAATCTCAAGAATAATGTAATAGTTCCCCATAATGGGGGCTTAGCTCTCTTTCTTTTTGCTTACTTTACCTAAAACTCTTTTGGGAGTAATCCAAGACAAACCAGAAGCTGGTAGTAATAGTAGAGTGGTTTCTATGCTGGAGATAAGCCTGGAGCAAAAAGTTCTTAAGTAATTTCTCCAAGTTCACTGTTGATTACCAGTGTTCAAGTGGATATTTGCCTTATTTACATTCACGTTTTTGCAGCATTCCCTATTGCTTCATGGAACTGAATTTACACTGTTAGTTCAAAAGCAAGATTTGAAAATATTCAACATTCAAATATTGAATTTAAATTCTGACATCGTCAATTTTTGTTTTATCTCGAGACCGTGTTGCTTATTGTCTTCCCATCTCTGGCCTTAGTCACCACATCATTGACGTAATAATGCAGATTTGCACTCAAAATACCATGCTTTGGAAATAGTAGGATGAATTTCCTACTGCTTTGAGATGTCCAGTAGCACTATCCTTCCCCCTTCATTCTTCAGAGCATGTGTGCATCAGATCTTCAGATAAAATGGTACATTCAGGCAGACCGAGTTGCTTAAAGCCACACATCATTTTCATATACAAACACATCTCATATAACACAACAGGACTCCCTAACTGGAACTCTGTTTCAACTCCTGCTGGAATTTCCAAAGCTATAAGTTATGTATTTTAAAGAGATGCTCAAGATGAAGACAACAATGTCAATGAAAGAAATTAATAGTGCAAAATGCTAATAAAATGGGTAAATCCCCTTTCTCCTCATAAAAGCATGTTAGCTTGACTCATATTTACTCTTCTTTTGAGCAAGAATTAGTGTGTTTCTCGAAGCTTATGGGAAACACTAACAGTAATGAAGCAGAAAAATGATGAATGTTAAAAAATTAAGGTGATCCATAAATGGTGATAAACTTGCCCTCTTTGGTACCCGTGTACTTTTGATGAGCTGGCACACTTTTAAACGTCTCTAATTTAAGACAGAGCAGTTTTATCTCTTTCAAGCTACAGTGGAAATAATTTCCTTATCTATCATTTAGAATGGCTTAATACTTTCATTAATCCACACATCATAAAGCAGAAAGTGATTTTTATACCTACTTCAATCATTCATTGTGGCTGACTGCAAATGGAAAGCGGCTGTTTTTCTGCTGATTCTGAATTTAAACTTAAGGACAGTGTCTACACAAGTCAGACTAATTATGGAGGCAAAGATTTAAAGGCAGATAGAACTGCTGTCATCTCCACCTTGCTATTATTGAGCTTATTATTGGCTTGGCAGGAAAATAAATGAACAAATCAGAAGAATATAACCCCGGAGAAGAGAAGAGAACCCTGACAAATTGATGGGAAAGAGACCAATGCCTCAGAGGCAGGGCTACAATGCTGACTGATTACCAGTCTGCAATGTGCCTGTTTCTCTTTACACTGGTAGTTTCTCTCAGGTGTTCCTTCATTTTGCTGACTCACTACAAATCTACCGAGTGATGTCATATCCTAATTAGCAGCACTGGGATTTAACTGAAACCAGGCCACCAGGGTCAGTTGCCAAGAGTGTTTATGAATGTTTTCCCTATTTTTGAACCTATCCCAAATATGTCATACTATTAAACTATAATGGAATCTTGGCTGATAATTGGAGACAGTGGTACTTGGAGACATGCTTGGAACAAACCAACCCCCAGTGGTACTACCAGAATTTCATGGATTTGCTTTGGGCTCCGCCAGGGGTTTGGCAGGTCTAGGAAACAATTATGAGCATAAGCCATAGATATTATCTTCTTCACCACTGCTGCCACAGCAATTTAACTGCTTATGCATAAATCTGCCAAGCAAACTGGTCTGCTGTGCCACCAATTGTATACTCCTGCCATAAGCCTCCAACGAACTCCCCTCTAAAGGGAACTAAGTTAAAGTGGGAGCCCATGAAGGCTGTCACTCTTCTGAGAACTAGAGTGTGCATTCTGCTTGAAACAGAACTGTCAGAATAATGCTACCATCATGTTGAATGCTTTGTCAATTTGAGTGCTGATCAATGGAGAGGTGGTGGCAAATCTATTTACAGATCCGGATCTATCATGTATCTTCCTTTCCTATAATAACTCCAGCTGGAACAAGATTCAGATTTGCCTCCCTCCAGTAAACAGTTCCCCCTCTTTTTGCAAGGTAGAAATAGAAAAAACATATTTGGTGTTCAGTAAATGAAAGTTGCTTTTCCCACAAGTGCAGCAATAGGGAGCAGAGCAAAACCAAACACTCTATTTCTTGGGCTATATTAGATTAGTTATTAGTTAGATTGGGCTATATTAGATTAGTTACTGATAGACATTGTTCATTCTGTCTCACATGCTAATATTTAGTAACCCTCTTTTCAAAGTATTAAATGGAGATAGACTATTTGAAGCTAACAATAAACTGCTACAGGTAATTAAGTAGGAACAATATCTATTTCAGGTAGCGTGGCAACCAGTTTAGCAACTCATAGGATATCGTTTATTTAATGCTTTCTTGCAGGCTGAAAGCATCTTCCTTCATTGCCTTCACCTCTTCTGCTCCTCTGTGTGTGTGTACTTAGCTCTGAAATTTCTAAAGTGAGCCGCATGTTTAGCGTCCTGGATTCATTTAAAAGCATATGTGACCTTCCTGGAGCTTCGGCTATTGACATCTAGTAATACTCTTCGGAGTCTTGATATTATTTCTTCATTCCTGTAGACTGCAGTCATACACAGCTAATAACCATCTCACCAAGGGTGTCTCCACATAGCCTGTTTACAAGCACATCACAGACCTTCCAAGGGGAAAAAATGTCTGGGTAGATTGCTGCTTGTAAGGGATTTTATGTGATTTTTATCAAAACTTTTAATTGTAAGTTGTTTTGGGTAACTCTAGTGGGCTCAAAGTCATTTTAAAGGATAAAGTTGTAAAAACCAGCATACTGGAGCAAACAAAATCCAGAACAAGAACCAAGATTCTTGCATTACCTTTTAATAGGGGCAACCAAAGTAACAGAAAGCAATTTGCAAGCTTTTGAGTTCACCATAATTCTTTATTTTGTTTATTAACAACAAAAAACTTTAAGGAAAGAAGAATCCCAGAAATGTTAAGTAATATTCTAAAAACTAGCCTTTCTAGCATTTAAATCATTTAATCATTTGCTATTTATTTGTTCATTTATTAGGTTGTCACCAGAAGAGCTGTGTGAGGCATCAATTTATTTATTTATTCACATTTATATACTGCCTTCCCTGAAGGCTCAGGATGGTTTACATAGAACTGAGATCTTTACAAAGAACCATACATATAAATAACATTAATAATACTAACTATAACATTAATAATACTAACTGATAACAGGGTAACAGAGCAACATTAACAGTAATAATACAACAGGTCCAGCAGCAGAATGTCTTGATGGATTTCTGGGGGTGGAGAGAGGGGCAGGGGCCCTGTAGATGCTGTTGGTTGTGCCTGGTCTCAACCAAATGCCTGGTGGAAGAGCTCCCTTTTGCAGACCCTGCAGAACTGTTTTAGCTCCGTCAGGGCCCTGATCTCCTCTGGGAGCTCATTCCACCAGGTGGAGTCCAGGACAAAGAAGTCTCTGGCCCTAGTTGAGTCCAGGAGGGCTTCTTATGTTAAGGTGACCAGATTTTAACAATGGTAAAGCAGGACACCATTGACCGGGGGGGGGGTGATGGGTTCTTGATTAAAAATTTGATCTATATGGAGCAACAAAAAGTTTCATAGAACGCATAGAATGCAAAAATAGTATTGTAAATAGTAAATTTCAATATAAGTATAATTTGCCAGGTACCCCCAGATGTCCCTCCAAAAGTGGGACCATCTGGTCACCTTATCTTATGTGTATCAAACCTTAATGGTACATTCTTAGAATATACTGTACTTGTAATATATTGGACAAGAGTTGCATTTTGCAATTATGTTGTATTTCTTTTGCAACTAGATTTCTGAATGTACTAGAGGACTATTCCTTGAAATAAGGAAACAGATGGCAAGCTTGCAGTGATTATAGAAATAAACTAGACTAAACTCATTAAACAATTGACTGAAGAGAAGCATAACCAGGCAAGTTATAAACAAACTAATTACGAACACTGTAATCCCACTCAGAGTTATACCCTTTTAAATTTATAGATATCAATAGACTTAGAAATATGTAGCTGTGCTTAGAAATGCATTGCAAATTTTTCAGTTGATTTCAAATATGCATTCCTCTATGGGGAATATCACTCATTCCATAAAGTTTAAAAAAAAAAACTATAATCTGGTTGAATTCAGTCTCATTCTGTTTGCTTCATAGTAATAGATTTATTCAATAATTTGGCAGTTGTTAAATTCCATTTGGGTTTCCCAAGCATAGGAAAGTTGTTCTCTTTACATCTGCCTTGCATATTTGAAAGACATTTATGTTTAAAATACACTGAGAAAATTGGAAACCAGCTGGTTAATAACTTTGTACAGCACCCACTGGTGTCACTTTCTTTTCATCCTGTAAAACAGTTTAACTGTTTTACAAAATGAAGGAAAGGCACATTGATTTCAACTCTGCAAAGATACAGATTTGACTATAAGAGGAGAAGAACATACCAGCAGATTTACCAGCAGATATTACTGCCTTCAGGGAGTAATAGAGGGAGCCCATCGATGTTTACTTCAAGTCATCACAATATTCATTGGCCACAACCAAATGCCTGGTGGAAGAGCTTGGTCTTATAGGCCTTTAGAAACTGAGGCAGCTCTTGGAGGACCTGCAGCTCTTCTGGGAGCTCATTCCACCAGATCAGGGCCAGGAAAAGGCCCTGGTCCTGATTGAGGTCAGATGAACCTCTTTAGGACCAAGGATCACCAGTCTGTTAGAATTAGATAATTATAATGTCCCTTGGGCGGGGTATAATTAACTATAATTGGTGGGTATAGCTAGCTATAATTAATCTGACATTGTACAACATCAAACCCAAAGAGGAGGACAAAGAAGTCTGGGTTTGCATATTTTCATTCCTTGAAAAGGGAAGGAAATTAGAAGGGAACCAAGCATACACATATCTCAGTTTCCTAAACCTAATTCTCTATCCACCGCCATAGTTTCTTTCTCTCCATTTTACATGGATTCCGTAGACACCTAGGCACATTTTGCAGCTTATTCTGGTTTCCCTATCTACTTGTGGGAGGTTCTAACTAGCTGTGCAGCAGATTTATATTGCACACATACATATCATAATTGACCAAAACCACAATACTCCAAACCAAGCAATGGACCTCCATCCTACCCACAGTGGTAGTCATTAACCCTCCCCCAAATCACCAGCCAGACATGATTTTCAAGAGCTGTTGCATCTTCTGGGGCAGAGCTGCTGCGTTTGGACACCACCTTCAGCAAGGCAGTCCCAAGCACCCCTGCTCTGGACTCAGTTACTACCCAGCTACTTAGATTTAATCACCAGCCAGTCATGGTCTGCAGAAGCTGTTGTCTCTTCTGAGGCAGGTTCCTCTTCAGATTAACTGAAACCATACCATAGTAGCAGGGGAGAGCTAAGTGTAATTGACCATCTAACTGTTCCAGAACTAAGTCAGGGCCAGCCACAGCAGTGCTGTCTTCACCTTGCAGATCAGATGAACTCAGGAAACAACCTGTGGGAATGTACTCGTAGATAGCAGTGACCAGGAAACCTGGGCAGTCTACCCCATATTTCTAGTTAGTTGTTCATTCTGTTTTCAAGTTGTTTGACTTATTGATAGACCATGAATTGAGGGATGCAGTAACATAAGGGTTAATCTCTTGCTTTGCAGTAGATATACCGGACTGTTGGGGGGGAGGGTCCCCTACTAGAAGGCTATGTCTGGTCTGTATTCTAATTATTCATTGTAAACTAGGTTCAGATTACAACAGACAGGAAATCATACTCAGGCTCCCACACAACTCTACTTCAATGGGGCTTACTCTCAGATAGTGTTCTTGTCATTGGACTTGAAATTGTCTTAAGCTTTCAAACTTTGAGAGACAAAGATAAGGTGGATAAACTGCCTGATTTACAGTAATATCCTTTAGCCTTCTCCACGGATCTCAAGGGCATAGTGAGAAGCTAATGTTTGCTTGCTTGCCTTTTCCTTATTCAGGCCAATTTTGATGCTTCATTTTTCAACATTTAAATTTCGGAATAGTAACAGGCCAGAATTAGGAGGCTTTCCTTGGAAAAATTTGGCATGACCATGCCTAGTTATCAATGTCTCAACTTTCCAGATACATAGAGGTTTTACTGTTTAACTTTCACATACTTGTCATTAGTCACTGGATAATGAAACAGATTTTAAACACCCACATATCATGTGAAACTAAGCATATGTACTCCTGCTGAGTTCTCTGGGCATTGCTTTCTAGAAGACATGCTTAAATTGCTGCCGAAATATAGAAATCCTATGCATGATTACAAAATAATACCTACCTATTTCAAGAGGTTTGAAACATAGATAGGATCAGGCTAGTTAGAATATTTATTTGAAATCCCAAAGGGACCTAAAGCTATAAAAAGCAATCAAAATACAATTCAGTAAGTATAGCCATCTTATTTGGCACTGGTCCTGAATCTAATGGGCTGGGTTGTCTGCACAAGGCATGGGCCAAAAGGCCAAGTCTTTGTTGCTCATGAGCTTCAGCTTGCCTCTATACCTCAAAAGGCATGGCATTAGTGTTCTTTCCAATCTGTTCTTCATTCTATAAAGAATGTTTTCATGTTTAATATCTACTCAGTGTGGCAGCCATCAAAAATATTCTTTTATGTGCTTGTAAAATTTTAACTTACAGCACCAAAGGTATGATCGTAGAAGACTACAAGAAATGTTTAAAGTAGAACTCCAAGCTAGCATTTTCCAAAGAAGCATCATGCAGATTCTTCTAGCAATACTATCAAGAATGATAGCTTTATCGAGAATTAAATCATAGATGGAAAGCTTTAAAAAAGGCAGACTTTCTATTTAAAGAACAGCAACAGATAAAAGGGCCTTGACATCAAGTCCCTACATATTCCAATTTAGATATGTGTAATCATGCCAGGAAGAACTTTTCTATCTTTGAACTAATTTGGGCTGGTTCATAGTATCACCATTTTTGCTGGCTGTGGCCTTATATACCTTGCTTTTCACTACCTGAAGAGGTCTCAAAGAGGCTTTCAACTGCCTTCCTTTCATCTCCCTACAACAGATACCCTGTGAGGTAGGTGGGACTGAGAGACCTCTGAGAGGTTTTATGTCGAGGAGTGGGGAATCAAATCTGGTTCTCTAGATTAGAGCCTGCCACTGTTTAGCCACTAAGTCACATTGCCCCTCCTTGTAACTCTTCTAGCTTTTCCAGCAATCAGAAACTGCAGACCATTTCCAAAACCCATCACCATCACTAAACATTATAAAATTTTTGCGTGCTGACAACTCACTCCCTACCTGATTGGCCCTCCCTGGTAGTGTGCCACCAATAGGGAGAAAGCACTCTGCCAATGAGGGCCAATTAGTTCAAATTGAACTCTTGCAATGAGGGCCAGTCAGCTCAAATTGCATGCAGACCATTTACTCCCTACTTGATTGGCCCTCCCTGGGAGTGTGACACCAATAGGAAGAGAGCACTCTGCCAATGAGGGCTGATCATGGGTCTTATCTGTTCCCTTTTTCCTCTTCCGTCTGGGTGCCAGCTGAAAGAGGTACTGGCCTCTCTGAAAGGTTCTACTACAACCTCAGCCTCTTCCTACCCTCCATCTCCCCAGGCAAGGGAGGGAAGCCAGCTGCTTCCTTTGTCTCATGTGTTGGTCTCAGGTTTCAGATCTCTGCTGGAAGGAAGTGAGGATCAGTATTTCAAAAACAGAATGCCAAGGGACATAGAATAGAATCATAGAGTTGGAAGGGGCCATACAGGCCATCTAGTCCAACCCCCTGCTCAACGCAGGATCAGCCCTAAGCATCCTAAAGCATCCAAGAAAAGTGTGTATCCAACCTTTGCTTGAAGACTGCCAGTGAGGGGGAGCTCACCACCTCCTTAGGCAGCCTATTCCACTGCTGAACTACTCTGACTTTGAAATTTTTTCCCCTGATATCTAGCCTGTATCGTTATACTTGAAGTTTAAGCCCATTACTGCGTGTCCTCTCCTCTGCAGCCAACAGAAACAGCATCCTGCCCTCCTCCAAGTGACAACCTTTCAAATACTTAAAGAGGGCTATCATGTCCCCTCTCAACCTCCTTTTCTCCAGGCTGAACATTCCCAGACAGATGGAATGCAATGAATATCTTTTTCAAAAAACAGGATCTCTGATAAGCAAGGAAGCAGATCCTTGTGGTTGCACTTGGTTTTCATGCTTGAAACATAATTGAAACAGGGTTTAACCTTTGTACTTTACTTAGTGGGCTGAGATGAATTTTCCTAAGCTTCACATTTCAAGCCATTAAAGAGTAAAGCCTATTTAGAATGTAAAGCACAATCAATAATACATCTCATTTAGCTCAATGACCTGACAGCATGTAGCTATATAATGTGCATGTTGATATCGTTTATGGCACTGAGCTATGTGTTTCTCACTTGATAAAGCTGCTGATAATGTGGCCTAGAGGGTAGAGGGTTGTCTGAGATGAGATTGATTTAAATATACTTTTCATTGCACAGGGCACTTTTTTGATACTTGCTGATGAACAAATTTCTGCAGAATCTGTATAAATTGTGCTGGGGAGGGGGTGCTGTTGATTCAAGAGTTATGGGAGTTTTAGGGCCTGCAATAGTATTACTGTTTTCTGTTTTCTATTCCTTGTCAAAGTGGAAAAAATCGATGAGCTCCAGATGATCTCAAGTTAGTATTTCTAATCAGGTGCCATATAGAGGGCCAGTATGGAATTTTTCTACTCCTCAGAAATACTTGCATTACTGCTTGACCTACCATATATACTCTCATATAAACTGACCCGCATATAAACTGAGGCACCTAATTTCACCATAAAATGCTGGAAAATTTATTGACTCACATATAAGCCAAGGGCGGTGTTTGGATAGTGGCTTTTTCTCCTTTCCTCCCCTTACCCCCTTCTGTTTTGGGCAGGATCTTTTTTTTCCCTTTTCTTCTCACTCTCCTCCTCCTCCCTCTTTCCCTCTGACTCCTCTTGTCTTTTTATATCCAATCCTGTGCTCCTTCCCTTCTTCACTCGGTGTTCTGTTCATTCCACTTTCCATTCCTTCCTCTAGGGGTGTTTCCTCCTTCTGCTCTTTGTCTTCCTCTGAGACAGAGGCTTCAGAGCAGCAGCAACACATGCTAGCCTTGTGCTAGCCTCGTTAAGCCACTGTCCCATCCAGGCTTGCTGCATCTCTACTTCTTCCTGCCTCTGCCTTCAGTTAAATATACTTGTCTCCCACCCTCGCCCTCCTGTCTTGTCTGGCAGCTGTTATTTATACCTGCATATAAGCTGAGGGAGACTTTTTCAGCTTAAAAAATGGGCTGAAAAACTCGGTTTATATGCAAGTATATATGATATTCAATTCTACATACATACTCTTTGATCAGGATATTTCCTATTTCTTTAAAAAACTTAGAAGTATTTTCTGGTTTTGGTTGATGGCACTGGAAGACAGGGATAAAGATTGTCTGTGGGCTGTACACGGCTGCCAGTTGATGGAGGGCCCAGCCACAAAAAGGAAGAAGTATTGGCTGCTGGGGCCTGTTGGCATGCATGCAAGGCTGGGCACTCATGCAGTAGGCAGGGCTTCAGTGCCTATATAAGGTGCCACATGGCAGCCTCTCCATCTCATCTGCTGCCCGAACAACTCCCCTCCCACCTGCCCTAGGTTATTTTGTTATATTGTTATAGTGCTTCAGTTTATGTTTAATTTTCATCACAGCTGTGGTTTAGGGGCGCAGAAATGAGTTTGGGTAGGGATCTCTGCAGGTGAGGGGCCTCTTAAGAGGTCAGCACAAAGTGAGCACAGCTGACCCGGCTGAGGCAGACTAGGGGCTCTGAGCCAGGCCTCGAGTGAGGCCAAATGAAGTGGGCAATCCCATTGGCCCTCATGTCTCACTGCCTTCTCATGGTGAGGTCTCCAGAAGCAAGGGATTGGCCTTCTGATCTGGGAAGAGACTAATCCCAATGGCACCTGGAGCCCAGGTGAGTAGTAGCCGGATGGCTGCAAATGAGGGTACAATCATTTCCTATATTGTGCCAACCCTTGGTTTTGTGGGGAGGGGTACTATAATGAATGCTGTGGCCTTATTATCATCAAATGAATATGAGTCACATCTTCCTTTGCCAGATGCCATTCTGCTATTCAAATCATTTCCCCAAAGCCACCTAAACTTAAATGTCTCCTGGTGTAGCCGCAGAAGAAAGAATAGAGGTACCAATATTATATCAACATAATATTCAAAGTACTCCATGGGGACAAAGTTACATAGGTTGAAGGAGGGCTACAAAATACAGAATGATCACTAGAAGCAAGCAGCTAAGGATATGACTCAGCAAGAGCAACTTTGTCTGCATCCTCCACTTATATGCCAAGGTGTGCAAGCTTTTGCTCAGCTTAACAGAACAGATTGTGTTGAACTATCTCTGTGGGTTGCTCCTGGAGTGCTAAGGGCCATGGGAACAGGAGCCAGTTCAGTACAGTCTGGAAGAAAAGGCACAAAGTGAAAAGGGAAGTTGTTTCACAAAAACAACTTAAATGTGACACAAATAAGAAGACATGATATCTAGAATTGCCCTGCTCCATAGATCCCAGGAAGCCATTCCTGATGATTATACTTTTCCTTTGTTCCAATCTGCTCTGTAGGCATTCCTGATTTGAAATGCTTCAATAGTTGCATAATAGCCAGAGATTTCCAGGAACAGGCTTGGATCCAGCAATGTGCAAGAAGAAACAAAATGTACTTAGAACAGTTCTGTTTTTGCAGTACCTTATGTACCTTATGTAAGAGCCTCTTGTGGCGCAGAGTGGTGCAGAGTGGTAAGGCAGCCGCCTGAAAGCTTTGCCCATGAGGTTGGGAGTTCAATCCCAGCAGCCGGCTCAAGGTTGACTCAGCCTTCCATCCTTCCGAGGTCGGTAAAATGAGTACCCAGCTTGCTGGGGGGTAAACGGTAATGACTGGGGAAGGCACTGGCAAACCACCCCGTATTGAGTCTGCCATGAAAACGCTAGAGGGCGTCACCCCAAGGGTCAGACATGACTCGGTGCTTGCACAGGGGATACCTTTACCTTTACCTATGTAACAGCTAGCACATTCATCTCAATATATTATGGCACCCAAAAACTGGTTGCTCAACAGCCTGTGCAAGTAGAAATGTGAGTGGTAGATACAATATGTATGACTTAGTTCAAACAATTATCACCATCTTTTTCTTGCATTTTTGGTTATTCAAGTGTTCGAGTTCAAATGGAACTTTGCCCTGGATCCAATTCATTGTGACCACACTCCACCTGTCTCTTATCATGGCCCTTTTTGCCTATTGAGTTTGAGATGGTTAATTACGTAAGGTTCCATAGGTTGTAACTGTACTACTATAGCATCACTGACCAATACGCGTATATCTGGGGGCCCATCATTCAGAGAACCTTGATGGTGGAAAGTGCCATCAAGTTGCAGCCAATTTATTGCATAGGGAAATTCAGAGGTGATTTGCCATTGCCTGAGTCTGGATCGCAACCCTGGATTTCCTTGGCATTTGCTCATTCAAATACTAATTAGGGCCGACCCTACGGAGCTTCTGAGATCTGATGAGCTTGGGGTAGACTATGCCACTCAGGTCAAGGCACAAGTGAACTGAGATGGTATCATATCAACATTCAGCTAGTCTCAGTCAAGAAAAGAATTGCATTGTCATTCGGCTATGATACAGTTTTCTCCCTTAGGGGTGATGGGAGGGGCCATTTGGCTTAAGACTCAGGTTCAAAGAAGGGGGGTCTCAAATTTAGGTCAAAATGTTGAAATTATAATGTTGAAATTATATCTCATTCTTTTTTTTTTTGGGGGGGGGAGATCATTTTCACATGTCATCATTTTTGACTTATTTTCATCCTGACCAGGGGGCCTCAAACATTGGAAGCAGCCAAAACTAAGGTAGCCTGTAACACAATTCACTATTTGTTTAAGAAAGTATATAACACTGGGAAAATATGTATGGTAACAAAAATGGATTTTTCATCAGAGGTAGACATTGCAAAGCTTGCCAGGTCTATTACTGAAGGGTGAGAATCCTCTCTTAATCAATTTCAAAGATAAACGTTAGAAATGGGAGCTTTAAGAAAATCAGTTACTATGCATTTTCTAATATAATGAGATATATGGAATAATATGACTGAATTAATTCTTAGGATATCAATTAATACTTCAGTAATGCTATAATTACAAAGTGATTATAATTAAAGTGTCCACAGAAGCTTTATGTGCTGAGTGAGACAAAAATATAATTGAATTTAGGGGTGTGAACTTGTCACTTGAGGAAAAGTTAAGCAAAAATGGAAACAGGGACACAGAGAGCCCTGCCAAACTGCAAACGACCCCTGATTACCTGTATTCCTGGTTGCAATGGGTTTTCTTGCTGGTTGTTTATATATTTCTGTAAACATCTGAACTTAGTGGAGATGTTTCTGCCTCTGCCAGCAGGAGATTCCTGCATATTTGAGTAACTTAGCTGCTTGGCAAGAACATTGGTCACCCTAGGAGAAAGAATGGTAGAATCACAGAACCATGGCAGTTGGAAGGGATCTCCAGAGTAATCTAGTCCAAACCCTGCAGAATGTAAGAAACTCAAACTACCTGCCCACCCACCCACAGTGATCCAAATTCCATGCCCAAATGACACTCCCCTCCACACACAAAAGACAGAATCCCTGGCTAGTCTGGGCTGGAAGAAATTTGCTTTCCTCCTCCATAGTGACAATCACTATTTCCCTGGGCATGCAAGAAAAGGCCACAAGAGCCAAGCACTGACACAATCCCTTCTGCCCACCCACTCACAATCTGGTAATAAGACATGGGGCCAAACACCTCTGATGTTTCTAATATATAGAAAAGTAGATTCCTAATTTTTCATTATTTGATCTAGTGTAGTGTTTCATTAATCACACGCACTGATAGCCTTTAAGATGGAGGGTACAAAAAGCATTGATGCCTGGAGTCACTTAACAGAGGATGGATTGGGTGCTTATTAATGTTTAGATGATATTTAAATGATGTAAATGGTAGTATATCTCAACATCTCTAGCTGAAAGCAACTTTTATGGTTATGTTTGCTCTCTAAGTTACATGGCTATCATCCTCCATATGGATTCCATATCCAGCTCTATCACTGACATGCAGAAATGTAAGCTGATCCCAAATGTCACAATACATATGGGTCAAAAAATCAGAGTGAGTGAATGCCCATGTCACATTATGCTATATTGTTGGTATCTTAGTGCTGAGGTGCCAGAATTGAAGCTGATCGTAAATGCTGGATATGGTGTGATGATCAGGAGTCTGCCGATCTCCTAGCTGTCAAACAGCCAAACCCATGTGAATGCTTGAGCTGATATGAAGGCTGCTGCATTATTTACTCATTTGTTCATTTAAAAAATGTATATCTCGTCTTTCTGTTCTTATAAGGGTGACCAAAGTGGCTGTTAATTTAAAACATATATAATGAACTTTAAACCATTAAAATCAGCCCAACATATCCTCGAAACAATTAAAAACAGAGTTAAAACACGTACAAATCTTTTAAAAAGAGCAAATAAAAATTGCTTAGAAAATGCCTTGAGGAAATGACAAACAACACAATCAAACTCTTCATCCACTAGACAACAAATCTCACTGGGGAGAAGTGGTGCCATGACTTACAACACCATCTTCTGGGTTGTCATCTACCTAATCTCAAAAAACACAGGACCTTCTCCAATCAGCTTTCAGAGAGCCCACAGAAGTTGATAGCAATTAGGGATAGTCATGAATCAGAAAAATGGGGTTTATGTTGGTTTGTGCAAAACCAAAACTAAAAAAGGAACACAACCCAAGCTTAACAGGTAGGTACTAAGAAGTTGAGCTGTACAATAAAATAATGTAAAACTTGTTGATTATTTATTATAGTGCACAATTAAAAACAGAATAAAAACTTCATAAAAACTATACAGAACTAACAGCACATAAGACCATGTTCTGTATAGTTTTTATGAAGTTTTTATGAAGTTTTTAATTGTGCACTACAATCAATAATCAACAAGTTTTACATTATTATGTTGGTTTGTGGCCAAACCACAAACTGAAACATGAACCAATTTGAATTGATTTAAACTACAATTGTTTAAACTACAAGTGCAACAATATAAAAAGAGCCTCTTGTGGCACACAGTGGTAAGGCAGCTGTCTGAAAGCTTTGCCCATAAGGCTGGGAGTTCAATCCCAGCAGCCGGCTCAAGGTTGACTCAGCCTTCCATCCTTCCGAGGTCGGTAAAATGAGTACCCAGCTTGCTGAGGGGTAAACGGTAATATTATTATTGTTGTTGTTGCTGTTGTTGTTGTTGTTATTAGATTTATTTCCTGCCTCTCCCGACAGGCTTGAGGCAGGTCACAACAACTAACCCCAGGGCGCTCAGGAGAATTTTACATTTCTCTGCTGCTTGCAGATATAGAAAACAACACAACTTATAGAGTTGCCAAGTTCTGCGCAGCAGCGATCAAAATTCGTAATAGAATGGTCTGTTTTAAATGAATCTGGACAGCTGTGTTTATCTACCTTTTGTATTTTCTATTGTTATATTTTAAGATGTTTTAATTCCTGGTTTTAATGGATGTTTCTTATGCTGGTCTATGACCGTAATAAAACTGTATGTATAACTACTAACCCCATTAAAATTCCCATTAAAACATCAATCTACTAACATGACAGCTAAAAATCCCATCCCTCCCCCAATTATTAAAGAGGTGAAGAGGAAAGGATAGGGGAGTAGCGTACACTCCAACTCCTAGGGGGGGAGCGATGTCCCTGATTCGCTGACCCCAGCCTCAACCATAGACCTGGTGGAAGAGCTCCATTTTACAGGCCCTGCAGAAAGCTGACAAATCCTGCAGGGCCCGCAGATCACCTGGGAGCGTAAGGCCCTGCGGGGGGCATAGAGCAGTAGGCGGTCCCTCAGGTATGACTGGGGAAGGCACTGGCAAACCACCCCGTATTGAGTCTGCCATGAAAACGCTAGAGGGTGTCACCCCAAGGGTCAGACATGACCCGGTGCTTGCACAGGGGATACCTTTACCTTTACAACGATATAGGCTAGATATCAGGAAAAAAATTTTCACAGTCTGAGTAGATCAGCAGTGGAATAGGATGCCTAAGGAGATGGTGAGCTCCCCTTCACTGGCAGTCTTCAAGCAAAGGTTGGATACATACTTTCTTGGATGCTTTAGGATGCTTTGTGCTGATCCTGCGTTGAGCAGGGGGTTGGACTAGATGGCCTGTATGGCCCCTTCCAACTCTATGATTCTATGATTCTATGATTTATGAACCAAACTGGTTCATGCCTTGCAAATCCCATTGAATGGGATTGCCATCCCATTAAACAGGGTTATGCAGAAAATCCTGAAAAAAAGATGAGGGGTAGGGAGCAAACTGCTTCCCACTGCTCAGCTGTTTTGGGTCCTTCTCATGTGGTCTCTATAATACAGCTGTTGTTTAAGCAGTCTAATGTTAGTCCATTTAAAGTATAAAAAGACTGCACAAGAAAGCCCCAAACAACTCCACTGTTTTTGCGGTTTTTCAAGGCACAGAAAGCAGGGTTTAAAGGGACTCAGAAACTCGTTAAACCACTGCTTTCTGCTCTATCAACAAATTGCCACAAACTGCTTTAAAAGTTCATGAATGTAGACCTGTCAGTCTCTGTTCATCATTTATCAAATATCTTTAAACCGCCTGTGGCGCCGCGGGCGCCACGGACTAAATAAAGCAGTAAGGGCTGGTGGGGAGGAGTTAGGGTGGGCTCTGTCCGGGATAAAAACTCGGAGGAGCGAATCAGTAGCTGCGAAGCAGCTCCTGATCCGCTCCTCCGAGTGTCAATCCTGGACCAAGGAGACAATGGGGAGGCACGCAAAGCGCCTCCCATACAACCCTCCCATACAACCCGCCGTTGCCGATGCGTCCACTCTACCACCCCTCTCTCTTTCTAATCACTGCCAGCGCCCATTGTATTTTTACTACAATGGGCTTTATTCCTAGTTAGAGATATAAGAAGGAATGTTTTCTAAGACTTTGAGAATCCAGTTGAGATTTTGTTAAATTGAGCAGAAGCACCAACTACTGCATAACTTACTCTTTGGTAAAAATACAGATAAGAAACAGCAGCAGTTTCTCTTCAGCTCCTTTTACCTATTGGAGGGAAACCCTATGAATTTTTGTAGGGCAACTGGTTGATCACTGTGTGAAACAGGAAGCTGGATTAGACAGGTCACTACTTTGTCCCAGCAGGGTTCTTCTTAGGTTCTCCATCACTGAAATGGGCATAATAGTGAGTTGCTTGAAAAGAATTAAATAAGTGATTTTATTATACCCACATAGTACTCTATTGCAAGACAGCAACAAGTTTAACCAACAAATAATAACAGGAATTGCAATACACAACCCTTGTAGCTATATAAAAATTGCCTGTCCCTTTATAATAAAAAAGAAACAAAAGCATGACAGTTCAGGAAAGAATTGAGAAAGAAAGGTTTTGATATATTTCGCACTAAAAGTCTAAGCTTGGAAATGGAAAATAATTCTCTTATTTGCAGTATAAACAGCTGATAATAAAATCCACATTTATTTTGAGGATAGATGATTTTGCACGAGTAGGCTGCCAACTTGAAAACTCTTGCTTAGATCTTTTTATTTTCATGTTCCAAGCATTAATGATATTGTTTAAAAAAAAACCCAAACCCACAATTTATCAGAGACGAGCTGAATAGTTTTTATTATTTCCTTTGTGTATTCCCAGCAAGGTAACAAAGCTGTCTAATTTCAGAATCAATCTTAAACTTATTTTCTATTGTGTACTAACTCTTGTTCCAAAACAAGATTAATTTTTGTATATGCAAACCACTAAGCAATTTTTTCTCTCTCCTGCCCTTACCTTTTTTTTTTTTAACATTATTAAAATACTGATTTAAAAATTAAATTTAGGATTATATTCCACTTGAAACAATTTTCACACCTCTTCCCTTCATTCATTCTGCCTCTTTTTCTGATAGAATACAGCCTGGAAACCAAGCCCTACAAGAAAGGCTGAGGGACTTGGGAATGTTCAGTCTAGAGAATAGGAGGTTGAGTTGGGACATGATTGCTCTCAGTTTGGCCCATTATGCATGGAGTGGAAGGTCTGCATTCGGGGTGGAATGGTGGCGGCTAAAATCACCAATTATGCACGCTGCAGGCGGCAACCGGGCACAGAGTCAACGTATGCCGCCGAAAAAGCTGCGTTAGTGAGATGTGGAAGAAAGTGGAGTTTCCCGGGACCAGGGTGCAACCAGAAGTGGCTCCGGAGTAGCCACATGCATAATCAGATACTCTGGGTTTTACCACTGTTGCGTTCCATCCCGTGCAGAAGGGAAGCGGTTTGCTTAGTTTCTTCCTCCCCCGCGTTCTCCATGCTGCCGTTTCAGCAGCCATGCATAATAGGCCTTTGAAAGGCTGTCACAAGAAAGGGAAGGGATTTAAATTATGAGCAGAAAGTTTCTGGCTGGGTATTGGGCTTTTTTTTTTTTTTACAGTAAGAGTAAATCAGCAGTTGAAACAGCAGCCCAGAGAGGCAGTAAGCACCCCCACACTGGCAGTCTTCAAGCAATAGCTGGACAAACACTTGTCAGGGAAGCTTTAGGTCAATCCTTCATTGATCAGGAGTGTAAACTAGGTGGCCTCTATGGCCCCTTCCAACTCCATATCTCTGTGATTCTACGTGTACAAAATTCTAAGGTATGGGCTTCACAGTTAACAGCTCCCTCAAAATCACTCTTCATAGCTACTTGTCTCCTATGTTCTTTTACTCAGAAGATAGAATATTTATACATAACAGCAAGCTACTTGCCTTTACTACAACCTTCAAACTTCTACTAAAGTCCATAACTATGTTTCAAGAAACGCACTAGCAAGTTACCTAGATGGTTTTAATATCTCATTCCATTCTTTTAAATTTTAAAGTACTTTGGTTGTAACATCATTTAGAATGAACTTGAAACTTCCTGAAACTTATATTCTTTAATTCAACTCATACTTTCCCACTCATAATTATTTTATCTAATTTTGTAATAATATTTTAAATATTTTATTTGCTTTTTTGCATTTTCCTGATTGTTTAATTCCTCTTGAATCTTCATCAGCACATTTTCTAGTACTCTGAAGTAGTACAAAAGTTAGATAACTCTAGCTAGCACCATCTTAGTGAGCTCCAGGTTTTTGAAAAAATAAGTCAATTCTTTTCCCTTCCTTATAATGTGAAGAGTTCTTGCTCCATTCCTAGAAACTCAAAATTTCCTATTTTCATAATAGCCTGGTGCACACAAAAAAAGACTCTTCGTCTGTCATTACAAAGGACTTGTGGTCTGCTTGGAGTATCTGAATCATATTTTGAGAAATGCTGTTCATACCTTGTGTGCGTGTAATGTGTCGTCAAGTCACAGCCAACTTGGTGACTCCTTTTGGTGTTTTCATGGAAAGAGATGAGCAGTGATGGTTTGCTTCTGCATACTAAACTTTGATTTCCTTGGTAGTCTCCCATCCAAGTACTTGCCTGGGTCATCTCTGCTTAGCATCCAAAATCTGATGAGACAGGCCAAGCTTTGGCAATCTAGGTCACTGCTCATATACAGACAGTACTAACTATTCCATAACTTCCAGTTAGCTTGGCCATCACTTTCGATTTTCATGTAAATTATGTAAGCCAATATTTCCTCTTTTCAGACAAATTGTCATCTTGGACCACTTTCCTGCCCACATCTCTTGTACTGATGATATATTTTCATGCCTGACCTAGAAGAATAGTATGTCAGTCTTTTCAAAAAAGGCAATTTATCCAGCCTGTTTGGAATTTAAATAGTACCTTCCAGGCATGTTTTTTTGATTTCAACAAAAGAGTCTAAAGATTCAGAAGTTTCCTTCAATTTTCTGAAACATACTGATTTAATTAAGGATGCATCAGAGCAGACAGTAATTATAAAATACATTTTTATGAGGAAAAGTGCAATTTATTTATTTTTGTGAGTTATTTATAATTCACCTTTCTCACTGAGATTCAAGATAGGTTACAATGTATAAGACAATACAGCCAATAGGATGTGACATCCTATAAAGAATGTGATAGGGTATGAATTGCGTCCCTTCAAGGATCGCTGCCTTGTCGTGGCGAATGTATGGCTGTGAAAGTTGGACCATAAGGAAGGCCGAGCGTCAAATAATTGAGGCTTTTGAACTCTGGTGCTGGAGAAGACTCTTGCGAGTCCCTTGGACTGCAAGGTGAACAAACCAGTCAGTCCTAGAGGAGATCATCCCTGACTGCTCCTTAGAAGGCCAGATCCTGAAGATGAAACTGAAATACTTTGGCCACCTCATGAGAAGGAAGGACTCCCTGGAGAAGAGCCTAATGCTGGGAGCGATTGAGGGCAAAAGAAAAAGGGGACAACAGAGAATGAGGTGGCTGGATGGAGTCACTGAAGCAATCGGTGTGAACTTAAATGGACTCCGGGGAATGGTAGAGGACAGGAAGGCCTGGAGGATCATTGTCCATGGGGTTGCAATGGGTCGGACATGACTTCGCACCTAACAACAACAATGAATTGCAGAAAATCTGGAACTAAACATAAATCTGAATAAAACTGAAAAAGGCAAAAGCATTTACATGGCACATTAAACCATGCACAAATTGCATGGTAGGATCTTATAGCAACAGACAGTATGAGCTATATACTATAGTGTAATACACAATCCCTAATTCTTCACTCAAGCATCATTTAATTCAGTTTTTCATAAATCCAAGGGAGCCTTTTTCATCTCATCAAGCAGGCCATTCCATGTTATGGTGGCCACAACAGAGGATGCACACTTACTGACAGTTGTTTTTGTATATTTGTAGGTGGCAACTGCAGAAGGCCCTGCTCAGATGAGCAAAAATGTTGTGGTAGAGTACAGGGGGAAATGTGATCACACAAATATGAAGAACCAATGCCATGAAGGGCTTTGTATGTGACAGCATATACCTTAAATAGTAGCTGACAGTTAACCAACTGGGTGACTGGAGAATGGGATTAATATGCATGCTCCATTTAGGTCCTGATAATAACCAAGTATGATGGACCCCACGCACGTCCCCATTCTGAGGTAAATTTTTTCTTCCAAAGTAAAATATTCCATCACAGAGTGAGCAGCCCTTGTAGCATCATCATCAATATAAATAAAGCTGACTGCCCCACTCTCTCACTGACAGATCTTTTGATTCTAATGCAGCCCTGGATTTTTTTTGAAAGGTGTAAGAGCCCTCTTTTTTAATAATAATATTTTAAAAACCATCTCTTCAGAATGGCACTGTGACTATTGTTATCAACCCACAAGCAAAATATTTCATTTTACAAAGAGAAAATGGGTAGGTGGAATAAGGAATTTAAATTTTTACATAAAACTCAGATATCTTATAGTTAGAAACTTTTAAAGAATTTTCTTGAGCTTTATCTTAGTTGTGTTAAACATGTTCTTTATCCCACAGGAACATTTGGCACAGTTCTCCTTACTATTTGTCGCCGAATATACTTATGATTATCAAAATAATTAGGTTTAGGAAACAGCGATCATGGAGGGCATTAAACTGGATTACCTTCCCATCTTGACAATTCTGTGATTCCTATAAACCCAAAATTTAAATTAAATTTAGTGTATCTAAACTGGCTTATATCCAAATACGCTTATTTGTCTGCTGGCTACCTAATGGACCATCTACAAGGCATTATGCTATTTCAGTTCTTAGTAATGCCTCATCTATTGTTTCCAGCAAAATTGTACAAAGTTGCCAACTGCCTGATCATAAAGCTGTTCTACTGGTACATGCATCATTGCACTATAGTACGTACTAGCACTATTTTGATTATGCTTGTGTGTTATACATTTATGCTGATACTGAATTGCTTTCTCACCTATTGGATTTCCATGGGACACAGAACTCCCTCACCATGATACATTCTGCTTTTTTTGTTCAGTAATGCATACATCTAACACTATAATGCATATATGGGCATTGGTTGTGTTTTCTACCTCATGGTCAAAAATTGTACATTCTACAACATCCTAATGCGTCAGTTCTTAGAACTCTTGTCTACTAGTAAATTCACATATGGATCTACCCTCCACTCGTCTTCAGAACCACACCTTTGGGTGCTAAATGGGCAAAAACTCAATAAAAGGCTTTCTTGGTCACTGCACTGAAACTGTTGAACTCCCTCCCCCGAGATTCATTTTGTGTTCTGCCAGTGGATAAAGACATTCGTATTTCAAAGGCTTCATTATTTCTACCTATGAAACACTGAGCTAAGTGGAAAGAGAACACAGAAATAAATGAACTAGATACCGATCAAAACTCATCAGCAGTTTTTTATTCCCAGCACCCCAATACTCAAAAGCATTTTGTGTCTGAATATGATAGTTGCATTTAACTGCTAAGGTCATGGCCTTGTGCAACTGAGAGACAAAAGATAGCTGTTTCTCTTTACCTGAGCCTTGTAAGATGAGTTCGGTGTTCTTTTACCAAAAAGCATCTGTGTGCTTTACAAAGTAATTCTAAGAAAGTCTACTCAAAAGTTAATCACATTTAATTCAGTGGGGCTAACTCTCATGAAGGTGTCTTTAGAATTACATCTTTTGGCATCTCTTCCACCCTGCCACTGCCTCTATTTGGAGCAGCATCACAGCTGTCTACTAAATTATTTCTTCTTTATATTTTAAAATACATGTTCAAAGTCACTTGAAAACATTCCTTTATTACACAGTCTCTGTAGAGACCCGGAGCTCTTCTCAAAGTATCATTTTCTGTGAGTGTGTTTGCAATACATAAGCCAGGTCTCATAGGGTCACAATATCCAGCAAAATATCCATTTGGCCAAGAAACACAAGAGAAAAGGCAGAGATTACTCATGATCCAGGTAACCTATCTATTGATTATTTCCCCACTCCTAGAGATATTAGGGGTTCACAGTGGAGGAAATACCAAAAGAAATTTAAACTATGGGAAAAATAAGCCAATCATAAGACTGGGGTGGGGGGGAGGGTTATAAACCAGAAGCATCCTTTTTTCTATTTCTCCTTTTCTGAGAAGCAGGTGAATTGAGTCATGAGTGTTATCTTTGACTCAGAGGACACCAGAGGCAATCCAGTGGAAAAGTAAAGAATTAAGACCAAGGGAAATTTTCTAGTTAGATAAAGGTTTAATCTTCCTTTTGTGTTTATCTATAAGTAAGATTTGCATAAGAATTGCTCCTTCTCTCAGTTAGAAGTATTCGTTCCAGATCCTATTTCTTTTTCTTGCTTTTTAACACTTGAATAAACTTCTTTTATTTTCAAGTAAGATAAGTTGTATACTGGAAGAAAGGTTTTGTAATGTGCTCAACAACCCTCATCTTGTGGCAAAGTGGAGGCTAATCCTAGTCTTTGGTTTTCCCAGTTGCTATCTCATGTTGCTGCTAGTTTAGCTTAGGTGAAACTCAACACCTCTTTGTCTGGTTTGAAGTTAGTGGCAACTTTCCTGTGCCTAATTTTTCCTTCCTGGGTTTTGAGCATTTCTCCCCCACCCCTATTTCCATGCTTTCCTTCAATGTTTCTACCAAACAAGACAGTAAAAGCAAACAGAAATGTCACTTCAATGTTCTCTATAGCATCTGCCATACTATTGGCAATAAAAAGTCAATGACTTGAAGTAACTGCCTGTCTCAGTTCAATCCTATTCTGTCATCTGGCAATAAACGTGTAGCATAAGGAACAATGACAGCTGTATCTGAACTATGTTAGAATCTACTTTTTTCTTGAGCTGACATTTTGTTGTATCCAGCCAACCACTAGCAAAATGCCCAGGGATTTGCTCCATGTTCATTTTCTCATACTTTTCCATTTTGAGCCTGAGAATATAAAATCTGGACATGGAACACACATGGGTGAAAAACCGTGCGTCAAAGGGATGGAGTAAGCAGGGGAACCAGGAGAAATTGTCCTTCTTTTCTTATCATGGAGCTTCCTTTGCATTTGTAGCAGATGGGTAAGAGATATACAGCCAGTCTGTCATTCTAGCATGAGGGCCATTCCGCACCAGGATCTATGTGGCAAATTGGTTGCGGGACGAAAAAAATGCCATTTTAAATTGTGGAATTCATCGTTATGCATACCTGGCTTTGTAGTGGAATCCAGTTGCGTTTCTATCGTTTCCCACAGGTTTCCGGTCTCGGCAAAAATCGCTAGCCAGGAAGCGATATTGCTGAGCTCATCCCGCCCCTTGCCATCAAGCAGCCAATGTGCGGCCGTTATCATGATCCCAAAAATCCCCTTTCCCTTTAAGGAAAATTAAAAAAACACACACACGTTGCAACGAATCTGCGTTGATTCGTTGCAACTGAGAGACCCATCTAGCTAGCTAGCAGGTGGTATATGAACTGCCGTTTCATCGTTGCCATGCTCCCCCCGAGTGAAAAAAAATAAATAACCCTCCCTCCCCGGCACAGGCGCGATTTTTGGCCAAAAATACAGGGAAAAATAAAGGGAAAATAAACCAGCAAACGGGGCTGTGTGTTGTTTCATGCTTGGTGACTTAAAACAGCTCTGCAGCCAGGGAAGCCTCGCTGGGTAAACGAAGGCTCACCGGTGCGTTGATCTCCGCTCGCTCAGAGAAAAAAAAATGGCGATCGCTTCGCTGGAAGATCAGAGGAGAGAGCTGGGGGAGGGACTTTGCAGAAACTGCAACAATGGTAACACACAGAACTTTCCCGCTAGTGTTGCAGATTGGTTGCAAGAGTGTAGCGCTTTCCGGAGGGTGAATCCACTTTTTGGGATTTCCCTGAAAGCGCTACAATGAAGCGCTTTTTGCGGATCGGTTTCAGGAGTGTTGCAGATTGTCAATGACGTTGTGCATAACAGCAAAACAGTAGCGATTTCAATTTGTAACCATTGTGCTATTTTGGACAAGTGCGGAATGGCCCTGAGCCTTCCCAACCTGCATGACCTTTTGTCTATCTAGCCCCAGCATCCTGCTTCTGCAAAGGACTGCTGGAGGAAGGTGAAAGCAAGGAAATGCCACATTCACTGGTACCCGTCACATAGTTGGTATAAGGCTAGATTCAAATGAGTAGCCGTGTTGGTCTGAAGTAGCACAATAAAATCGGAGTGCTTGCACTCGAAAGCTCATGCCTTGAATAAACCTTGTTGGTCTTAAAGGTGCTACTGGACTCTGATTTTATTGGTATAAGGCTTTTAAACTCATAGGATCATTTCATTCATGAGTTTCATATTTTACTGTTTTCCTAGAAATGTAATATTTTTTCCATGATTTCTATATGTATGTACAGTATAAGCAATATTTCTGTGTGTTTTGCTAGGATGATTTTGGTCAGCACCTATCATGAGCACATATACAGTGTCAGCTTTGTTTAACAAGCTGTATTAGCAAATTTAACAGGATTCCTGCTTCTCCCTGCTGAAAATAAAATATTCTATGAAATCAAAATAATTAAACATGGCAAATAAATTCAGTTAGCCCTTGTTAAATTATTTTAAGATTCAGGAATTAAAATTATTTTGTTTATTCTTTAAATCTAAGGAGGTTTCCTATAAGGCCCATTATGCACGCCTGCCGAAACGGCGATTTCGGGTCACATGGAAAACGCGGAGGGGGAAGAAGCAAAGCAAACCGCTTATGCACGGGACGGGACACAACGGCGGCAAAACGATTATGCACGCGGTGACCCTGGCGCCACTTCTGGTTGCGCCCCGGTCCCCGGAAGCTGTGTTTTCTTCTGCGTTTCGCTAACGCGGCTTTTTCGGTGGCATGCACCAAAGCTGCGGCCGGTTGCCGCAGTAATCTATAGTAATCTAAGTAAAGATAAAAAATTAAGAAGAAGAAGAAGAAGAAGAAGAAGAAGAAGAAGAAGAAGAAGAAGAAGAAGAAGAAGAAGAAGAAGAGTTGGTTTTTATATGCCACTTTTCTCTATCCAAAGGACCTCCTGGGTCATCTAGTCCAACCCCCTGCACTGTGCAGCAGTGGTCCCCAACCTTTTAGAGGCTGGGGACCGGCAGGGCAACTGCCCGCCCGCGCAAGTCATGCATGCGCGGCCGTGCACTGCACATGCACCGGCGGTCCATGCATGTGCGCATGCGCGGGCATGGCCCTGATTCCCTCTCCCCCCCTCCCGCAGTAAGAAGCTTCCCGGGCCGCAAGCTTGCGGCCTGGGAAGTTTTTTACTGCAGGGGGGCGAGGAGAGGGAGCCGTGGCCCGGCACCAAGGCCTTCGCGGCCTGGCACCGGGCCGTGGGCCGCAAGTTGGGGACCACTGCTGTGCAGGACACTCACAACCCTATTGCTCATCCACTTAACCTGATATCCCCTTGAATCAGCCTCTCCATCAGATGGCTATCCAGCCTCTGTTTAAAAATTTCCAGAGATGGAGAACCCACCACCTACCGAGGAAGCCTGTTCCACTGAGAAACCACTCTGACTGTCAGGAACTTCTTCTGGATATTTAGACAGAATTTCTTTTGAATTAATCTCATCCCATTGCAGGGAGGGATCTGGTCCATCCCACCGGGGCAAGAGAGAACAACTCTGCTCCATTCTCTATATGGCACCCTTGAAGATGGTTATCAATTCAAGCAATGTCTGAAGCACCTGAAGCACCCTTTTCTGACTCGCATTTGGCCAAATCAGTTTGGTTCTATTAAAATCAATGACGCCATTCAAGTCAATAGGGAATTTTCCTTTTCTATATATTCTGTTGGGGGGGGTCAGAGGTTTGAGGTAGAAGCACCAAATTTTCAGGTGTAGAAACCTCTCCTCAAAAGAACCACCAAGTTTTTAAAAAACTGAAGCAGGGGGTCCAATTCTATGGGCACCCAAGGAGGGTGCCCCATCCAACCTCTATTTTTTCAAATGTTGAGGAAAAAATATTATCTGTTCGTGTCTCGCCATTGAAAACAATGGTGGTCAGATGGGTCCATCCTCTTTGGGTGTCCCTAGAATTGGAGCCCCTGCTCAAATCTTTTTAAAACTTGGAAGTTCTTTTGAGGAAATGCTCCTGCTGTTATGCTGCAAATTTGGTGCCACTACCTCAAGCCACCCCACCACAAAATTGATAGGAAAGGAAAATTTTGTCCCTTTAAACTGCCTGACCTCCACATGGCTTTATTGTCCCTGAATCAGTTTGGTTTACTGATTCAAGGCTGATTCAGTCAAGGCTGATTCAGGCAGTTTCACTTCAGGTGAAGGTCAACTTGGACTGGGTTAGTCAAAAAAAGTGTCCAAAGTTGATTCAAGTACTTTTTGGAATATCTGAACCAAATCACACATGCCTATACACCATTAACAACAATTCACTTATCTGCAAGGCAAATCCATTCCCCCAAAGTCAATCCAATCTAGTCTCAAAAACTTGGATTTTCACAATCTTAAAAAAAAATGCCAGTGTGACAATGTGCCCCTCTTTTTATTATATTTGCATGTTTCTTGGCTATTTCTGTTTCCCATTGCCAAAAAGATTCCAAGCCTGTACTACGATGCTTTTTAAATCTTCCACGCTTTCTAGGATGTAAAAGTGAACAATAATTTATGTTGAAATGAAAGAAAATATTTACTGTGATGAAGTCAAGAATGCCACTCTGAACTTATCCTGACTGTATAAAATAGTCTTCTACTTTATGTCTATCAATTCTTATTTACAGTGAGATGTGCATGAAAAAAGGCTTTGTTTTGTAGACAGTTACAGAAGCCTTGTGAAAATGGTGTTTTGGGGGGGAAATCTATTTAAAGACAATCTGCTGATTTTGCGCATATAATATAACCCCCCCCACACACACACACACACCTCAACAGGTTGGTTATTTTCTAGGGATTCTGCTGCTTAAAATCATCCCTCTGATAATTCTGTACCTGAAGCCATCATAATCATCCTCCTTTATCTATTGAGCTTTAATTTGTTAAAAATCAAATTAAAGTTGCTATACACAACACATGTTGCACAAGCAACTAAATTAATACAATAAGCAATTACACCCCCCCTAGAGTGGTTCAATATTTACATATTCAGCACTCTGAAATCTTTGCACATTCTGTTTTCAGTGTCTACAAAGGACCACTTTTGCCATTAAATTTAATCACATCAAAGTGCTCCCTTCTTTGGAAAATGACAGGTGGGAATGATTAATAATCTGCTTTGGATAATTTCTGCTTTAGGAAACATATTTTAACTTTAAACAATAGTGACAACAAACAGAACTGCTTTTCTCTTTTAGAATGTTGTGCTAATTCTTGTCAGCTTTGGCAAATAGTATATGTCATGTGGCAATTGCCTCCGCCCATTTGACAAGTAGTCATATATAATTCTGTAGATGAATTAATGTAGCTCCAGTATTATCCAACACTATTCTTCATTATGACTAAATGGAATCTCCATGTTTAAAGACAATTAAAAAAAATAAGAACTAGACTTACAAAATACTTTGTACTGCTTATGTGCCAAGTGTTGTCAAGTCACAGTCAACCTATGGTGTCTCCATAATGGTTTCAATGAAAGTAATTAAACTAAGATGATTTGAACTCGGATCTTCCTCTAGCCCTCCCTCCCCATTGAAACAGAAAAGTGTTCTACACGTAATTTGGGAAGATCAGAAGGGGAGGGAGCCAGGTACAGCAGGAGCTTCTTTCTTTGTTTTCTTGAAGTGGGGTGGGGGGAGAGGATTGGAGACAGCAGAGGAGGGGGAGAAGTTAGGGATTCTGGGGAGAATGTAGGGCTTCTGGAGCTTGCAACCTGGGAACTGACACCCTGGCCAATCAGGGATTTTCTACAGTATTTGTGTCTCGAGGCAGCAAATTAGTTCGGAACAAGCAGAGAGCTGCACCTTTACTTATGCTGATTTTTCAAATATCAAAGGTTATATCCACTCCAAGATATTGTGAGGGAAAGGTAGGGTCACTCCTAATCAATTGTGCTTGTTGCAGAGGGGAAAATTTAAATCGGCCCAAATCAAAATGGAAATCACATTCTGAATCAGCCTGGGATTGGAATAAAAAATCCATGCTGATTCAGCCCTGGTTTAAGGACTTGCAGGACCTGAAGCACCAGAGCCAATTTAAGCACTTGCTTATTTAAGCCTTAGCACAGCACAACTGGCACTGTTACTTGTACTACACAAATAACAGTGGGGCACCCTTACCAGGGATAGTTGGAACTTTGGAAATAACTGATAGCTCACTTTGAAAACATTCACTAATATCATCCTGAACTTAAATTTCCTTAGCATAAGAAAGAAAACAACCCCCCAAAAACTGTACAGCACCATGGAGGTCCTGGAACCATGGAACCACTTCTGCTCTGGTCACCAGATGTTGGGAAAAGCAAAGAAACTTTGGGTTTGGATCTGTATGTGTATGATTCCTGGGTACTATAAATATGAGGGGGCACTTTTGTCAGACAACTGGAGATTAAATTCCCATGGAGGAAATGCTTCAAGGAGGAAGAAAGAAGGCAGGGAAACAGATGCATGTAGAGGGATGGGGGTTAAAGGAAGAGATTGTGCGACATTTCTCAAAACTAATTATGTCATCCTCTTCAGCAATAACATTTGGCACAGGTTTCAGAGCCCCACATTCATAATTGCCACCAACCAAGAGAGTTACATTTTCTTCTGTATTCACCTAAGGGAGGCCTGCAGCTTTTCCTTTCTTCCATTGACAGCTGGCAGAAACCAACTGCTAGTCACAGCCTACACCAGGCAAAAGGCTTCACTTTCCTGAAGTATAGGCTGGGTGCCACTTTGGGGAATGGTGCCCAGAAGAGCTACATGCAATATATCAAAGAGCTTATGTTGCCTACACTAAGCCACTGAGTGACTGGTCTAGTGATTCTTCTGTGGCCATTTCATCTTTGTCATGCTTCATTTAATGTTGCAGCTCACCTAACAATGGGAGATCAAGTGATATACATGCAAGAGATATACATTCATATGTTAATAAATACTCACTGAAAAGTGAAATCAATAGAATAAGAACAAGGCAAGACTGCAAGACCAAAAGAAGCAGAATAAACTGAAAGAAAAATCCATGGGGAAAGGTTTGTGTAGGCTGTTTAGATGGGGAATTTGTTTTAATATAAATCACAATAATTATGAAACATTCCATTTTAATATTATAATTAATGTTTGATGTTTGATAAGCATTCAAGTACAAAAAAATTAGTTGTTTCATGGTATGTTTAATAATGCCTAAGAATCCCAGATTCATATTTAACAACCTACATGGAGATTTTTGTGTATATTTTCATCTTGAACATTTCAGAATGCACATCTCTAAGTGAGAGTCTTTCTCTGCTCCAAACTTTTTCTCCATCTGAAGATAGTGCTGCTATGCTGCCTCTACACTTCCACCTCAGAATGGCTCAACCTAGATAACCTTTTGCAGACATGATTTCTAATTTCCACTCCTCAAGTAAGACTTCACTTTCTGATGATTGCAAAAAGTTCAGGCTGACCAATTGATGGATGTGATAAAGGTTATTTATTATATTATTATAACAAGTGTTGTACGCTGTTAGACTAGCCTAAGGAAATCCTGCTTGCCCTGAAACTCTCTAGAATAGATAACCCTTAACCAATCATTATTTCTCAATCTTTCAGGGCTATGAGGAAAACCTAAATAACCTTAACAAATAAATGTATATGTGCTATACTGGTGGGAAATGATATTCAGTGAAGAAATTCTAAATGTGAGCCAGATAGCTATCTGACAGAAATGCTGATTCTGTGAACTTTGGCAGATTTTAAGTGAGTGGGCAGAAGGGATTTATTTGGGGCTTGGCTCTTGTGGCCCTTTCTTGCATGCCCACGGAAATGCTGATCGTCAATTTGGGGTTGGGAGGCAAATTTCCTCCAGGCTAGACTAGCCAGGGATTCTGGTTTGGGGGGGGGGGGACATCTGGCCATGGAATGGGGGTCACTGTGGGTGGAAAGGTAGCTGTGGATTTCCTGCATTCTACAGGGGGTTGGACGAGATGACCCCAGAAGCACCTTCCAACTCTATGATTTTATGATTCTAAGACAAAAAATATATGTTGCACTTCACAATTAATTGCATGTTGCTGACAATAGTGTTGTACCATTAAAATCAAAATGTCCAACAATTCTGAAGAATTTCAGGATAATCTAGGAATTATAAACACTGATACAGTATACTGTTAGCCATACACTGACATTTTCACTGCCTCTAGCTCATGGCTATGTCTCATATATAAGCATTCATTTGCACTAGATTATAAAGACTTGCCTTTGATGACTTTCTTTGCTGCAGTTTTCCCACTGTAACAGCTTTTGCAACTCTCAGTTACTCCTGCTTTCCCCATATGCAACTGTTAACCCTAAGTGCTATCCTAGCACTCCCATGCAATTATGATAACATTTGCTTCTTCCGACCCTTCAGGCTTGCCCAGTACATGGAATTTCTGTCATTGACATGGCTCTCACAAAGACTGTTACAGACAGACAGACAGACAGTATGTTTATTTGGTCAATAAATAATACATCTATAGAAACTGCAATCAATTATAAAAGTTAATCGATATGTGTCATAAAAATACAAGATTATTGCTACATAAAAATATTAAGATAATAAAACAATGTTAAAAACAATGCATTGTTGGAAAAATAATATGTTATTGTAAGTAGGGGGGAAAGGTTTATAACATGTAAAGAAGAAACCTCAAGGAAGTTAACTGCAGGGACAAGGAATCAATACATCTTCTTGAACAGTCCATTAACCCAAGTGATAAGATGGCCTATCCATTACCTATCCATTACTTTCATTCGGACATTCTTTTTGATCTAATTCTAGTAGAAATGAAAAGGAATTTTGCTACCATGTTAGAAATAAGTGGGTCTTTATCCCTTAGCAAAAATTTAACTAGAGTGTCACTATTATGGGATGATAAAGATGAATGTCAAGTGTCGTGGGATAGTAAAGGTAGGATTAGATATTTTCGGATGCTTTCATAAAAAGGACAATATAGTAAGATATGTGAAATTGTCTCAGGTCAGGCATTATCACAGGGGCATAAGCTCCAGTGGATGATTGAGAAACCTGCCCTTGAGGGAAGCTGAGGGGAATGAGTGAAAACGTGCACTTGAGAAGACCCAAACGTATTTTACTATTGAGATGTTTGTAAGATATGGAGCTGGAGTATTTCCTGACCATCCTTTCAAAGTGCTATAGATTCTAGGAAGAACTGAGAATTCCTCCTGAGAATGTAAAGACTGTTAATATTTGTAAATACTAAGGGGATTTTCACACCCGTTAAAAATTGTGAAATGCTTACGTTTCATTCTCATTAAATTCCGGCCTCTCCATATGATGTCACCAACATGCAGTGTCTGGGCAGTAAATGGTCGGCTACATCCATTTTAAAGCGCTAGTTGGTGAATCCCAACAGTGGATTCACCAACCTATGTAGCACTACCTAATGGAGAGCAACCAGCAGGCAACCAGTGGAGGGAAGTTATGGAGGCTAAAACGTGTGAAAGGTGCCAGCCTCATTTCGCCCTCATTCCCACCCTCCTCTCCCAGAGATGGGAATGTCTTTTTTAAAAGTTCTGAAATCCTTGAGCAACGAATAGTTGGACAAGCATGTAGGCGATGCCAGAAAGATTTTTTTCCAAATGTAGCACAAAGCATGCTTGTCTAAAGCTCCCCCCCCCAAAAAAAATACAATTGGGAATGAGGGTAATTTTTTAAATGAACAAGACTTGTGATTCGAGGTGAGGTAGTGTTAAAAAAAGCGCTATGCTAATCTATGATTAGACACATAAGCATAGCAATGGAGGTATGCATTTTTTAAACAAAATTAGCGGGCATCGAGGGACCTTTAAAGCATGAAGAAAGCAGATTGGCTTTCTGGCTTGACTGACAGGCAGAAGAGAGTCGTGTATAATCTGCATTGCTCTCTTCCACCATTTCAAGTAGGCAATATGGAGGGTGAAAAAAGGTGGCAGAAAAGAGCAAGACAGGAAAAAGTTGAGGAGGGGTTAGAAGGTGCCATTATATTTAGTGTTATGCCATTTGGCTGGTATAACGCTATTTTTATAGATGTGCAGAAATGACCTAAGTCTCAAAGCTGCTTGAATTATGTGTGCCAATCTATTTTAGGCCTTCTGTAATTTATCTTGCCATAGCTACTTTCAAATCAGACCTACTTTATAATAGAAAGGAACTGAAGTCTCAGCTACATAAACTGATTTCATTGCCTTCACTTTTCTAAACACTCCAATGCAGTATAACAAAGGCAGCCTTTCCCACTTACCAGAAGTGCAGAGTAAAATGCGCACCTGCTACTGCCTGTCCTCACAGGAAGTCTGGGAGTGGATGGGTCACATCTGACAGAGAAGATACTAGGAGTTTTTTAAACCATTTGTTGACACTAACCATTGTGAAGAAAACTATAAAATTATGCCTAAATTTATTTTATACGAGATAAAAAGCCCATTTTATATAGGAATAAAATGGGTGCTAGAAGACTCCTTGCTGCCCCCCGGCAACTTGAAAAGGCTTGAGCGTGGGTGGGGAGGGCGTGGGGCAGCTGTTCGAGGCAGGGCACAGTGTGGATGGGCCCAGTGAAGCGGCAGGCTGCTGCGGGGCTGTTACCTGGCGGTTCCGGAGGGCGCAGTGGCAGCGGGGATGGGGTAAGCAGGGCGTCCTGGCAGGTGGGTGTGGTTGGCAAAGCTGCAGTATAGCGGCGGTGAGCGCAGTGTGGGGCCATCCATGGATGCGGCGGTGCAGGCGCGGAGCTCGGGTGGCAGAGACCTTCAGCGGCGGTGTGTCGGCATGTGGGGCCCTCGCCGCTGGAGCGTGGAGGCGGCGGGTTGGCGGCGGGGACGAAGGCAGCGGAGATGGGGGAAGCGGGAAAGCATCGTCCGGGAGGGACTGGTGTGTGGCAAGGCAGGAGGGCGGCGGGGCCATGGCCGCAGGAGTCTTTTTCGGGCGAGGGTTGGCCTTGGGGGTGGGATGGAAGGCCGGGGAGATGCGGGGAAGAGGGGAAGCATGGCCCGGGAAAGGCCAGGGTTCGCCGAGGCAGGAGGGCCATGTGCAGTCGTCATGGGGAGGTAAGGGGGATGGTTCGTCGGCGGGAAAGGAGCAGGGCGGCCGCATCTTCGATGCGGCCGCCCTGCTCCTTTCCCGGCAGCGAACCATCTGGGGGCAGAGTGTGGGCATGGACTCCGGGGCAGGCCAAGTGGCCAATAGGGAGGCGTGCGTAGCACGCCTCCCAATTGGCCACTTGGCCCCTGAGTGGCACTCGGAGAGTGACGCTCAGAGAGGGCCAATCAGGAGCCGCTTCGCGATTCCTGATTGGCCCTCTCCGAGTTTTTATCCCAGACAGGTCCCGCCCTAACTCCTCCCCAACAGCCCTTACTCGATTATTTAATCCGCGCCGCAGTTTAAAGATTTGAACATTGAAACCACTCTTGTCACTGATGCAATTAGATGATTTATAACTTGTTTATAACACTGATGCTCTTGTTAGATGATTTATAACTTCCTAAAGACTTGGCAGCAAAGAAAGCAACCCCTTTGCAAACTCTTTTAAATATTTCCTGTAATGAAGGATTAAAAGCTGCCCTGATCACTATGATCCAGGTCAGGGGCAGGGTATTAGTCTAAAAATAAATTTAAAAATAGACCAAATAAGTAGCACCGAAACCTCTGTGGGGCTTATCTTCAGATATATGGAACCTCAATTTTTTTGAGCTTGTGTTCTTAAATATTATTTTAGAATCAGGTTGGGGGTTGCATCCTACAACTATGAGCAGCTTTTTACAGAAGTCTGAGTAAAGGTGATGTATGGAAGCCATCCTCTAGCGTATGACTTCTCTGTTATGCCTTTTCATTTAGCAAATTCCTTTGTATAAACCCCATTCACAAAGTTGCCCTTTGTTTTGGTTTCAGCTGTATTTTATAAGCAAGTGTATTTATTTATTTATACCCCACTGTTCTCGCAATGAGGACCTGAAGGAGCTTACAGTGTTCTCGCCTCCATTTCATTTTCATGAAGCATATATATAAATGCTTCAGTGCCGTTCTGACAAAGCGTTTTTACAAAAATAAAGATGGCTATATACCTTCCCAGAAGCTCCCAAGGCTGAATAAAGCCAAACATTGAGTGGATAGGAAAGTAAGCTTCATTTTGGAATGAAAATTCACCTCAGTGTAGGGAAGGGTGTGTCGAGGTATCCAGCATAGCATGTTTTTAAAGGAAACCCAATACCATGAAAGATGCAAGCACAATTCCATACTGGGAAATATTCAGACAAATAAACCACACAAGGCCACATTCCACCCTGGGGTTCCTCTGGAGGCAATACTTGCTGCATGTATCACAAATTCAGACCCTTCCTTCTTCCTGAGGTTTCAGATTTTCACAAGGGCCATCTTTGAACACCAGAAGTCATGCTATTTCTTGTTGCTGTTTAAATGATTTTGAGCCATATGATGGTGGTTCTGAATCTGACATGCCACAAAGTAAATGTGGCTTGTGTCTGTGCAAAATTTTATATTCAGTGCCTATTAATAACCGTAGAGAATTCTAAGTCTGGACAATCATACTACTTTTGGATAGCATATCTGTCCTGACAATGTTTATAAATAAAACCCTGGCCCTTTTGGTCTAACATTCTCTAGCAAGTCCCCTGGTTTGCATTGTTCCCTCATTTACTGATTTATTTATTTTATTTCTAGTCTGCCTTTCCAACTGAGATACAACTCAAACATTTTAAAAGAATGCAATTAAAGTATTTTATTACTTATAATCAACTATCCAATATCACCAGATTAGAAAATTAAAGAGTAGTGCATAAGATACACAATCAAACATTAATATATCAAACAATGGAACAAAACTGGTTTACAAAATTTGAGAAAGATTGTAACGGTATGACTGAGGAGCACTTTACTGTCCTAATAATGCAATCTTCTAAGTCTGTGGAGGAGAACACAGATAAACATATTGATTAGGACTCACAGCCACCAAATCTTTATCTGCATCTTTTCAAAGTAAGATAGACATGTTACTATAATTGGTTGCTTTCATCGCATAGAGATTCAGCCAGTGGAACTCTGAGGATTGAGGAAAGGTAAATAGTTAAGCACCAATTTGTACAAATCAATAGAGTTGAATTAAAGGCTAGGTTCAAAAGCATAGCCCTGAAGCAAGTAAGAAAAGATGGCCCTTGCCACCTGTTTTTATGGATAGTTTGGAGTTGGTTCAAAAGTTCATACTACCAAGAGAAACCTAAAGATTTTCTCATCATGGGCTGATGCTGTTCATTGCTTGCATTGATGACAGAAGCTTCAAATTTATCACATTGTTAGTTCAGTCCACAGAAATATGGAGTATGCTTTTGGGAAATACCATGGGGCTCAATGGATTCAATTGCTGTTTTGTGAACTATAGTTCTATCAATATTGTCAACCATATCTGGGTTGCCAGTTTGGCTCTCCGGATCAGTATTTCTCAGAGCTCATATGCATTCATTTTCTAAAATGAAGAATCAGAGAACTCACTGTTGGACTGATAATTTGAGTGTGTGTGGGGGGTGGGTGGGGGGGGAATGTTACTCAGACAATATCAATCCCGGGATACCAGGTGTTGAATTGACAATAATGCAAAATACATAATGAGTGTATTTTACTTATGTTTGTACCTGTTGGAAGATTGATTCCTGAATATAAATGCATAAGTTATTAAGGGATAGCAGCTTTGCATACGACATGTTTTCTTTTTAGAATAATATAAACAGGGGTCCTTTCATTCCTGATTGTTCAGATATATTTTAAAGGGAACATCTGCAATTCCCACAAGTACCGTATTTGTCGGCGTATAAGGCGACTGGGCGTATAAGGCGACCCCCCAACATTTCTTCTCAAAGCCGTGAGCCCAGTGGGGGGGAGCCGCCGCTCGCTGCTCGCCGCTCGCTCGCCGCTCGCCCAGTGGGGGGGGGAGCTACCGCCGCCGCCGCTCGCCCAGTGGGAGGGGAGCTACCGCTGTCGCTGCTTGCCGCCGCCGCTCGCCCAGTGGGGAGGGAGCTACCACCGCCGCCGCTCACCGCCGCTCGCCCAGTGGGGGGGGGGAGCTACCGCCGCTGTTGCTCGCCGCCGCCACTCGCCCAGACTGAAGTGCACCCGGCGTATAAGACGGCCCCCCCATTTGGAGGCATGTTTTTTAGAGGAAAAAAGCCGTCTTATACGCCGGCAAATACGGTATGTGCCCTTTGTAATTGATGTTATGCCCATTTTATGCTTAAAGATCTGTGCCTAATACAGCCAGGAATATGGTTAGAGTTGAAGAGGAAAGCGCTGATATTATGATTAAACCAGGCTTTCTGAAATAGTTATTTTAGTAACCTGAATTTTATACTGTGGCCAGAACAGCATGAGAGATGCTTACAAGGGAAATAATATAAACAATACCTGCATGCCTCCATAAATAATTGCTTTTGAATTTCACAGTGTCTGTGTATTTGCTGCACGTGAAGAAGTGGTTTCATATCTCCGCTAGGTTGTTTATGTACAGGCTGCATTTTATACACAAGGGATTTTATTGTTGTTCTGTAACCTCTGATGTTCATGTACAATGAAGATTTATACCTGAGAGAGAGAAAAATGAATGACAAATACAATTTTTTGACATCTGACTAGGTAAGATAAAGGAAAATCCAAAAGATAGCAGATACAAATATGAAATAAAAAAATTGAAAATGCCCTGTTTTAATGCTTCTTAGTTCCTTGGTTAGTCTGCTAACACATTTATACAGGGACAGTGTCCATGAGATGAAAGAATACAGGATCAGGTGTACCTTTGAAATGCAGGTAGAGCCAGTGGTAAGCAAAAGCAGTCCAATTGTTTTTTTGGCACCTGATGCATGCTATGACTTTAGTTCTCCCCCTCCTTATTTGACAGAAAGAAAAATGAGAAGTCTAGAATGAACATTTCACTTACTTAGCAATCAAAGTATACAATATATAAATAAAAATAGATACATTCTTCATAAATCCTCTATGTTCTGTAATGGCAGCTCTAGAAGACCAGACTCAATAGACGATTCTAGATGCTAGTTAATGCCAGGCTTCCCTTCAAGTCACCAAAGGGATCATCTTCTTGCCTTTTTTGGTATCCCTCAAAATATGCCAAAATACCTACTAAGTGTCAGATTAATGCCACGACTCCATGACTTTTCAATAGTTATTTAATGCAAACTGAACAGCTTTCCTTGGCTTCGTTGTAAACTGAACAGCTTTCCTTTTCAATGAGTCCCTACATCCACACATATTTCCTGTTAAGACTTCTGTCTCCTTCCCTGTCTCTTGGGCCTATTATAAAGTGACCAGAATTACAAGAACCTAAGGTGGGACACGCCACCGCTGGGCCCCCTCCCCCTCCCCCCTCCCCCTCCCCCACGACTGGGCTCAAGAAGGGCGGCGGCTGTGGGTCCCCTCCCTTCCCCTCCCCCTGACTTGCCTCAAGAAGGGCAGCAGCAGCGTCCCCCCTCAAGAAGGGCAGCAGTGGAGGCCCGGGAAGAGCCTGGCGGATGGATCCCGGCTGCCTGTTGGGCTGCCACACACTGTGTGGCAAAAAAAGAAGATAAAATAAAATTTTTTAAAAAAATTAAAAATTGGTGAACACCACATTTGGAAAACGCGACTGGACACGGGGCAAATGCCCCCAAATGTGGGACTGCCCCGCCAAAGGCGGGATATCTGGCCACCTTAGCCTAGTAAAAGTTCATTTCAGTACAGTCCAAGGTTGAATCTGCACTTTGCTTTTTATCGTCTCCAAGCCTTAATAAACCTCTCCCCTCTGCACTGTATTCAATTTTCATTTTGATATTTTGCACTTTAAATTTTCCCTCTGCAACATCCATGATTGATCCACGGTGATCCTACCTTTTCCCCATGATATCCAGGAGTGGATATAAGTTGCTGTATTTGAAGAACTGGCTTTGAAAGCCCCCAGTATAAGTATAGATGTTCTATGTTTTGCTGGATTAACTTCCTGATCTGTGCCTCCAATGCTGATGTAGCAAAGCAGTCTGTCCTTGATTGGTCAGGGCATCAGTTCAATGACAGCCTGGATCCCAGTTACAAGACATCCAAATACTTATTTTTGCCCACATTTTGGGCTTTGTTTTAAAATGACTGCCCCCCAGAAGCCCACACTTCTCTCAGCAGAGTTTCACCTCTTGGATTTATTTTTCTTTGGCTGCTGCCTTCCCTCCTCATTCAGGAAAATATAAAAAAGCAGCCTTGTGCTGCACTTGGCTCATCCCCTGGCTTGCTCTGGCTCGGCTGTCAAAAGACAAGAAATAAAGCACTCTCCTTTAATGCCGGCTAGATTTCACCCGACCCTCCCCCTCACTTGTTCAGGAAAAGAAAAATAGACAAGTAACTTCACGACCACCACTCCCCTCCCCGCTTGGAGCTTTCCCAGTCAAGTGCAGTATACTTTCTGTTTCAATTTGGGGGATAGGAAGGAGGAACATCTGGGTTCAAATCAATCTGAATTCAGCAGGATCAACAACAGAAAAAACAAAGTGCAGAACCAGCCCAGTTGTCTTTACAGGTAAGCTGTGCAGGTTTTAAAATAGGTTTATTCCTACAATGCAACAGCAGTACTCTTGCGGTCCTCCAAGTTTATTTCCTGCCAGCTTTTCCCAAAAACTCAAATTATGTTTCTAAAATAAAACTGTATGCCCACACCCATAATGAAGCGCCAAGTCTACTTTTATGATTCATCAACACAGGTGAGTATAAAATTCCCAACTAGATGCAGACAGGGGATTGCATTATAGGACTACATAACTTAAGTAGATGAGGAATATTTTCAACAAACACCATTACCACTTACCTGAGACTGCCAGTTGTGGCAGCAGGAGTCCCCAGACTGGAAAATGATGGTATGCAGCCTGTTGCCACAGATGGAGACTGCATGCCTTGCTGGCCATGACTGGTACACAGGCTTGGAAGCAGGCTGAGGTGGATTGTCTCACTACTTCCCACCTACCCTTCCCTTTATTTATTTTTTCTCTGTGCTTGCTCCTGTTTTGGTCTATGTTGGTTCATTATCACATCATTTTGTCACACCTGGCATGTAGTGGATCCATATTAGGGGGAGACCATTCTTGTGTACAAGACTCCCCCACCTGAGGGGGCCTCTATAAGAGACTGTGTGGATGTGGAACTGCTGGGCCAACTCAGTTGGGGAGAAGGCTGCCTAGCTCACATTTCTGTGTGATTGGGGAAAATGAGTAGAGACTGAGGCCCACAGGATTCCAAACTTGCTTGCCACCTCCCATGGGCCTCTAGGCTGAGCCCTCCCATGGGGCTCAGACATGTGTGCTGACGGATGCCCAAGTTGGTTTACTTGGCTGGGGCTTCCTTGCAGTCTGCTGGCCACATGATAGCTGGATTCACCATATAGCACCCATGCTCGTTTGAATGGCAATAAAAGCTGTGGCTGAATTTTTGTCTGAGTCCTCGTTCCAGTCCAGGTAAATGTCCCCTTGCAACATAATAGTTGAGCTTTTCATGGAACCTGAAAAAAGCCACATGAGAGATTTAGATCCTTGATTTTCACTAGGTACATTTGGAAGTCTAGGGACTATATTGTAGTAATTTTTTTCAGGATGGATAGCTGGAACACTGCCTTCTACTAAAGTCTATGTGTAGAAACTCATAAGAGCATGAATTACATGTATCTATTAGAAGATGCAGAGCCTCTTGTGGCGCAGAGTGGTAAGGCAGCGATATGCTGTCTGGAGCTGTCTGCCCATGAGGTTGGGAGTTCAATCCCAGCAGCCGGCTCAAGGTTGACTCAGCCTTCCATCCTTCCGAGGTCGGTAAAATGAGTACCCAGCTTGCTGGGGGGTAAACGGTAATGACTGGGGAAGGCACTGGCAAACCACCCCGTATTGAGTCTGCCATGAAAACGCTAGAGGGCGTCACCCCAAGGGTCAGACATGACTCGGTGCTTGCACAGGGGATACCTTTACCTTTACCTTTATTAGAAGATGCACAAACCTCTGAAAAAATAAGAAGCTTGCACACTCCAAAATCTTAGATTTGCCTACAAAACTCTAGCTTTGTCACCCATTCGTGAATGATTAGACATCATTTACCTAATAACAATTAAACAGATTTGAATACTAAGATATTACTTAAGAATCTATGCTCTGTTTTCACTTGAGCAACATGCAACTTACCTACAAAGGAGAAATCCCATTAAAATGAGGCAAGGGCTAGGCAGTGTATCTACCATCACTGCATGGTTATCTCCAGGGATCAATGTTCATCTTGAATGAACAACTTCCCCATTGTTATAATGTTTTATAACTGTATATGTGGGGGAAATGTCATGTTGAGAGAATATTTGTTTCTTATACGGCTTTTGCAGTACTAGGCTAATGAGTTAATGTATTTATTTATTATAACAATAAACACAGCTGTAAACGGACCATAAAAATAATAAATGATTTGCATACTTCTATACCCAAAGCGTCAGCTCTAATTGGAAAATAAATTAAATGATCCATCTGCCTGCTATCATCCACTCCATTTTTCTTCCTACACACAATATTTAAATACAGTCAGCAATATTTATACTAATTACCGACTAACAAAAAACCCCAAAAAACCTCAAGAAAAAATTGATTGGCCTTGTAAAGTAATGTCTTCCCTGCCCCATCCCATAAGAGTCAATTTCTGTGCATTCTAATGAACATGATGGACTTGCTTTCCTTATTAATTGTGTTCACTTCATCATGCATATACTAACAAGTTCTCATTATTTTGGAATCCTAAACAAAGTTACTCTCTTTTAAAACCATTGAAGTCAGTGGACTGAGACTGGTCTTAATAGTTTAAGGATTGCAGAAGGGTTTTTTTTTGTGTAGGTAGTATTTTCAATTATGTATCCTATAAATACTGAATGTTATGAAACCTTCCTGAATAGTAACAGTATAATAGTACCGATCTTGTCCTAAAAGAATTATATGCTATAGTAATGACACAGATGGACAGAAGAGAGATCATGCAGGAACAACAGAATGTCACAGGAATGATAAATATTTTCTAAGCCCTGCATACACACTACTTTTCCTGCAGCCCAGCCCAATTGGAATCAGAAAGGAATGGAATATTGGAAATTTCTCTCCCTACATGTGCATGTGGAAGTAGCTTTTGAGTCATGGAAGGAACTGTTTCAATTCAACCCTTTCTATTTCTGCAGATGTTAGAATTAGATAATTAGAGATGGCCACAAGCGAACCTATGGCTCTCTGCAAATCCATGAAATGGGGTAGTTTGTGTTTTGCAAACCAGGCTGGTATGGCCACATCCCTGGTGACTGCGCACAACCACATGCGGGCTTTTTCAGGGGTGGAGTTTCTTCCCTTGGTGCACACGTGTGAATGTGTGAAGCCCACAAAAATCTCTCTTCCAGCATAGATGGGGCTTTTGGTTTCCGTGGCTACTCCAATGATTACCTATTTAGCTTGTTTGGCATCCTCATAAGCCAAGAGTATTGCTTCCTTTCATTGTGTTCTTTTGCTCTCAGTGGGAGCGGGTGAAAGGTATTTGGAGAGAGACATTGCTGTTTGGAGAGAGACATGCATAGCTTTTTGTAGGGAGAGAACTTTGTGGGATAGGAGGGTTTAGAGAGAAGGAGTACCTTCAGCATTACCTGTGGGTCTTCAGCTGTTCATTTCTGGGTGGTATTCAATTCCCCCACCACCACCCAGAGGCTGATTGCCTGTTAATTGGAGCCTCACTGAGTGCAGGCAGACATATTTTATTTTTTGTCTTTGAAGAGACATGTATTGTTCTTTCTGGGAGGGAGGGAGGGGGGATTTCTTGGAAACCTTTTCTGAGTTAACTCTCCTAATTTTCTTTCTGGAAGTGGGGTAAAGGATCGCAGGGCCAGACAGTCTCCATCCAGGAGGGCTTTTCACAATTATACAATAGAGCAAAGTGTTAAGGATATCTATATCTATATCATCTATACACACACACACGTACATACATATCAGAAGGGAATTGCAGCTTTTTATAAATACAGTAAATACACAATTTTAATGTAATAATATTATAAAAGTGGGATTTTTCAGAGGGGCTTTCTCTCCTGATAATGCCCCTGAAAAAAATACCATTTTGTATGATCTGCATATTTCTGTTTAATTCTACTTTAAATGATACCACTAATTCTAACGTTGGGTAACAAAGGAACTAGAATTATATATACATGCACGGACACACAAACACACACACACACACACACATACATATACAACATTCTGAGAACTAGAGCTATGCCTTGAAAAGAAAAAGAATGTCACTGAAGTTGAACGTAGAGGTAGTTTTCTTTCACATAAATTGAATGAACTCTACTGTTAAAACATCAAGGCTTTTACTGAAGAGCATCTGTTCTATTCCTGTTGCTCAATATTTTAATTTTATCTGCAGTCTGACTCTGAGATTGTCTGTGCTCTTTTACTTCTTTTGCTCCCATCCCTTAAACATTAAAAAGTTAGCTATACTTTTCATAATTAGTATTGTATGTTAAAATCACTCTTATCAGGAAACAGAGTTTCACCCCTTTTTGAATTCACCGTCATTTTTATAACAGATGTGTAGCAAATCATACATAACATACGCCAAAAATTAGTTACATGTGATCACTCTGCTTCTCAAATTACAATCTGATTGCAAATTACAGCAGCTTTCTCAAATAGTTGGGGAAAGGCTTGGGTGTTATTTTTTTTAACCAAGCATTCAGAATTGCTCTGATTTCTATTAGAAATGTTTGGTGCATGCACATTCACACTCTTTTCACTGCTTCCTTTTTCAAATCTACTCAACCAATCCAACATGGAAAAATAAGACTTGCAGAAAAAAACAAAAAGAAACAACCATGGGTCTCCCATTTTGTGACTTTCCTAGTTAAGTGATTAGTCTGTCATGTTTTCTCTGTCAGTCTGGCTGACTCCCAGAACTGAGAGTTGTCAATTGGTCCACAAAATACTTTGTTCATTCCTGCATTGATTCACAACTCACCCATAGACATACATACAATTTTCTCACAGGAAGAAAGAGGGGAGTAGGAGCCCTTGAGACAGAGAGTGATAAGGAGTTACAACTGAGATGGACAGAGGGGAATCAAGTTGATTGGACAGATAAGATAGGAGAAGAATCAAATTTGGAGGCAAGAAATGGAAAAATAGCCAAAATGGAGAGCAGAGTGATAGTTTAGCTAGACAGAGAAGAGTGGACAAAGGTGAAATAATGCCCAGAAGCTGGTTGAAAGTGAAGGGAGAGGTAGGTATGCATTGCTGGCCAAGAAAGAGTAGGATTTCAAGAGAGAGAACAAGGGACAGTTCACAAGGTACATCAACTAAACATACATTCACACCAGTCACTGGTAGTAGGCAATGAAGTTATTGTGTTGACTAAGGACTTGATTAATTTGTTAGTCAGATCTGTTACTTAGACACTCATTGTGTAGCCTAGAAAATATGAGGAGATCCCACAGAGGCACAAAACAAACCCTTGATGGAGCAAGGGGAAAGTTATTGTGCTTGATTCCTGTTGTGATTTTCTGGTTTGATTCAAGATTAAATCTGCATATATCTGGCCTTATAGACCCCAGGACTGTTGGGGTTAAAATTTCCCTTCTCCCCTGGCTGTTCATGTAACCTTTATACAAAGGCATGGCAATGCATTTTTCTGGAGGTTGGGTGAATTCTATAAGAAGATAGGTTAAAATTTAACTCTATGGTCAGCACTGGATGCTATGCCCTCTTTTGTCTTATGGATAGGCCTTTGATTCTCTCTCTCTCCTCATGGATATAATTAACTGTTGATTTATATAATCTGAGCTACTTCTAGAATAGGTTAGTCTATGATTAATCTATAGTTATAATTTAACTCTACAATTTGACTCTATAGATGACAATTGAACTCTATAGATGACAATTGAACTCTATGGTGAAAAAAAGAATAAATAGAAATTAATATAGTTTGTGGTATTTAAGATCTTTATTTTGTTCTCTTCTACTTTTGCCACTCTGTACATAAGGAATATCTCAGCATTTCGGGTTTAAGTAATGATTTCCAACTACCGTTTTGAAGCCAAAATACACTGACAACAAATTCCACCTATTACTTATGATTGATTAATTAGTATGGGCCACAGTTTGGGGGAAAGAAAGGAAGAAATGTAGCATATGACTGAAGTGGGGGATAATTTGATTTCCTTTGATTATACTACTGACACATCTGCTCAAATTCCCATTTTCCACAGATAATTACTGATTTCAAGAAAATATGTTAATTTGGGGAGCAAAATCCTACAATTGGATAAGAAAGTCACCCTTAGATGTTACAATTATTCTCAAAGCAGCCATACCGTTAGCTTTGTTCCCTGGTATCTTTATGCACACTGAGCAATTTCAGACCCTTGCCAGATATCATTACTGTCAGGGTTAGAAGAACACCTGGCCTCATTTCCTGCTCTCCTGCTGGTATGCATCACATTCATGTCTATCATTCTATTTTCAGATTCAGGGTTGAGTGGACAAGACATACATCATCTCTTTTTTTTTTTTAACTGATGACAACCACTGTATTTTAGACTTGCTCTTAAGCACATCTTACTTGTCACAGAAGAGTCGATCAGTTTAGTTGTTTTGAGATTATATTGTTAAATATTTGTCACCCGCCTGCCAGTAAGAAGTTCCACAGGTAGCACAACTGCATTCTGAAGTTTGTTTGTTTAATGAAAGAGCACTAGAGACTTCTGATACATTTGTAATATTTGCTTCTTTAACAAATAATCAAATGGATGATCAGGGCAGCCAAACAGGCCATTTTAGGAAACAATAGATCACCTATCAATTAGGAGCAACTTGAGCTTAGAAAAATCTTTTCAAAATAAATGCTCTGTATCAAATTCCATGAGAGAAAACCTTTTCAGAAACTGTGTCCTCTTACTTTTATATTCCAACTGCAAAATTGTTGTTTCTCTCACAATGTCCCACCACTCATCTCAGGTTTCATTACTACAAATGAACTTGTTCAGTGGAAAATCTGGCCACAAAAGGAGCATATATTTATTTAGATTCTAAATTTGCTACCTCCTCCTCCTCCTCCTCCTCCTCCTCCTCCTACTACTACTACTACTACTACTACTACTACTACTACTACTACTACTACTACTACCACCACTACATAAAAGTTAACTCACAAGTTAACCCGCGTGCCCTATGGTTCAAGGGATCTGCCTAGCAACTGCTGATGAAACCAAACTGCCTTTTTCTATTGGTGAAATATCCCCCACTCAGAGCCAACTGTGGCTCTTGCTCAGGATTCTGCACCCCCCCCCCTTCCCTTCAGGCCTGCTGTGAAGGAAGTGTCTAGCAGCAACTGACTGAGGCAAGGAACACATTTTTCTGTAAGGTGTCTGTCCGTCTATGTCATGCTGAGGGGCAGCCTGAACAATGTAGAGGTGTCTCTGGGTTTCCAGTGACAATTTCCTGGAGCCTGTTGTATTTTTGCACAACAAACTTTATTGACAATTAATAATAAAATCAAACAATTTATAAAAGATAGGATAAAGAGTATTTTTTAAAACTATCAATTCAATATCAAAATCATAAAACCAGCACATCTTATAATTTACAAAACTAATCCCTCAGATCAAACCCAGCAGAATAAAAGATATAATTGAAAGCCTCCAGAGAAAGATGAATTTACCTGCTTTTGGTAAGATATGTCAAAGGAATGGAGCTACATAATATAGGGATTAATTATGGATCTTGGTGTGACTACAGAACAGGCCTTCCTCCTGGTGGATACCAATTTGGCACCTGCCTTTGACAGTATTTAGAGCAGGGTTTCCTTGGCAAAGTTTAAAGAATGGGAAGTATATATGGGAACAGAGGTCCACTTATAATTTTAAAGCCAACCGTTTAAATTAGAAACAAAAAGACCCATTAAATTGTATATATGACCCATAGCCATAAAAATAAGCATTATTTTGTACCAGCTGAAGTTATATTGTCTGTCAAATCACATACTTCATCCAGAATCATTAAAAGAATAAAAAATTAGAAGTAAGCCAACAGCAGAAGACTATAATTTCCAACATTCACATTAAACTATCATTTCCATCAAACTTTTTAATGTCCTCAGTATTTTCAATATTAAAAGCACTTTCTTATATGATTAATCCTCTGTCATAAACTGAGAGAGAAAACTTGGACCTGCCTTGTTCATAATCAATGCAGTGAAAAGCTTCAACCGTCAACAGGCAGTCACAAAATGCAATTATATGAGACAACACTCCTCAAGAAGACTGTAACATTTGTGCATTGTATTGTGTGAATTGGCCCATGCATGTATTCCTGCAATTGCTGGTGACACTGTGTAAGTTCTCTTTACAGCTGTGTTGGTACAGTGTTCAGAGGAAGGGCAACTAGGATAGTTGAGGGGTTGGAATCCATGCTTATGAGAAGAGGTTGAGAGAGTTAGGTATGTGTAGCTTGGAGAAGAGGATGGCAAGGGGTCGTATGATAGCTGTGTTTAACTATGTAAAAGGTAAACATGTTGATAAGGGGGGGGCTTGTTTATTGCAGCTTTAGGGACAAGGACCAGGATGGATTCCAATTACAAGAAAGGAGGTTCCACTGAAATATTAGAAAGCATTTTCTGATGGTGAGAGCTGTTTGCATATGGAATATGCTGCCTCAGACATTGGTGGAGTCTCCTTCATTAGAAGTTGTTAGGAGGAATTGGATATGCACCAGTCAGGAGTGTGTGATTTTTAAGTCCCTGGACTGGATGGCCCTTTGTGGTCTCTTCCAACTTTGCCTGATTCTGATTCTCTTTTTTACCATCTATTTAAATTAATTTTATTCTTGATTTCTGGCTATATATTTGGAAAAAAAACTTTCAATTTTTCTTAAAGGTCCAAAATTGTCCTTTATGTAAACAAGATATTAATTTTGCCATTGTTGCATATTCATTTAATTTATTCTTCCATTCCTTCAAATCTGGACATTTCTGACTTCCATTTGGCTACATATATTACTCTTGCTGTGGTCACCATATATTTAAATAATTCACTGTATGTTTTTGTGACATTGCTTGGCAAGATATTTAATAACATATTTTTATGATCCATCAGAATGTTAATATCTTTTACATTGCTTCATTTCGTTATAGTCTTTATTTGCTTTTGCTATTTGAGAGTAATATACTGCCTAAGGAACATTTTATACCAGTTTCCACCTTAGTATTTGATATTCTGAGACAAATTTTTACTTGTTCTAATTTGGTATCATATTTTAATAACAATTTGTATATTTTTTCCTAATAAATGTTTTTCATTTTCAGTAATTGATTGTTCAAAAATTGTTTTATTTCTTAATCAACCTCCTTCTTTAGCTATGTGTTCTTTCAATTTTAGTACTATGATATAATAAGCATGGAATTTTTTTTCTCTTCATCTTAAATAATTTGCTAGGGTTTTATTTTTCCTTGTTTAATCACCATTTGCGCATACATTATATATTCTGTTTTCTATCATATGCATCAGTATGCATCAATTGGGAATGTCAGAGGTGAGGTTGGTAGACTTATTCTTTTTTTCTGCATTGAAACTGTATTCTTAGTAAGCTATCTGTCAAGATAAGTTGACCATCTTGTATTTGAATTGTTTCTATTGATTTTTCAATCCATAGGTAATTATGTATTAAAAGAATAACTCAATGCAAATTCGGAGTTCAGGAAATACTATATGCAATTAAAACCTCAAAAACCACACTCAGAAGACTAGAACCAGATCAAAATGGAAAGTAGCCAAAACATCAACTATAGTCTTACTAACAAATATCCTGAGACTTTTAGTGGTGACACAAGGTGACACTTTTAGTGGTGACACTGCAATTTAAAACTGTGACTGAATTGTTGTAATCTGCAGGAATAAAATAGTTTTCTGGGTTGTTAGTTTTAAGCATAAATAATACTTCATATTTGACACTGCATATCCACTCTGCATCCTGTACTGCTGGGATAAGAAGGAACAATATCTATTTTTATTTGTTGTACCTGCTGTCAAGGGTTAATGTATAGAAGTGGGCAACCAAAGCTTTTCATGGCATGGAAATCAATAACATTCCATTAAGTCTGTATTAAAGGTACGGAACATTCCCCCCCTCTAGGCAGTTGGCAACGCTACTATTGCCATAATCCCTGGAATACCCAGAAAAATACAAGGATGAAGACTGCAAATAAGTTGAGTGCTTGTTGAAAATAAAGGAATAAGGCATAAACCTACAAAGATTGCACAGCTGTTGAGATCTCCTTAAAAAGGAAGGAATGATAAGGCTTAAAAGATGTTTAGAGCACGTTGAAAAGAAAGAAAAGAAACAAGTAACCACTGACAGAAAAATATGGGACATTCTCTCTGTCAATCTCACTTGAACACACAAAAATAATCATGTTAGACCCAAACTATAATTTAAAGTGAGCACTGCAAATGAATTTGCACATTTTGGATTGCATTTTTTATTCAATTTAATGAATTGAATCAAACTAATGAAATTGAATCAAACTAATGAATTGAATGCGAAATGGAGATCTACTAGGCATATCTATCTGTTTGTTTGATTGATTGATTGATTGATTGATTGATTGATTGATTTCTTGCCCGCCACTCTCAGAGTTGACTCATGGTGGGTCATGAATAAAACCCCAATACATAAAAGCAGAAAACCCATAAAACAAAATCCCAACCTACTCTGGCAATGAGAAAAATAAAAAAGCTCTTCTCCAGCTCCCATGACTGCCCCTCCCTCAGTGCCTTAGGGCTCCAGACCCCAGGGAAGCTGATAGTTCTAGTTGCTGAGGGACCCCAGCGATCTCCCATGCCCTGGCCTCAACCAAAGACCTAGTGGAAGAGCTCCATTTTACAGGCCCTGCAGAACTGTGGAATCTCCCGCAGGGCTCTTAGCTCTTCTGGGAGCTCATTCCACCAGGTTGGGGTCAGAACCAAAAAGGCCATTTTTGTGTAGATGTTAAGAGCGATGGCTTCTAATCTGTTGAGCTGGGTTTGATTCCCCACTCCCCCATATGCAGCCAGCTGGGTGACGTTGGGTCAATCACAGCACTGATACAGCTGTTCTCCCAGAACAGTAATATCAGGGCTCTCTTAGCCTCACCTACTTCACAGGATGGCAGTTGTAAGGAGAGGAAAGGCAAGGTGATTGTAAGCTGCTTTGAGACTTCTGGTAGAGAAAAGTGGTGTATAAAAAACCAACTCTTCTTCCTCCTTCTTCTTCTTCCTTCTTCCTTTTCCTCCTCTTCCTCTTCTTCCTCTTCTTCTTCTTGGTTGAGGCCAGGGTAATTAAGATCATGGGCTCCCCCTCAATTTAGCCAGGACAGTAATCTCCCCCACCATTAGTCCCCTTTAGAACAGAAATTAACATTAAATGGAACTTACATTTATTCCTATGTTCATTCCTGCCAGATAGTATGCAGGACATTAATATTTGCGATGTTGTGGAGGGGTGTTTATGGTAATTCTATCTGCAAACCACCCCTTAAGGTGAGGAAGAATCTGGCCACTAACACCTGCACAGGCAACCTGGTGATGAAAGAAACCACAGCATTACCCCCAAGTAAGCATCCTGGGAACTGCAACCTAATTCTGTCCCAAAGAGGCGGGTGACTGAAGGCCACTCTAAGGAGGGTTTGGGCCATATAAGCTTTGCCTCTGACATGGCTCCTGCTGGCAACCCTACTCCTGAGCCCTGGCAATTATTTTAATGGAGAAAAGATCTAGCTCTGCCTGTTTATTGGACCTGGACTTCTGCTGGACTGATCCCACAAGCTTGTGTTTTCTTGGGGGGGGGGGGAGTAGACCTGCTGCCTGTGTCTGGCCCAGCCATTCCAATTTCCTACCCAGGGAAGTTGGCCTAATTGCAATCTGTCTCAGCCAAGCTTGACATACTGAAGGCAACATTTTAATTCATATAACAAAGTGCTATAAACGTTTTGTTTTCATGGTGCTAAAAGACTTATTTTTGCTACCACAGACTAACATGCCTCCTGTAGAATTCATTAACCAAGATTTTAAATAGCTTTTTCTTTATAACTGAAAAGCTGCCCCAAAGCCCATGCCAACAACAAAGGAAAAAAGAGGCATAGACGTCAGAAGATTTAAAAACAAAACACAGCACTGCAAAATTAGAATATTTCCTTGGGGCTGCTCACAGTTTGATTTGTTGCTTGTAAAGTAAGGACTATACAGAGCGAAAGAGAGAGAGAGGTTGCATTCATAAGCATAGTTAAGTTACCAGGAATCAGCTTTTCTGAAGTTGAATGGAAGAGCTGGGTAAAAGGGAATGTGGTAAAGATACACAGCCATAAGCACCTTCCACTGATAGATCCTTCCTCGATCACTACATACCTTGTTCATCTCAGGAATACTTTTATTAACAAAGACCACATCTGCACAAGTGCAAACCTCTGCATCGGTGTTCTTAAATAACTGAAGTTCGTAAAACTTTCCACACAACTTTTTGTCTCCCCTGGAGACAAATTTAGTCCTCCATTAACCTACATTTTCATTTTGCCTCCTCTGACTGTGAAGTTCCTTTATGGCGGGGGGGGGGGGCATAAACTCAACATCAAGAAAACAAAGATCATGGCACTTTTGCAGTCTCTGAGGCGTTGCCAGGCTGGGACAGGTAGCTCAATTGCCCCCTCCCCCCAATGCTTCAGGCCTACCCTGGCCCCATGATGCCTCGGAGGCTTTTACAACCTTGGAGGCTTCACTGGGCCGGGGCAGGCAGGTCCCTCAGCTCCCCTCCTCCCAAAGGCTAAAGGCCTGCACTTAGCTGACCAAGTCCCTGGGAGCCACCCAGAAGTCCACCTCCATCTCCAGCAACTTCCTACTGTGAAATGGAGATAAGTGGCATCACTGGGTTTGTGGGCGGTGGGCCTGAGTGGGTTTGAAGGGCCGCTAGCCGTAGGCAGGTCTCAACCCTTCTTTCTCTTATTTTTCAGGTTTGCAGCAACACCCTCTTGGCAACACCATCACGCAGACAAATCATTCACAGGTAAGTCGTCTTTATTCCATGAACACCACCTTCTACCTTCCTGTGCTCCAGCTCTTCCCAAACTAACCAGCCACCCTTCTGTGTGCTTCCCTTTTATAACCCCAGGCTCCACCCTCTCGAGCCTTTAAATTCCCTCCTGGCTATTCACTCATTTCCGGGCTTGGGCATGGGCATGCCTGCCAGTTTCCCCCAGCCTCGCTTCAGTGTCTTCCAGCCCAACTTTTCCTCCTTCCCCCCCCCCATTGAGGAAGTCCATAGTAGGGCCCTTGCTGTAAAAGCTCTCCCAGCCCCCCATTCCCTTTGCAAGTCCGTGAGACAGGTACGACCACCGTTGCCGGGCGTTCTCTTTCCAGCTCCAACCTCTCCGCCTGCCTTTCTCAGTTCGCTTTAAGTCCGGGCGAGGCTTATTCCTTGTTGATGACTCCCTCGTCATTTGACTGCTTACATCTGTCCTTCTTTCCTCTGCATCTTCGTCGGCCTGCCATCTATCGTTCACCGCTCGCTGCCCAGCCGCCATCTTGCCCCGTCGAGCCGGAGCCGTTCCTGGATGTACTTTCTTTGAGATAAGTATCTTTCCCTACCACGGGGGCCTCAACTGGACCGTCGCCTGGACAGTGGGGCTGGTCAATGAGAAGTTGCACAGCTTCTGACTGGCCTCCAGGGACTGGAAGCAAAGTCCAGACACCCTAGACAGGCCCCAGACAGTCTCCGCCGTTTCTCAAATATAGGGTAATCATAGTGTTAAGGATTAAGTTGTCCAGAGTACACATTGTTGCTAAAGTGCCTTGCTAAATGAGATCAAGGTCCACAAAGTTCACTGTTCTTTGAAATAATGCCATCAATCTCAGTTGACACCGGAAGGTCGATCAGAAATGAAGTACTTTGTTACATAAAGCATAATCTACATTCCATATAATGGCTTCCATTCATTGTCAACCATGAATAGAGGAGCTTGTGGAATGGGACTTTTCCATTCTCCCTCCTGCTGTATTGTATGGCATCCCCAAAACACTTCACCTGGAGTTCAGGGAACCTCCGGAAAAAGTGGTGAGCATAATAGAGGGGTTACAGTGGAAGGACTGGAAGAAATCATCTGCTTGCTCTTTTGGTATGAATGTTCTTATGGTGCAGCAATTCATACTCAGTGGCAACAGAGATTGAATGCTGTGATTAAAATGAATTCCAAGGAATATTTGTAGAACATTGCCTTACACTGGGCATTCCATACTTATTCAATTAACCTAGAGTCAGAGAATCGCATCCCTGTGTTCTTATGTTACTTCTGTTAATCCAGATACAAGAAAAGTCAGCATGTTAGGAATTGGAATCATATGATTTCCAATTACTTGAAATTGCTTAAGAGGAGGGCAGCTCCGGGCTATTGAAAAGGCTGATTGAGGATTGCTAGGCTGATTTTTCATCACTGCCTATCAATGAAAGAGGCAGAATACAGGCTACCTTGTTGCAGTTAGCGCAGAACAGGACAACTGTGGAGTTGATACTGTACCTCCTCCTGGCACAAAAAATACACTCATTTAGGATTCAGGGATGTATCCACATTTCCCTACAAGATTGGTCCCCCCCCCCCCCCCCGAAACTCATGCCATCATATAGTGAAAACTCAGGGGACTGTGGTTATATTTATGCCAGATTGGCAAAAGAAAAGAAAAAAGACGACAATTCTGCTTTAGATTGGGACACTATATATCTCTTCTGTGAAGTCACAGAATTGATTACTTTTTTGTAGAACTGAATTGGAGAAGATAGGATCCCAGGTCTAGAGGATCCCAGTTCCAGTCTTTGCATCCAATTTTTGGTATATCAAATTCTAAGTGATTTATATTTCAATAGAACAGATATATGGAGGTTTACATAAAAAATAGAATCAGAATAAAACCCCAATACAACCAATGGCAGCAACAATCAACAATCTACATTCCTCATACAAACCCTCAATCCTCCTGATAGCAATTGCTCTTGCCATTGCCCTAACCATACCATACTTCACATTTTTGCCACCTAATGCAGGTCTAGGTCTAACACAGGTACTGAACAGAGTTCCCTATGTAGTCAACATTTGCAAATATCAGATTTTTTTTCCTACTCTGCACTGCCAAGTTTCAAAAGTCTGAAGTTTAGAGACAAGATGCTGCTTTGATGATCTATTTAAGTCACAGCTGACATGAGATGTGCAGTTAAAATAGTGCTTGGTAAAGTAGGAAATGTTGGTGACCACTGTTTGGAATCAGACACGTTAATAATCCAAATCTCCAATTGCAGCTCCTTAAAGGACTAATAAAGCTGTGGCTCTTTATTCAACCAAAGTTTGATTCTCATATCTTTATTTAAGTCCAAAGCGGTGTCAAGGAGTCCAGATATAGAGCCCATGGGCTCCCATGGAAAATGTGCACAAGAAACAGACTTTTGTAAATATGTGTGTGTTAAATTAATTGGAATAATTTTCAAAAGATAAATTTGTCAATTGGTAAAACATACTTCTAAAATCATGCAACACAAAATAAGAAACAGTAGCTTAACTATCTAACACTATGAAGAGTTGTATTTGATGGCACAATTTTACAGTCATGCAATCCCAGGCCTTAACAAAAGCATTCTCTATGGCACTCTCCACTTGCAACTAAATAGATTATAGCTGAGGGCTTAGTCCATCAGAATCCTAGCCAGTCTCTTTCTTTTAATCCTCAAACCAGTTATATTTTTTGGCCATCTGGATCAGGCAATGAAGATGAACCAATGAGAATGCTTCCTGGCTAGAACTCTCTATAAGATTCTCACTACTCTTGATTCTCCCCCTCCTATCATGTAGTTCATGAGTTCTCACAAAGAGCCAATTAGCTTCTTCAGTACTTTGGCCTTGAAGACGATAAGAGGTCTGTTGGCTGAGAGACCCAATTAGTAAGACATGCAAGATGGAGTGTGTGAGTTAATACACACATTAACCCTTGAGGGGAAGAATCAGGGGCGCTTTGCCCTCACCGGTGGATTGGCCATTATGGCCATCAGTACTTCTTAAAGCGGGTTAATAGAATCTGGTAGAATTTGGTGAGTCATGAGTACAGCATAGCAAAGGCCTGTGTGGTGCAGTGGCTAATTTACTGCAAACAGTTTGCTTGATGAAATTACTATAATTTGGGTGGCTGGCAATCTGTCATCAACGTAATCCAAAACAAAGTACTGGAGTGACATAAATCAGTGGAAATGTGTGCAGGTGGGTCCCTCCATTTTGTAGTCTTGGGCCATATGAAATGTGGATACAACCTAAGTGTTCTCAAGCAAGTGTTCAAAACAGATGTTTGCCTTTTCTCAGCATCTGCATATAGCATTATAGCCTCTTTTCTTCAATAAATAGATTCTACTGAGAGCTCACGGCAGGTACTATAGTTTGGTATCATATATGGCTACATACCAGGGAGTATTACTGTATTCCCCAAGACTTTGGATCAAAACTCTAGCTAGATATGAACCATAAAAAGGGCAATATCATGGGAGACAGTCTAGTTAATTGTTAATTATTCTTTTTTATTATTACTATTATCCGAGACCTTTAACATTATGATTTAGCCTCCATTGTAATTAGGTTAAAATCCCTTTTGTAGTACACTCTCATCTTCTCCTTAGCAGTGTTCTCTAGAAAGTGCAAATCTCTTTATTAGCATGAGGACAAGCTGCCTTGTACAACAGTAATAAATCTTTCATTGATGCATTCCAAATCCACTGCAGTTACAAATGGAGCAGCAAGGATTCATGCATTTTTTCACAATGAATCTTTGAGGATATGCACAGCAGCTCTCAGCTGGGTCACAGCTTGCCATTGGTTTCCATTAACCACAATAATCTAAACCGTTTCCCCAGACCTCACTGCCAGCATTAGGGAAGCAAAGAAAGTCAAGGCGGGAACTTAGGCAGCCTGATACTCTCTTGTTCTCATAGCTCTTGCGGTCCCACTTGAAAGAAGATAACTAAGCATCTTGGCTACTGGACATGTCTTTAATGTCTCCGTATTTCTGATTTTAACCAATCATCACTTCCAGACAAACAAGATGTCATGCAAGAAATTAAGGCTGCCACATCCATGTACCCTTTCTCCTTTCTTTGTAACACCTAATAGAATTTATTAATGCCCTGATTACAGAAGGTTCAGCATCCTCCATTTTGTCTCATGATCTGTTCACTGGTCTGTTCACTGTGAGCTGAATTTTCACTGAATAGTCAGGTGTTTGCAAACAAATGTGTTTAAACTGTACAATACAGTACAATATGCTGTATTTTATACATATACTAGTTGTAAAATCTGTTGCACCTTGAAAGGCAATGAAGCAAAGGGTGACGGTCTCAACCTGTAGTGTAGCCTCACAAAATGGAGCTACTGCTTGTGTTGTAGCTCTGGAAGGCAATACCATTTATATGGGAGAAGTGTGTGAGAAGGCCGTTGCCCTTGCCAGGTTCTCTCTCCCCTATAGCTAGGAGGTACCTGCTGCTTGTGCACCTGTGGGCTGTTGCCATAGATGCCCCAGTCCCCAACACAGGCCCCGCAGGGAGAAGCACAGGTTGCCTGGCTGGTTCACTCTGGGACCAAAAAAGTAGCTTTGCCAAGATGCTGGTAGGCAGTCCTGCATCTGAGAGTGGGAGGCCAACTGGCCACTTGCCTGACCTGCCTCCCTTGGCCTCTGCTTCCATCATTCTTGCTCTTGCCCTCACCTTGGTCGTGGGGGGGGGGGGTAAGAACAGCCTTCAAGATGATTGGCCCTGACTGGAAGATATTCTACCAATAGGAAAAAAGGTATTCTGCTTTCATCAGGAGTTGCTGGGCAGATCTGGACTGCCTTTTTCCTATTGGTGGGACGTCCCCCCACTCAGGGCCTTTGGTTTTAAGGAGTGTGTCTTCGGGCCAACAAACCAGGTTTTATTAGGGGGGAGTTAAATATTATAATAAGTATAATTATAATAAACATAAATAAAATTGTTTTTAAAAATTCTCCCACCATCACTCAGAGTGGCAGCCAGCAATTCCATAGCAGCCTTAACCCTGAGCCATGGAGAATATTAGTTCTGCTTCTCAAACCCTATTTGTTCCAATATGAGGACTAATAGGTAAAGTGAAAGTGAGAAACCCAAAGATACCCCAAATATTTTTTTGGAATCCAATTTTCAGCAATCTGGTTATGACCGTCAGTCATTGGCATCCATCTCTAGTCACAGAAGTTGACATACAAGAAAAGGAACGCCTTTAACATACCCCACTCAGATCTTGCCAGTTCCCTACTATAGTTGCAAAATCTTATTGCCAACAGAGACAATTACAAAGAGAAGACAAACATACCTAATGGCTGCACACAAGCCACACAAAACACAGTCAGCTGGGAATGACAGTGATTACTGTCAAAACCATTTGCTTTTATAGCAATTTGATTGTGAGCCATTGCCTTCAGCTTATGTGGAAAGCCTTTGTTTTACTTCCAGTCATATCCTGTAAGCGAATTAATACTACTACCCTCACTCTGTTTCCCATTAAAGAGTAGTTAAGGCCACAAAAATGGGCATACTATGAATCTTGTTCATATACCAGAACCATTTAAACCTCAATAGGCATTTGTGTTGTGCTTCATGTCGTCATTAGCTTTCTCTTTGCTTAAAGCCACCCATTCTTTAGACGCACAAGAAACAGTTCACCATCTGCATGGTGAGTAGCTGCCTGGTACTGAAAACTGATTGCAACCAATCGCCTGCAGCAGATCAACTGCCAACATAAGTAGATTGTGTCACCAATGATTTGATTGGCTATCTATGTATGTAATGCCGCAGGCACTGGAGCCTGAACTAGCAGTTCATCACAGGGTCATGACTATGGTTAAAAAACAGGAAATAATTGATCTTTCATCCTCTCAGAAACTTTTTTTAAAGTCAAATGATGTATTTTGTGAGTGAACAGGAAAAGAACCATTGAAAGAATGACTTTATGTAATGTAGCTTACTAATGCTATTTTCATCTCTATTATTAAAAAATAGAGGCAGTTACGAAGCTTGTATGGTATAGTGGATTAATTATACTAATTTTATTCAAACCCTAGCATGGTACTGAATTCAACCCTAAATAATTCACTAGTCATGTTCTGAATGTGGCGTATGATGCATATGAACACAAACAGAAAATCTTCCGCTTGGTAGAGCTACTGCATATAATACAATGGAGGGGAAAATTCCAGAATAGGTACATTAGAGATTATTCACATTTTATGCAACAATTGTGTTTACTGTAACAAATGTACATTTAACTATTCAGTTTTTATCTCTCCCAACAGTTTAGTGATGGAACCAATTACCTGGATTAGGGGTGGGCTTTCCACTTCTGGGCACCTTCAAGGAGAGGTAGGAAGAGAAATCTGTCAGGCAGGATCTAGCGTTGGATTTCCTGCATTAAGCATCAGTTGAACTAGATTATGTACAAAGCAAGTTCTAAGACTGAGGTCTTAATTATCATTACTCTGTTGGGAACTATATAACTATAGTTCTATGGGATTTAGGAGGTTCTTAATTAAGTGCTTTGATACTCTTTCAAATGGTTTCCTGGAGAAAATTCTGTTAAGGGGTTTTGGGTCCTGGGGAGGGGGGTTCCCCCAGTGCAACTGTTCTCTGGGCAATACTCAGAACCAGATTTGTTATCCTTCTCTCCTTATTCAAAGAATTCAGCACAGCAGACCTGCATCAAGCCTTATTTCAGCAGCCTTATTTGCATGAGCAACAACCGTCCATTCTTTCCTTCTCCTGCATTGACCCTACTGGTCCTTCTCAGTCCAAAGATTCCACTTTGAGTGTTTGAATAAGGTTCTTTGAAATGTTCCAGATATCATGGGCTGAACTTTTTAAACCTTTTCAATTCACTCTGAGCTGGATTTTCATATCAAGAGGCTAAATGAAGCGTCTTCCATAAGGCAAACAGTCCAAGGCTGCATCTTATATGCACGATTTTAAGATTGAATAAAGTCGGTCTTTCTCTTATGCAAGTGTGCGTAAGATTAATCTTCATGACAAGAAAGTAATTTGTATATAAAGCATTTAAACAATAACATAAAACCAGCAATGCAGCTAAATGACATATGACTGTGTGGGAATTAGACATGTCCATCTCAACTATCTCAAAATACTGGAGCAAATTAAACAACTTTTGAATTGCATATGAATTTGGATTTTTAACCTAGCCATATTGCCTATTACAGTTCCCTGCATATGAAATAAAATGTGATGTTTAAAGAGCCAACAGAAAGGGAGAGTGCTTTTTTTTTATATAAAGGTTGCTATCAATCAAATCCCAGGTTAGAAAACCAGCTCTCTGCTTCTTTCCCCACCTATTCCTTTCAAAGTCCTTGCAATCATTTAGTTTTAATAACTCTCTTCATAACCTTCAACTTATTTCATATGAAATGGGAAACCTAGCAAAATATCCTAAACAAATTAAATGCAACCTATTCTTTGACATGCAAAATGGATTTTAGATTTGCCCTGGTGAGGTCTTATGTTTCATTATTATTAAAAATGTCAGCAATATTATGCCTGCTGGGAGAGTAGCTTTTTCCTCTTCTTTTTCCAATCTTACTCAAAGCCCTTTATTGCATATTTTACCATTCACATCAGCAGAGACTAATAGCTATTTTGTTTTCATTTTTAACCAATTTTGAAACCCCAGTATCATTTTGCTAAATGCTTTTGCTGAAGTTAAATTTCGGAGCATTCCAAAGAAATTAAATGAGACATTATATGAAATGGTCTATGATTACAGTCCATAAGCCATTTGGGCTGGAGTGCTTGGATTTAAGATTATGGGATTAAATACATTGAAAACTAAGCATTCCAGGTTTGCTAATATTTCAAGCAGAGTGTAAAATTCTATTGCTCGATTCTCTAATTGGTTTAAAAGAAATAAAAAGAGAGAACACATTAGGTGAGCATTTTCCTACACAGACATGGTAGAGGTAAAGCCTTGTACTCAGCAAATAATTAAACATAGGAATAGAACCTTTTGATATAAGAAATTATGATTTAGAAGAAGAAGCAGAAGAAGAAGAAAAGTTGGTTCTTATATACTGCTTTTCTCTATCTGAAGGAGTTTCAATGCAATTGCCTTCCCTTTCCTCTCCCCTCAACAGACACCCTGTGAGGTAGGTGAGGCTGTGAGAGCCCTGATATTACTGCTTGGTAAGAGCAGCTTTATCAGTGCTGTGGCAAGCCCAAGGTCTCCCAGCTGGCTGCATATAAAAGAGGAGTGAGGAATCAAGCCCAGCTCACCAGATTAGAAGTCCATGCTCCTAACCACTACATCAAGCTGGCTTTCATTAGAAATCAGGAAGAAATCAGAATCAACAGGAGGAATCAGGGGGGAAATGCTATTCATGAAATTAGGGATATTGATCCCCCTCATTAAAAAAGGAGGCACAAATGAAAATTGTTGGCATAATTACTGCTAGTTAAAATCAGCATTCATTTTCTATACAACAATTCCCACCCTCACTACCAGAATCCTTTGTCAGGTCTCACCAAAGCCGAGATCAGCCACTGCTTCAGACAAACCATCTCTACTCTTCCTCTCACAAATGTCTCCGGAGAACTGTCTGTTACGATACACATTTTAACATGTACCACTTCAACAATGGCTTGGCAAACAGCCGGAGAAGTAGGAAGCAGGAACTTCTGAATTGTGGGGAGGGGACAGGTGTCCCCAGCACAAAGACTTCATTTCCAGCTCAACCCAGAAGCGATGTCATCATGCTGGTGATGTTGCTCTAGCATTCACCAAGAACAGAGTTTTGGGTGAATGCTAAAGCAGCATCTAATTCAATGACATCAATTATGAGTCTTGTCGGAAGCAATGGCATTGCATTGGGGGCACTGATCACCTCCCTATTTTCCCAGGTGTTTCCTCCCACTGCCCAGCTAAGACGTGACAGGCCATAGGAGCTGGGAGTGTGAAATCACCCACCCTGAAGGGAATCTGGCAATCTTAGCACTACAGCATGGGAATGGCTGTCTTCTTTATTGTAGTAAATGTCTTTCTAATTTTGCTCATGGACAGCTTATATAAACTTCACAATGATATGTAAGCCAGCATCCCATACTTCTGTATGAAACTAGAAATAAACAATCCTAGAAGTTTAGATATCTTTTTAGGCCACAACTAATCCATAAGTCAAGGGGCACAGTTTACAGTACTTTGCCAGCCTGGATCTGGTTTAGGATATTTTCAAAACCATTGCATCATTCTGACACAATATTCCACCACCTCCAAAATGTATTGCAAAGGAATAAGATGTTTTCTAACCCATTCTCAGTCATTTTGCCCCGCCCTTCACTGTTTTTGGCATTCCCATTGATCTTCCTTTGATCTTCCTGTGAGATCTTCATTGCCTCAGCTTCACATTCATAATGAACAAGCCGAGGAAATGATTTTCATCTTTCTTTGCCAGCAAATCCACATACAGAAAGGCCCTTTGTGCTACAAGCTACAAGGGTTCATGTTTCGGGCATCCTAATTTAATGGAAAAGTGAGTTCCTGATGGGCTGTTATATCTTAGGGCGAGGTATTTGCCTTTAGTCAGGAGTGCCTTAGGATGTTGTCATGGTATACTTTGCCTTGCAACATAGTGGAATGGCATCTTAGCAGCACGTAAACTGGCCTGTGCTGCTGCTGTAGTATTCTGATTGTCAAAGTGGCAGCAAAGGCCTCAGAGCAAGACAAAATGACCAAAGACATTATAAAAGATGGGTGAAATACTGCATGACCCTTGTCAGAGCTACAGTGGTCTGCTTGGAAATAGGGGAGTCTTATAGGCAGAGACTTGGTTTGACATAGTAGAAGACTGTGGTTCAATATACATTGAAATCAAGTTTGAGCTCTCAGACAACCATTCAATCCTAACATATCCTGGTTGCAGCTTGAACATGGTTCCGTACAGAAAAAAACAAAAACAAAACCAAAAAGCACCTGGCTGATATTCCACTTTTCATTCTGGCAATGGCAAAAAGAAATGTTTCCCTTCATGACAAGTCATTTGTCATGAACAAATAACAAACTGTGAGGGTGCAGGAGCCAAAATATGTCATCACAATTGTATTGTATTATTTAAAACTAGAACTAAAGTCCATTTTATCGGGGAATAAAATGGGCGCTAGCGACCACTGGCCGGGGAAGCCCTCGCAGGGTGAAGGCTTCCCGGGGCCTGGGTCTGCATAGGCAGGGGTCTGGGAGGTGGGGCATTATCCAAGGGAGGTGGAGAGGCTCGCCGCATGGCAGACGTGGCGAGGCTGTTGTGGGGGCGGGGAGAAGGCTGTTGGGCAGGCGGGAAGGCCGTTGTTTGGGCAGGAGAAGGGCGTGCGGTCCTCTTGCAAGCTTACCGGAGCTCCGGGGCTCGACTGGATGGCGGGGAGGCAGAGCAGCTGAGGCTGGGGGGGTGGGGCGAGATGCGGGGCTGAGTCGGCGTGGCGGCGAGGTCCAGGAAGCATGCGTGGGAGTCCGTGCATGTCCGTTGGAGTCCTGCGGCTTGGGGGAGGCGGCGCCGGCCGCACTGGCCAGGCGAGACGCGCTGCAACCTAAGCAAGTGGCGGCGCGATCCAGGTGCGGTGGCACGGCCTAGGCATGGCGGCGCTGCAGCCTAGGCATTGGCTTATTTTTAATGGCTAACCTTTTGAGTATTACAGCCATCACTTTTCTAAACACCTACTTCCCAAATGGAACTTCCAGAGGCCAACAGTTTGTCCCTGCTGGATGGATGGCTCCTTTTGTGAGCTTGGTTCTACTCTGTTCCATGGTGAGAAGAGACAGATGTGAAGAACGCTCTGTTGAGATGTAACTGAAAACTGCAGAGAAAAAACACTAAAACTCTCCCAGAAATATAGATTCAAGTAGGTAGCCATGTTGGTCTGAAGTAGCACAACAAAAACTGAGTCCAATAGCAGCTTTAAGACCAAAAAAGATTTATTCAATGCACGAGCTTTCGTGTGCATGCACACAAAAGCTCACGCCTTGAATAAATCTTTGTTGGTCTTAAAGGTGCAATGGGACTCAATTTTTGCTCTGTCGGAAATAGACCAAATTCTTCTGTCTGTGACTCTAAAAAGCTGCTGGCAGTGAGATTAGTAATAGACAATACTAAACTATATAGATAATGGCTTGGCTTGGTATAAGAAAGTTTCATATGTCAATATATGTCAGAAAATCTGAGCACTACAGCCAAATATGTTACTGTTTTAATTGTACAAATTTGAGACTAACTCTGTTTTCTTTTAGGTTTTTAAATTATTTTTGCAGTCTTAGGTAAAGAAGCTGAGTTGGGAGGGGAAGGCTTGTAGAGATATGAAAGAACAGTCTGAATAATGAAGTTAAACAGGATCCCTCACCAGGTGGAAAGATGCCTCCTGCTTCATGCTGTCAATCAGCACAGCAGAGGCCTTCTCACTGAGCTGGCACAACCAAGCAGGGGGCCTGAAGTGCTGCTGGGTATCAGCCTGTTAAAATGTTGTGTAAAATTAGTTTTTTCTCTTGCATTCTTACAATGCAGTTAACATTTACAATACAGTTAAGGAGGGCAACCAAGATGATTGAGGGACTGGAGCACCTTTCCTATGAAGAAAGGCTGCACAATCTGCAACCTTTCAGTCTAGAAAACGCAGCTAAAGGGGAACATGAAATAGGTTTATAAATTTATGCAAGGGGTAGAAAAAGGGTATGTGGTAAACCTTTTGTCCTATCCCATAATGCTAGAACTCAGGGGCAGCAATGAAATTTTTGGGAAATAGGTTCAGGACAAATATTTTTTTACTCAACAAGCAATTAAATTAGAATTCAGTGGCTGAGGAAGTATTGATGGCTTTCAGCATAGATGGCTCTGAATGGGAGTAGAAGAGATTCATAAATAAAAGATCCCTCAATAGTTACTACCCATAGTGACTGAAGGGAGTCTTCATATACAGAGGTATCAAATCTCTGATTACCAGTGCTAAAAGGCAGCAGCAGGGGAAGGCTCAGCTACTATGTCCTGTTTGTTTAGCCTTGTAGGTCAATAGGTGTGCCATTATGTGAAACAACATGCTGCACTAGATCGAGCAGTGGTTTGATTCAGCATGTTCAACTTGTGTTCTCATGTTCTGAGTCTCTCTCAACCAAGTGATCAAACAAACTGGTTCTCCCTCACTATCTAGGCTTATTGTGTTATAAACACTACATTATCCTCATCTTCCAAGTTTGGTAAACCAAGTCCTTTACTAAGGAGCAGCCTGCGTAAGTAGACTGGGACTTCCTCAGGAAGTTCTCCCAATGACAAATGGCATGGGGATTGGAGCTTTAGGATCATCCAGCATGCCAAGTACTTTGTAAATTTCCACTGTAATGTCAGAACTTTTAGAAAAATGGAACTAGCTTACAGATTCATGGGATTGAGTAATATTAGTAATGTAATATTAGTAATAAAAAGCCATCAATGTCAACCCTCCAAGGGTTTTCAAGGCAAGAGATTCATAAATGGTTTGTCATTGTCTTCTTCTGCATAACAACTCTGGTCTTCCTTGGTGGTCTCCCATCCAAATACTCACCATAAAAATTATTGATAAACAATAAACAAATATCCAGCTTTAATTTACTACATGGGGAGAATTTTGTTGATGGAAGTTGGTACTATCCTAAAGGTTTCATAACCAGATGCAGCCAACTGGGAGACCTTGGGCTCGTCACAGCACTGACAAAGCTGTTCTGAGCCAGCAGTAATATCAGGTCTCTCTAAGCCTCACCTACCTCACAGGGTGTCTGTTGTGGGGAGAGGGAAGGGAAGGCGATTGTAAGCCACTTTGAGACTCCTTCAGGTAGAAAAAAGTGGCATATAAGAACCAACTGTTCTTCTTGTTTTATCGCTAGATCAATACAAAATCCACCTCTTAGTATGGCCTCAATTATTTTAAGAATGGAGGCCTTAATTAAGGCCAAATAGTTACTCAATGTTTCAGATATCTGAATGATACCCCAAATATCTAAATGAACTACTTTGATCAATGGGAATATTGTGGATGTTCCATTTAACACTCTTTGGCTTTTTCCTAAAGACCATAACTTTGGTCTTATTGTAATTTATATTAAAAGCCTTCTTGGTACAATAATCTCCAAACTGGATCAACAATCTCTTTAAACAAATGCGGGTGTGTGAAATTAAACCCATATCATCTGCATACAATAAGATTGAGACTTTTTGCTGACCAATGGATAGAGGATTAAACTCTGGGTCAGTTAACTCAAAACAATATAATTAAGATAAAGATTAAAGAGCATGGGGACCGGGACTCAACCCTGTTTAACACCTCTCTGAATTAGGATGGAGTCAGTTACTGAACCAGAAATACCAACCATAACTTTGGCATATATGTGAGTATGCAGTTCCTGGAATAGCAGTTTGTCAATATTTGTTTTAGCTAGCTTCCTCCAAAGATGCTCTCTATTGATAGTATAAAACGCTCTGGCCAAATCCACGAAAACTGCACTCAACTCTTCATAGTACCATCCTAAGTGGTACTTTGGTACCATTGCACCCTTCTAAATCCATTGAAGTCAATGAGTTTAGGGCGTAATTCTATCTGTTACCATCCTGAATTTCAACAAGCTTCAGCTGTCCCAGTTCCCCATCTCACACACAACCATAGCACATAGCTCCCCTGTCACTGTTGAGTCATCAAACAATCTTGTCAGGCATTACAGATTCACTCAAAGGTGATGGTGTCACAACAACAGCATCATATCAAATGAACAAATAGCAAACATGCCTGGCAGTCCTCAATATAGTCTCAGTACTTGTTTCCATTTCTTTTAATTCTATGGCAGGGAAGACAGTGCATATTTGAAATGTATATGACAAATATGGTCATGTATTAAGCTGAGTAAGTGAATGAAGCTAATGAGCTGTGAGGAGACTGAATCTGTCACACTGTAGTATACCGATATAGTGTGGAACTAAACAGAAACATACTTTAAAACTCCTTCATTTTCAAGAGGCATCCTGGAAATCTATTATCTTTCTTGGGGAAAAAAAGACAAATTCTGCATTTAAACCATTTCCATGCATTCATGACAAAAAAAAAAAAAAACTGGGCACACCTCAGCGTAAGAGGGAAATTCTGATATTCCTTTACTTGAGTTACTTAACTACTGGGTGCAGAATGAAGGCTATATTTCTAAGCAGGGCTGTTGAAAGCCACTGTCAGTCCCCAGACAAAGAGTTTACCTGGGCACCCCTGCGTAACCCTGATTCAGAGTAAATTTCATATCAAAACAAATCACTTGGCTTGCTGTTACCATGAATCTATAGTAACAAAAGACTCACCCTGTTTGCTCATCTACTTTTTTATTATTTATATCCCACCTTTCTCTCCGATAGGGACCCAAAGCAGTTTACAACATTCTCTCTTCCATTTTATCCTCATGCCCTATGAGGGTAAGTTAGACTAATACTATGTGACTGGTTCTAGGTCATCCAGTCAGATTTCATGGCAGAATAAGGATCTGAATCTGGGTTTTCCAGATCTAAGTCTGATATTTTAACCATGACATCATGCTGGCAGAGCTTTAGTCAGAGAATAAATCTAGAAGATTCAGGTCCATTCCTCATGACTTCAATGTTGCAAAAGGCTTCCAAATTGTAAACACTACTAATTTGCAGTTATGCACAACGTCGCACACAATCTGCCACACTCCTGAAACCAATCCGCAAAAAGCAATTCGTTGTAGCGCTTAAAGGGGAATCCAGAAAAGTGGATTCACCCTCCAAAAAGCGCTACACTCTTGCAAACAATCTGCAACACTAGCGAAAAAGACCTGTGCGTTCCCATTGTCGCGGTTCCAGCCAAGTCCCACCCCCTGGCTCTCTCCTCCGAACTTCCAGCGAAGCGATTGCCATTTTTTTTTCTCGGAGCGAGCAGAACGCAACGAACCAGCGAGCCTTCATTCACCCAGCAAGGCTTCTCTGGCTACAGTCCCTCCATAGAGCTGCTTTAAAGCTCCTCTCAAGTCACCAAGCACAGCACAGCCCCGTTTGCAAGTTTCCTTTATTTTCGGCTGAAAATCGTGCCCGTGCATGGGAGGGGTTCACTCGGGGGAGCGTGGTAATCATGAATCGGCAGCTCACATGCCAGCTGCCAGCTAGATGGGTCTCTACGTTAGGAGGAATCAAGGAATCAAGGAATCAAGGCATATTCGTTGCAACGTGTGTTTTTCTTTTTTTTTTAAAGCTGTGCTTAAAGGGAAAGGGGCTTTTCGGGAGCATGATAATGGCCGCCCATTGGCTGCTCATTTGATTGATGGCCAGGGGCGGGACAAAGCACAGAAAAAATCGCTTCCTTTCTAGCGATTTTTGGTGAGACCGGAAACCTGTGGGAAATGATTGAAACACTACTGGATTTCACTACAAAGGCAGGTATGCATAATGCCGAAAAACACTTTTAAAAATAGCATTTCCGCTTTCAGGAACCAATTGGCAACATTGGTCCTTGTGCAGAATCGGCCACAAAGTTGGCCAACGGCTTCAGGATGATTGTGGGCACTCCGGAATTGAAAGGCAAGGGAAACTCCTAGCCAGGTGAGACAAACCATGACCTCTTTTGCTATTTGCAATAGAAGTTAAAAGTATCTGTTTGTGGCAGGCTTAACTCAAAAAATAACATTACATGTTTGAAAACTGGCCATCAACCCCAGAATGAAGAGGGAAGTTGTAGTGGAAAACTGAAGGGAATTAGAACACTCTGAACCAGATTATCTTCACAATAGACAACAGATAATATGAGAGCCTTAAAGCAACCTGTAATTTGTTTCTAATATGCAGATCCCCAACCCACCATGGAAGGCTGTTGGGAGACAGAATTTCACATGGTTGTTATGGGGCTAAAATGGTGAACAGAACAATGCAACTCTGGTTCTCCATTGGCATGAAAGGCTGGGCATGGTATCTGTTATAAATTCAGTTTTAATGATATTTAGCATTATTTGTCATATAGCAACAAAGTTTTACATAGGGCTATTCGATTTTCCATCAGCATAACAACAATAATAACCCAGTGCCTAAACTGGGAGTTCTAACTTCTGTTCCACAAGTATAACCACTAAAACTGATTAATGTTCCAGTGCCCTGCATGTAAAGGATAAGGGGCAGCATTCTTTTATTACTTTGTTCAAGCATGGGGAAATATTTAACTCCCCCACCCCATTCTGTTTATAATATTAACAAAAGTTTTGTTACCATAGTACTTCTAAGTACCTTCTGTTTTCAGGCAAGATGGGGATGAGCAGTGGGAATACAAAAGACTCCAAACTTCTCTTCTTAACCTGTGCTTTTTAGAATAAAAATGGTAAGAGAAGAAAAGAATAGCAGGAGTTGGTAATAAGTAGAAAGAGGTACTAAGGGGTGCTGTAAAACTGAAAAAGAGAGGGAGGAACAATGTGGGACAGAAGAGAGGGCTGAGGGAAGAGCTGCCATCCATTTGCTCAGAATTAAGATAGATTATCAGAGTAACCCACATAAATAACAGGAGCATAAATTAAGGGAGGCAAAGGTGATGGCTGTACATCTGTTCTTTCAGGATATATGTTCTACCTCAGTCACACTGTCTACAAAGTCAGAAAATAGGTAAGGCACAAACTAGAAAGGAGATATTTACTATCCCCTGCTTAATGTCATTACTAAAGGTAAGATGTCATTTTAAAGACTATTTGTTCAACTGTCCTGGCCTTCAACAAGCATTGTTGCTCATAAAATTGATGTCACTATATTGTCCAAGAGATCCAATTCTTCTTTAGGCTCGGCATCTTTTCTCAGTTGATATATGTCATCATTAGAATAGACGGTAGCTGGAATTTAGGCTTTTCTCTCCTTCTCTGCCTTCACTCAATGCACTACAGCTCAGTAGTTTAATAGACACTGCATACAGATTTCAGGCTGAGCCAGATGTTCATTATATTACCTTGATAGGTAGTATATCAGATAAGGTTCATTTATGATGGGTTTATTGTTGAGTGAAGTCGGCCTCCAATACTAAAGCTCTAACAGGAGAAATTAAGGTCCTCCTGCAATCTTGTGCACTCAGCCTGTTGTTATAACGGGAAGATGGACAGCTGCGACTCAGCAATCATTTCTGTCTAAAGTTTAAACATTGGTACCTGTCAACGCAGGGATAACTGGAAATATACTTATATATGGACAGGTATTGCTATAAGAAAAATGGGTATTCAAAAAAAGAGAAAATAAAAACAGTTCTGCAGAAATAATGTATCAAATTCAAAAAATCAAAACAACTTTTCAAGAAATTTATGCCCACTCGAACAAGAAACTATCAAGAAATTGGAATCCAGCCGAGTATACATATTCAGTCAGCAAATCAAAATGCATGTCAGTTACCCTCTACAATACCAAGAAATCTGCAACATGGGCAAAGGCCATGATATAAAATGTGACCACATTTTAAACAATTGTCTCCAACCTACCTTTTATTTGCCTCCCATCATTAGCTATATATATATATATATATATATATATATAATTCAGGCTTGGAGGAAAATTTTAATTGGCACCCTAAATTATGATTGGTTTAGAAAGGGAACACTCCGGGTGCAAAAAGAAAAATCTATAAAACTGTTAGCTTTGATTGGAGGTCTGTGTTAAGACTGGAGTTTTGGCTCTGACATCAAGGACAGGCCCTGTCAGGCTGTGTTTTGTGTTGGACCACTTCCCAGGAAGAGGAACATATAGGTTGTTTGTAAATTCAGGAGTAGCTAGCAATTTACCTTTGGATTCTTTTAAAAAGTGTTCTGCCTTGTTTCTCCATTCCTATTGTTTATTCCCAAGTATCTGTGCTTTCTACAAATGTACTTTTAGGTGTTAATGTTTTATTACAACCTTAATCTTTGCTTTGAGAAATCCTACTCATGTTTTGCCAGCTGCTCAGTTATACTAACTAGAGCTCAGCCAGTGCTGAAATGAACAGCACTGGAAGAGATACACAGAGAGAAAAGCGAATGACTTTGGTGGCAGCTCATACTAAGAAGAGATTCTAAATGGAAGGGTCCTTGTTTCCTATGTGGTTATAAAGTTTTAAACACAAGACTCCTTTGGTTCTCAGCCCACATATAATGCAAGGCTGAATTGGTCACAAGAAAATGCCAAAAGCCAAGTGAAAAAGGTGTCCCTTTTGTCCATCAAGAAAGTATATGATGGAGAGGCTAGGACTGGCATGGACAAATTTTGGAAGACTCATGACATGTTCAATAGCTAATATGCTCTTATTATGTTCATTATATATAAGAGAGAATTAAATTATTCTTGCCAGTAAATTTTAGTTCTGTTGAGCTCATATGATCTTGATTATATGATCTTAATGAGCTTGATTATCATAATCAAGGCTGATAATCTTTCCACTTTCCTATGAATGTGCAGATAATGCCAATGAGGTAGGTATAAAATTTGATTGGACAAAGCACAATAAAAGCAGTTGAACACAACAGAGTTTCTTGCTTACTAAGACATCAAAAGAAGCTGAAAAAACTAAAAGCAGTAAACAAAAGAGGTCTAGGGAAGAGAAAATGAATGTAGAAAAACCCATGCAAGCCACAATAATAAACCCTTTGGGCATTATTCCTATAGAAATGTAAGAAAGTCAAAATGTAATTTAATTTCGAGGTTTCTTGCCAATAAAAGGCAAATCATGCAGTGCTTACGATGACATATGAAGCAAATAAAGCTTCAAACTAATATTTTGCTGTGGGCCATTTTAAATTTTTGTTTTAAAGTGTCTTTCTGCTGTGTCTGTTTTGCAAAATGGTAGACTGGTTGAAACATTTAGTACATCAAAGTTATTTTTAAATGGCATGATGCTTTTATAAGAGAAATGGCACAGGAAACATCCTCTCTCCTCTGCCATTTTTGCCTTTTCCATGTTATGTGTGAAGGGAGGGGGAGGGAGCCATTGACACTAAGGGGAAATACACATTCTGCCTCTATAACTGAAAACACATTTCTCTTCTTCTCAAGAGCACAGCTTTGACTCTGCTGTCTCTGCAAACATAATGTAATGCCGAGGAATGACAGCCTTCTCTGTGACTGTGGCACTGGATTTGTTTAGTGAAATGAGTGTTTTCCCAGTTGATAGGTCACTCGCAATCCTCTTTCCCAAGAGTGTGAGTCTACACACTGCCAAATTTCAGAAGTACAGAATACAGGGACACTCCTTTTGTGGCAGTGAAAGGGGCTGTGAAAATATTTAATATTAGGCTGTATAGGAAAATTGATAGGAAAGATTTAATACGCACAAAGCAGCATACCATGAGGGTACTGTGCACTGTGCTTACATAGTTTGAAGAACAGCAGCACAAGGAAGAATTAGACTGACAAAGTAAGGGTATTTAGTGGCACAAAAGTAATGAGTAATGTGACCAGATTATAACACTGGTAAAACAGGACACCATTGATGGGGGGGGGGGGTCTTGATTAAAAATTTGGTCTATATGGAGCAACAAAAAGTTTCATAGAATGCAAAAATAGTATTGTAATATATATATACTAGGAACTGAAGCCCGTTGTACGGTTAAATACAACGGGTGCTAGCATGGTATGATGGGTGAGTGTTTGGCTTAGAAGTCCTGGGTGTGAAGGAAGGGAGCAGAAAGATGCAGTGGTGAGAACACGGGAGACAGGCAGGCAGGCAGGCAGGCAGGTAGGCATAGAGAAAGGGAGAAAGAGAGAGAGAAGGGGAGAAAGGAGATGAAGCAATGGGAGAAAGAAAGGCAGAAGAGAAACAGATGGAAGGGAGGGAGAATGGAGATAAAGGGAGGTCTGGATGGATAGAAGGAAGAAAGGAAGGGGGGAAGGATTCCTTACCCCCTGGGCCAGAAGCATAGCCGGGGCCTGCCTCCATCCCCCTCCTGGCCGCAGCAATACAGAAGGTGGCAGGCTGGCAAAGGCTCTGAGGAGTGGATGTGGGTGGCCTCTCTGGAGACTTGGAGGGGGGGTATGTTAGGCTGGGACAGAACTTACTGTCTTGTATGCCGGCCTGAAAGCTACAGGCAAAAATCCTCCAGGCTTTTCTAGGGAATGTCCCAGGAGATGAAGACTTGGCACAGGAGAGCCCTCCATGAGTGCTGTGCTCGGGACATCTCCAGACATCTGCACAGGATTGCTAAAAGGTGTTGGTGGACACAGTACATTCCACAGGCTTCCTCATTAGCAGCCCGTGCGCTTCTCCCGGGAGCCTGCAAGCTACAGTTACCAGGCAGAGAGAAAAAGAAGCAGCAACCGGCAGCTTCCCTGTTAATGATTTACTTAAATCATTGTATGTTTGTTTGGCCAGGGAGTGGGGGTTAAATCTCTGCCTCCTCATGTGTAGCTGTGAAGTCCCCGCCTCCTCATTAGCAGCCCGTTTGGCTCTTCTGGGAGCCTGCAAAGTGCAGCTCGGAGAGCTGGAGGGGAAAAAAAAGCAGCAACCGGCAGCTTCCCGGTCTTGCAAGTGGAGCTCTTGAGTACAATGTGAGGCAAGAGAGATGGCCTTGAAGCATTGGGGAGAGGGGCAGCATTAACCAGAGCTGATTTTGAAACAACCTGGCCGGCTCTCGCAAACAGGGAAGATACCTCAAAGCGGACCAGGAAGGCACGTGGGGGCCGAGCAGAGGAGTTTCTCAAATGGAGCCGACAGACCATGGCTGTGCAGCAGCCCTGGGAGCCTAACCTGTTTGTTTGTTGCCCCTCAAGTAAGAATAGCAGGAAGAATTTTGTTAGCGTGGCTTCAAAGCCCACTGGTAAGGGCGGGCTGAAGAGCAGGCTTTGAAAGGGGAGGCAGGAAGGCATGTGGAGGCAGCCGACGGTGGTTGGAGCAATGGCCAGCAATGGCGGCGTGCATAGAAGGCGGCGGTTTGGGGGGGGGGAGGCAGGTTGTTGGCAAGGGCCTGATTGGGCCCTTGGGGCCGGAATGGCAAGCGGAGGGCCCAATCCGCAGGCGCTGTGCGCCTGCCGATTGGGCCCTCCGCTTGCCATTCCAGGGGAAGGGGCCAATGGCTACCCTTCCTCATCCCGGACAGGGCCCTCCGCCAGGGCCCTTACTGTTTTATTTATGCCGCTCCCGCGGAGTGGTTTAAGATATATATTTAAATTTCAACATAAATAGAATTTGCCAGGTACTCCCAGATGTCCCTCCAAAAGTGGGACAATCTGGTCACCTTAGTCATAAGGTACATTTGCTTGGCCAGGGGATATGGTTTGAAGAACAGCAGACAAGCAGGGGAACGCAGAATCAGAGCCATAACGTGGGCAAGGCAATTGAGGCACTTTTTTTGGATGCACAAAACTGAAGGAACAATATCCTTATCCATGGTTCTTCTTTATATTTGTGAAACAGCCTGGGGGGTGGGATATGTCCGGCTGTCCAAGTTGGAATAGGGCCAATCATTCCTGATTGACGCAGTGGAGGGCTTCCTGGAAGAGAGAGGCAACCACCCAGAGGCTCTCCAGTGTGCGTGCTGCTGGAATGCAGCACACAGAGCGTAAGGAGCAGGGCAGGGCCCCTGGTGACTATTTAAGGGTCTCGCCCTCTTCGCCAGGAACGCCATGGGAGCTGCTTCCCTCCCACCCTATGTTGTATACAGCATTGTTCAGGGTTTCAATGTGGATGTTTTGTTCAATAATTGTCACCGCTGCTATCCATCCATGCATAGGATGGAGCCTGTTGACAGGGAGTCCGGTGTACAATCGGACTCCCTGAGGTTTGGGGCCTCACTAGGAGGAGGCGTGTATACAAGAGCGGCTTACCCAGCTGGGAGGCCAGGGGCTCGTTTGCCAGATGGCCAGGGGGCAGTCAAAGCAGATTGGCACCTGGTGGCTCCCCTGCATAGGTCGCTTCGCTTAGTGGCGGACTTCAGTAAGCCATGGGATCTGCTCTCCTGGCTGGGAATGGTGCAGGTCCCCAGGGCGCCTCTGGACTCGGTGGGTTGTTGGTGCAGTCTGCTGACTGCAAGGTCAGGCTCCCTCTCGTATGCTGTGCCCACCCTCCCGTGGGGAGATAATAAAGCTGTGGCCTTGTTTATCCCAACATTGGTGTTGCATCTTATTCCAGCATATAATGCCCTCCTGCAAGTCAACATGTTTCAGAACACATGCATAATTGAGAATGTTGTTAAAACATTTTGAAAAAGGACGATTTAAAAGGGTCAGCAAACTGACTATAGTGAAAACCAGTATATGCATAATAGACCCATGTCTTATAGGGTGAGGCTGTTGGAGTTGGGACTCCTTCATTTATGAGACATTTGTGAGATAATATGGTTTCTGCTATCTAAAGGGTTGCTATGAGGAGGATGGGTTTTGTTTAAATTTGAGGAAGAATTTCTTAATGGTCCTATGTGGTAAACACTGGAACAACCTCCCTTAGAAGCTGGTGGATTCTTTGTCACTTTTAAGTATCATTTATAGATTCTATAGTTGCAATTGCTATGTTGGCATGAGGTTAGGCTGGATGATCCTGGTAGTACCTTTCAATTCTGAGATTAAATTAATAATATATATAAATGAAGTGGCATGCAGTACCTTCCTGAGCCTACTTTGGGAGGCCTTTGATAAGAGGGCTTCTTTTCTGAAACATTTCTAACAGCTTTATGTACAGCATAAAGATCGTCCAATGAGTTACTTAGCATTCATTGGGCACACTGCATTGAGAATGCCCTCACTGAAGGGTGAAACTTAATTGCGTTTCATTTGAACTTCTTCCTTGCTGAGGGACCAAGACCTGCTGTGTTTGCGCTTTTTAGCTGCTGAAGCGGGCACAAAGGTGTACTTTTGCTTTGCAGGCTGATGTATCCCTTCCCCCTTTTAAGACTCGTCATTCTCTTCATTTCCTGGAAATTTACACCACGTGTTAGCTTGCTGCCCCATTTTAATGCAAGCAGTTTCACAGACTTCATGCTGAAGCATTAGTTAGCTTCACTGCAGGTGCTTTTGCTTTTTGGCATCTCGCTGGCATTTTTTCAAACTGCTTAGCATTGAAAAAGACCCACAGCAAGAAAGGGCACCAAGTAATGTTCGTTAATGGGAACGCAATTGTCATCCTTTGCATTCCTGCCGACAACATGTCCCATTACCCATGACCTGCATCAAAACATAAACACTTCAAGTGTGTTCCAGTTCATTAAAGGTGAGGATTGGTACCAGCAAAGTGCTGGAATGGGTTAGCCTCTTGCTTAATCTGAATAGCTAATTCAATCACTGGATTCTAGGGGGGGGGGGAAACACATTTCCAGTTCTGAGACCTGTTTTATCAAAAGTTGCAAAAACAAACCAAGAAGTTCATGAATTTGTCAAATTTTGTCTTCTTTGTAAAGTATCAGTGGAAACTTGGGGTGGGGAGCTTGCTCAGCGCTGGTGAGAATTGAGCAACATTATTAGAAAAGCCATTCTACTATGTCATACCTTGCATGGTGGCCAAAATGCAAGAATGGGATGCTTCTTGGAGCCTGAATTCAAAAGAACTGGCTGGTTGATTCTGATCAAAATGTGATTCAGCCCTCATATAAGTTCTTGATTCTTATAATGTTTCCCAAGTCTCCAGCCTTTCCAGCAAAACTACTCTTCCAAAGGTTTGTGTGAGATTTTATTCCCAGCCACATCTGACAATTTCCCCTTCCCCCACTGTAAACATTCAGACAAGTTAGCTGAGAAATTGGAATGTTTAGGTGCATGACCTTACTCCTGCTCAGTCGTTCGTGACAGAGTTCACTGAAACGAGTACAGCACAATTCATACTATTTGGAATAAAGATGACCCAGTTTTACAGCCCACCACCAGAATGAGTCTAGTACTCTGTTTGTTACTCAGTGCTGCTTAAATCTTCCTACATTCCCTCTCCTTTACATGGTATCTAAAATGGTCCAAGCTGCATATGCAAAAGGTGATATTCATCTAGCCTGTAAAGAGAATTCTTAAACATTTGTTTTTCCTCTTAATTTCAATCGAAACATGTGTCAATCTTCTATAGACATTGTTACTCTAGCACACTTAATATTATAACTATTCTTCTCCTTTGGAAAGTTTAACAGGGAGACAAGGAGGAGATAAAATAATAGAGATTTGAGCTTCATGTTCACTATTTTAACTTTTCAGACATATGCTATTCATTAAAGGCATTAAAGATTATGAAGTCCATGTATTCTGACTTTTTGAAACATTTTAAATTAAATTACCTGGGATGCTGCTTTTACATTCACAGTCTAACACATTCTACAACTTATCTTATTCAAGGAATGGGTTATGTATAGGTCAGGGCATCACACTGCCACCCTTCTTGTCTGTTTTAAAGGCTACAAAATAATGGGTTTGTAAGATTCTTGTGCAAGTGTGTCACATTAGATAGGGTGGCATTGGGTTTGGACTGCAAGATGGTTAGCTAAGTATTGGCAGGTGGCATAACAGCATGATTTTGTAGGCTTGGATTTTGTGTTTCTATTAATCAGATTCTTGTAACTTTAGAAGAACTCACTGTTAAATTGTTGACTCTCATGCAGCTGTTAAAGACATCAGCAACCTTAACCCTGTGGTCTTAATCCTCTTGTAAACATTTATAAAATGTCATAAATGCATTTTGCCTCTGAACCATGCAATTCTCTTTCAGGAAAAGACTGGAAAGGAAATAATGCTTGCATTCTTCTTTCTATTTCCATCTGTGGAGCCCATATTAAAATTGCCTTGTATGCTTTTATTAATAATTCAGTCTTCTTCCTTAGTTTTCAACCTTTCCTAACCCAGTGTCCCCTTATCCTCTCTTCCTTTCCATAAAAAATGAAAAAGAGATATACTGTTAAAATACTAAGAAGAGCTGAATAGAGGTGGGATTTTTTGTACTACCCAAAGATGTCTCAAAGAGGTTTACAAATACCTACTCTTCCTCTCCCCTTAATGGACACACGATGAGGTAGATGAAGCTGTGAGAGATCTGAGAACTGTGACTAGCCCAAGGTCACCCAGCTAGCTGCATGTGGAAGAGTGCGGAAATAATCCTGGTTATCCATATTAGAGGCTGTTGCTCTTAACCACTACATTAAGCTGGTGTAGAATCTGATGCCATATTCAGAATATTGAAAGCTACAGTTTTAAAAAGGAAGTTTCTTGCTCCCATGAATATGAAGGAAAATTTGAAAATAAATGGGTATTTGTTTATTTTTGTTTATTTTCTGCATTTATATCCTCTGCTACTGAAGTATTCTGAATAATGTATTAAATTTAAAAAATAATAAGTGTAAGCTTTCAGTATAAAAATCAGAGCAGCTGTCTCTAAAGGATATTACAAAATCTTTACTAAAAAGAAGCAAAAATAATAAAACACTAAAAGTAGCAGTAAATTTAAGCAATATAACAAATCAGCAGCCAATAATGTAACACTAATAAATAGCAACAGGAAGAAATATTTAACCAATTGATGAAAGGTTATGTTCAACTCCTTTCAAAGACAATTGAAAAGAAACTGACATTTAAGGACTGTTTCCCAGAAATCCTGTCTGTTACCTGCCAGTGTGTGGAATTTGGGGGAATGAGGAGAATGTGCATCTGTATGACCGTTTATGCACTGGGACCTTCACTGCCCCACTCCCCTGTCAGGAGCACAGAATGGGGGTGGATGAGGTGCACTGGGCCAAATGCTCCCCCATGTGGGTGCAGGAATAGGTGAGGCAACCTGCCACGACTAAAACTCCAGCCTGCAGCCCGGCATGAAACCTCCAGTGCATAAACGGTCTATGACATCACTACCAGCCAAACCCTGAAGTGACATCATGATGCTGGGGTTATTGCTCAGGAAAACAAGAAAATAGGAGGCAGCAGGATGAACACATTGTTTCAGGGATAGAGAAAAATATGACAAAGTGGATACTGGATAAAAGCAGAGAAAGCAAGAGAAGATTTTAAAAGAGGCCAAAAAATTTGACGGTGTGAAGACTGGTAGAAGAGGAAATGAGGAGTTATATATTCAAGGACAAATAGGTGGGAACAAACTGAAGGCTATCTCAGAAAAGCAACACAGTGATGTTATCAGTCAGAAAGAGTACCAGAGCCAAGCAGGAGGTTCTATCTGTTCTATAAAGTTAACTCTTGGACCAGATGAAGTACAGGTTAAGTGGCCAGAATGAACTAATTTCATACATCAATATGTGAAAGCACAGGAAGGTGAATCAATATGCCAAGATAAAGAGGAAAACTGACAGCGTGATAGCTATTGGGTCTTTACCCAAAATGTGACATTACAGAGAAAAGCTTCCTCTGGAGAGATGTTGGTTGGATAGGACAGTTTACTCCTATAAAACCAAGATGAAATAGGATGGTACACTGAAAACTGTGGTCAGCATGTGTGGATGGAAGGGGGGCAGTGCCCTTAAGCTCCAGAGAAGGGCACACTGAGAATTTCCTTTTTGGTGAAGACCATAGATTGTGAAAATATATCTTTTACAGGCTCTACAGTACAGTACAGTACAATACAATACAATACAATACAATACTAAATCCTGTGGGGGAAGGAAACAAAAATTCAAAGCCAAGAATAATGCTATGGCAGCCCTGTCTACACCCCTCCTTCAGAGGCAAGATTTCCCCTCCATTTTTCTTCCCCTTTGCTGACTGAGCCACCCTAGTAATTTGTTTCTTCTGAAGAACCATTGTTGCCCACCCTGTCATAGCATGATATTTTGGCTATTGGCTCATCCCAGGAGCCTGAGTGAAGGACCAGGAGCCCACTTTAACTTAAACAATTTAAATGGCACTTGAGGTATTTTGAAATTCAAAAATAGCGAAATATTTTATTTAACATAGAGGGGAAATATTGGATGAAATCAGCAGTGTGATGCGGTAGCTAAAAAAGGCAAATGTGAATTATGCAATACTGCATCAAATATTGTGTCCCAGATCATGAGACGTGATGGTATCACTTTGCTCTGGTTAGACTTCACTTGGAGTATTGTGTTCAGTTTGAGGCACTGAGGTTTAAGAAGGACAAGCTGGAACATGTACAGAAGAGGGCAACAAAGATGGTGAGGGTTTTGAGACCAAGTTCCTATAAAGGTAAGTTAAAGAAGCTGGGTATGCTTAGGCTGGAGAGAATATGATCGGGAGGTAATATGATAGCCATCTTCAACTATTTGGAGGGCTGTCACATACAGAATGGAATGGAATTGTTTTCTGTTGCCTCATAAGCTTGAAACAGAATCAGTAGGTTGAAATTAAATCCAAAGAATTTTTGTATGAAATTTAGAGGAACTTCCTGAGTGGTTCTTCAGTGGTAAAGGATTCCTTGGGAGGTGATGGGCTCTCCTTCTTTAGACATTTTTTTAGAAGAGGCTGGATGGTCAACTCATAGTAATGCAGATTCTGTGTGAATTTAGGCAGATCAAGAGACGGAGGGGAGAAGGGATGAGACAGAGATTGGTTTTTGTGACCCTTTATTACATGCTCAAGGTAATGCTGATAGATACTTAGGGTCAGGAAGGAATTTTCCTCCAGGCCAGGGATCCTGGAAGTTTTTTGGCTTCCTATGAGCATTGAGCAGGAGTCACTGGGTGAGTGAGGCGTATTTGTGAATATCCTGCATTGTGCATGGGGCTGGAATAGATTACCTTTGAGGTCATTCCAGCTGTTGTGTTTCTGTGTTTCTAATATTATAGAGGCAGTATATATATGTACAGCAATAGTTGTACACAAGTTAAACTGAGGTTATGTTTCTCTCTGGCCCATTTTACATGGCACATGCTGGGGTGGTGCTGTAGAACCTTATGCTCTGCAGCTTTCTGTGTCCCCTCGGGGGACACATTTCAGCAACAGATCTGCTCCCCCTAGGAAACACAGTGACAAAGGAATGGTTGTGCAGCACAGGCAGGCTGAGCGGGGGGGGGGGGTATTCTGCAGGACAGTGGGATTACATTCCACATAATCCCACCTTCCTGCAAAATAAAAAGAAATGTCCCAGTCCACCCTGCGGCATGGCAAAGTGCCACAAGGCTGAGACATTTTTTGCCCCCTCTGGGTGCCCATAGGGCAGGGAGGAGCAGGGCCTTTACACACTGGCCTGCCCCAGGACAGGTCCTGTTGGCCCCTGCAGTGGGCTAAGGAATGCGGATTCTCTCATGTTCCCTTAGCCAGGGACAACTGATGGCCTAATCTGCGGCAGGCCCAGGAGGCTGCATCAGGTGAAAGGAGGAATTAGCCCTGCTTCCATATTACTGTCCTCTCAGCCTTTTCCACCCATGCAGTATCAGACTCTGGGTCCCATTGTAGTTTATTATTTCCATTAGGAGGAGGAGGAGGAGGAGGAGGAGGAGGAGGAGGAGGAGGAAGAGGAGATTTGAATAGCCTGTAGTTAAGGACTGGTAAATAGTATCAGGTCTTTCCCAAACCACTCACTCAGCATTTCATATATTATATCCACAAATATAGTTCCGCAGAGATCAGAACAGAAGAAAGACTCTTCTGACCATTCATATCCCTAGGGCCAAACCTTTAAGGCTTAACACAGTTGGTATTAGAGTGGTTGCCACTTTGTATGCATCCCTTGAAGCGTTTTTTGCTCAGATTAATCCAATTTATTGGTGATCCCTGACCACAAAGTTGTATGCTTGGCCTCAGAAAAACTTTTTCATCTCTGGCTGCAGCCTGGTAGAATGAGCTGCTAGCAGAGACCTGAGCCATTATGGAAAGTTCTGAAGTGCCTGAAAAATGGGGCTCTTCTACCAGGCATTTGGTAGAGGCCAGGGGCTGCATTTTTACCATCTATATGGGCCCCTCACCAGGAATCGTGTCCAGGTAGTTCAACCCATAAGAGCTGCGCTAGAATCGGAATCCCACTGATCATGTGCCCAGCACATCAATGCATGACTCACGGACAGAATGAATGTTTCAGTATCTATATTAACATTTTAACAGCCAGATTTTTAAGATATTGAATTTTATGTGTGTTTATGTTCTAAGATGTGTTTCTATGAAACTGTTTTATGCCATCCAAGACCTCCTTGGAGAGGTGTGCCCTAAAAGTATAAATAAATAAATAAATAAATAAATAAATAAATAGATAGATAAATAGAATGTTTACACTTCAAGGCATGCATCTGGAAGAGAAACAGATGATAAGTCAAATCCAGAATGTTCCTGCAGTACCTTTTGTGGAAATAATATAACTCCACTTTTCAAGCCTTTGAACTTTATGAATTCATTTTTTTTAAAGGCATGTAAAATTGCCCTTGTTCTCTTCTTTTTCCCTTCACTTTATCCTGTCAGCACTGCATATATCAAACCACAGCTCTTGGTTTTAACTAGGCTTTGCTGTTTCATTCTGCTTCATGAATTTTTCAGTGTTTACACTTATGCTTAATATAATAAGATTGATAGCACAGCTGCTTGATAGGTTCACGTCCAGCCTCCTCAGCTAAGAGAAGGATGTTTGTTCTTTTCTCTTAATTTCCTGTAATATCTGAAAGTTCATTTTCACCTTTTGCATCCTGACACACCATCTCATCTTTTAGACATCCATTCCCTGAAATAATGTGTTCAAGATAACAACATTTACCCAGTGAATTTATATGATTAGAGCTCAGCATGATGTCTAAACTATTGCAGGCTCATCAATGTCTTTCTTTTCATTGCAGATACAGATTTGTCTGCATGAACTCAGTCATTTTGACAGTTCATGTGCTAGAACATAGGAGAACTGGAGGGCACTGTTAAGGTCCAAGTTGGAACTTTTTTATTCCTACATAGTCTTATAAAATTTAATAGGGCCAATTTCAGTGAGCTGTCAGTTGTGTCTAGTATACCAAGATACTGTTTGAATTCATACAAACAGATGAAAGAGGAATATACACACACACACATGCATATACACATACACACACATATGTAGCAGGTTTTCAATATTCTGAAATATATTGATAATAAAACCAAATAACAGGTACATAGTACATTACTATGGTTAACAATATAATTTTTTCATATGAACAGGTCACATATAGACAAAAAGTAGAAATAACTATGTACCTTTCATCTCTGGTGATGGTCCATCACTTTCTTATCTACATTTTACTTCTTCACTCCTGCAATTTATTCTTCTATACTAAACTTCTCTACCATCTCCCCACTTCACTTGAGGCCATTGGCTGATCTGTTTTGAAGGCATAGAAGGGCTTCAAAAGGAACATGTCATGAGTTTTTGGCTGCCAGTACCTTCTGATGTCACAGATAGTTGGGAATCTGCCGTATGCCTCTGATTGCTAAGAATTTAGGAAGTTTCAGTTATTTGTGGTACAGAACATGCAAATAAAGGGGAGTCTCATGACACTAAAAACTAACAAAATTTATTTCCCACATAAGCTTCTATTGACTAAAACCCACTCATTCTATCTAAATAGATTTTATTTATTTTTGGTGCCACAACCTGTGGTAGGTTGCTAAGAGTTTTCAGATGACATCCTTTTTTGTACAAATTGGTTGACTAGTTTTAACCAGTTTTAATAGAAACAGACAGATAAGTGTAAGGTATTCGATCATGATTCTTAGATATAGTTTGATGATAGATCTAGAATGCTATTTAGGCTGCATAAGAAAGAATGTATTGAATTTTGTTAGAAGTGACAGTGATAATAACAATAAATAAACACTACATAATACATAAGAAATCATTTCCTGTATAAGCAAGCTGGAAAACTAAATAATAAAATAATAATTCAAAAAAATTATAAAATAAAGGAAGAAAAATTAGAACACTAAAATTAACCATACAGACATATAGTGGATTACAGGTTTTGATAACCTGAATTCAGACTTTGAGATAAAGATGGATTATTATACTTCAATTTCCAAATGAATGAATTAGTGGTACTTTCCTATAAAACCTACTTTCAATTAAATAACATTTTCACAACAGCAGTGTTCAAGGGGCCATATCTTTAAGGATATTTTCACTAGCGGGGGGGGGACAGGCTATCAGTTATCGTTCATTTACTTGCCATTTATTTTAATATGACACCAATATTGTGATGGTCTACTGCCAAGAATGTTTCTATCCAAACATGAATTTTTGGATAATATCCCAGAATGTAATGCAATTTCCCTGGGACTCCAGGAAGAGATTGGATGTGTTTGTACTATTTGACAAAACTATGTACTCTAATCCATAGGAGGATCAAAACTTAGAGGATGATGAAAACCATGGTGAATTTACGTACTTATGATGGTTATAAGTTAACTGAAGGAAATATAGCAAAATCACATGTTTTCTAAAGGGCACTGCTGTGAATCAAGAAGTCTTGGTTTGAAGTTCCCATATGCCTGAGACAAGCTTCTCTGTCTCAGGTTCATATCATGATGATGATAATACCGATCCATGTAACACAGATTGTAAAAATTATAGCATAATGTCTGGGTACTTCTTTGAACTCTATGAATACAACACCCTAAAATGAAGAACCATCTTTTTCAATATGCCCCATGAGGTAATTTTGTTCCTCCAGTCAACCTTGCTGTATATTTCTTCTTACAAACTGATGTATATGATGATGTGTTAGGCATGATCCTTTTATGTGATGGCCCCATTCGTTGGAATAGTCATCCCAATAATGAAGGCCTCTTTCCACCTTGTTTTTTGAAAGCTACATAATATAACTTCTTTTGAGGGGTTTAGGGACCATTTGATTAGGGCACAGTAGACAAAATGTGATCATTGCTTTATTTATTGTTATTTATTTATATATCCCACTGGGAATGGCTGGCTCATCAGTCAAGGGTGGTGTAAGGCACCCATGGCCAAAATGCCATTGGTTTATCCAACAGGATGTCTGGGTTCAGAAACACCCCCAAGCTGTGAATCTCCTTTTGGGGAGGAGTGCAACCTCATCAGTAAAAAAAGATATTCAAATTTCTGCATCAAGTCTTCTTCCCTCCAATAGAAACTTTTATGACTTTTTGCATCAACAATAGTGGGCTCTATAAGTTTTGCTTCAGGGCATTTGAGTTAGGAACCAAAAGGTTGAACTGCAAAAATTATTTTTCAAATTTTCAAATGTTTATTACATAAAGTGCACTAATTCAGCATATTAAAAACATAGTCATAATTTTAAAAACTACGTTTCTAAGTAGCGGTCGCGGATCAGTGCAGCCGCCATTGATGCTGTGGGGGCGTCCAGAGCGATGCGGACCTGGGCAGCATCAAAAGGCCTTTACGGGTGAAGGGCGGGGCCGCCAGCCTTAAATAGGCTGGCCACGAGGCGTCCCGCCTCTACCCTGCTTCACAGCCGCCCAAACAGCTTCCCTCCCTATCCCGCCCTCAGTTCAGTTTCTATTTCTTTGTCGCAGTCGTGCATGCCTGGCGGGTTATGCCTGGTAGGGAGCCTGTAGGTGGGGAGCCCATTTGTGCGCGGGACTCCCCGAGGTAGGGGGTCTCATTAATGAGATCAGTCATTAACTGGGCACAACCGCCTGGCTGGGTGGCCAAGGGTCCGGGGCCAAATGGTCAGGGGACTTCAATGGAGGCGGATGCCCATTGCCTCTCTGCAGCCGCTTCCCAGGAGTTCTGTGGCGGAAGGCATCCCATCCTCCCGGCTGCGAGTGAGGCATGGAGCCTGAGCGCCACGGTTCACACTCATGCAGCTGGACGGCTGATGGGGGGATCAGGCTGTCTTACCGGCACCAGGCCAACCCCCCGGTGGGAGGGGATTTATGTTAATAAATGGCTGCGGCCAATTTGTTGTCAAGAATGTGTTCACGTCATTACTGGGAGGAATTGCCACCTGCAAGTCAACTACACATGGAATAGACCAACATAGAATGGACCAAACATGTTTCGACCCAAAGGGATCTTCCTCATTTGTCAAATTATTGTGAGGAATGCACTCATGTATAAAATCAACATGAAAAAACTGGCTGGGTGGCAAAGAAAAATTCTGAAAAATAAATTTTCAAAACATGTTAAATTGAGCATATAGTTAAAATACATCTAATGTAATATTTTTATTATATATATTTAATTTATATAAACATGGTGGTAACTTACTTTTAGGTGCTGCTCCAACTAGTCTTTCTAATGTAAAGATTTTTCCAGTTGCATTTCCTTTCCAACGCTTTCTTTTTTTGATTTTGTATTTTTTAGGTATGGCTATACCTAGTGTTATATCATATCATTAGCAAGAATCCTATATTCTTCTATTTCTGTTTTAAGTTAACCTGATTTTGTCCTCTTCTCTGATCCAATTATATCTGCATTTCTGCTGCTAAGGCTGTCTAGAAAGTTCCCATTTAATACTTCAGAACCCCATATTTTATACCCCCCATTATTTGTTTTGGGGAGGGGTACTGCAGTGATTCATCACTGAGGAAGAAATTTAATCATCTTTGAACAGTGTTCAGAAAACTAGGTGATCACATCTTGAAGTGTTTTTTTCAGTTTTAATACCTGATATTTACAACATTTATATATGTACTAACCCTCTACATCCTTCAAATTGTATTATTATTATCCTTATCATTAAATTTAACATTGTGTGACAGGTTAGACGAATTGATTTCTCCTGTAGTTTAGCTGAAAATTATAAACCCAGTGCATAGAATCACAATTTATAATAATGTTTATGCTGGGTGGTAAATGAAATGAAAACCCAACTGAAAGACAGGAACCAAAAGGTTGGATGTCTGTACAATGTAAATCATAAAATTATAACAATGTTTGTTGTGCACAACTTACATAATTAAGAAATCAAAATTAAGAAATTAAAAACAGATAAACTTATTGCCTGTTTATGTACTTTTTACTTTATCATTATGTGTGTCCAAAATTAGACTGCTGAAGAAGACCCATTTTGGGTTGAAATGCGTTAAGGCTAAGCTTCATAATTGTATGGTGCATTAAATTTACTATTTAAATGTAGCTATTTACTATAGTAGACAGTGTTCTTTTTATTTTAAGCAGTCAGATATTATTGAGATCACAAATAAATAGCATGGACATCATTAGGTGAATAGAAGAAGATAAAGCAGGTGATAGGCAAGTTAATCCAAGCCAAAAAATACCCAAGCCAAAAAATACCCCCAAAAAACTATCACTATATTTTGGTATTAATTCAGCCAGCCAAATTTCACTAACGCAGCCTACGTTGACTCTGCACCCGGCTGACACCAGCAGCGTGCATTATTGGTGATTTCAGCCACCACCATTCCACTTCGAATACGGACCTTCCCCTCCGTGCATAATAGGCCCAAAGGAGTCTCAAACTGTTTCTACACTGGGAACTTTTCCGCCTCGGCTCCTGTGTGGGAGCACAAATCTGGGGCAAACAAGGTGCAAGAAGCCAAATGCTTCCCTATGCAGGAGTAGGCAGAGGTGGGGCAACATGCCCTGGCTCACACTCCAGGCTGCAGCCTGGCATAAAGCCTCCAGTGCAGAAATGGTCAAAGTAGTTTGCAATATTTTTCCTCTTCGCACAGCAGATACCTTGTGAGGTAGATGAGGCTGAGAGAGACCTGATAGAATCAGCTAGCTTCATGTGGATTCTCCAGATTAATCTCCAGATTAAAAACCACCTCTCATAAACACCACACCAAGCTGGGAATATGGAGAACTACCAATATTTTGGGGATTCAATAAACCTGAACCTGAAAAAAAACAGGGCAAGCAGAGGAGAGGGGTTGCACACACCTAATCAGAAGGGAGAATATATCCAGCCTGCTGTTTTCCAATTTAAACATCTAATTCACCCATTATTTATTAGGGCTATGCACCAGCTGCTTGACAGAGCTGAAGAATCACATATACGGCACCCATTTGTACTTTTACCTCTACGTTCACTTCAGGAGTTCTGCATCGAAACTTGTTTTCTTTCAAATATAAGTCCTAAGCCAGATCAGAGTGGTTGACTTTCAGTGGAAATTGTGTACTGTATGCTTCAAAAACTTCCAGATAGGTGATTTGCAAATCCAAGACAACTGCTGTTCTGAATGGAACTGCAGAGCTTTTGTAAAGCTCTTTTCTGCAGTATATTGATGCTAATTAAAAGGACACAGATGGAGAATGTGGGCTTGAGCTGCTTTCAGTCATCATTTCAGCCAGTTTTAGTTGCTTGCCAATATAACACCTGTTATGTTATATTGGCGACAAGGGCGACAAGGGCAACAAGATGGCGACGAGGACGGACACCGGAGCTTTTGCTCTGCCCGTCCCTGGCTTTTTTTAGCTAGGGAGAGGGAATTATTCCCTCCCCCTTCGTTTTTATTCTGCAACTTAGGGAGCCTATTACTATCTAGGCACCCAGTGGACATTACTAACTCGGACTGCGAGAAATAGGCAAGGAGAAGGGGAGATCAGCTGACTGTATTCCAGGCCTTCCAGGCCTTCCAGGACACAGAGACCACGGGCTTGCGTCTTTATTCCCCGGCTGACTAACATCATTGCTGGGAGACTCTGGCGTGGACCGTGGGAGAGTGCTATCAACCCGTCTGGAAGAGTTATTGGGCCGGTTCCTGGAGGCAAATTACACCACCAAGGTATTACAGTACCCTCCTCCCCCCTATTTCTTCTTGCCGGTTCCCTCCCGGGGAAAGTTTTATGACGCCCGGACAGAATGAGGAATGTAAACTCACCTCCTTCGATCTTGAAGAGAGTCTATGGAGCTCTGAGAGAGACGGTCTCCCTGCAAGGGGCTCATGAGAGCTTCGGAAATAACTTTGCCCAGTGCCTGAAGTGGGAGTTACTCCAACCCGGCAGCGCCGGGCAGAGGCACAGCGTTCAGAGCACTGGGTCAGCAGGGAGAAAAGACAAAGAACATCGGACTGCTCAACTTGATCCTGGGACGGAAGGAATTTTTGGCGGCGATTTGGAGGGGAAAAGGAGTGAGCCGCGACAGCTGAGACAAAGGGGGACCTTGAATTTACCATCCTCCCCCTTTAAGATCCTTCGGCTGGCTGGAACTGAGTCTCTTCTGCCTGAACTGGTAGATTGCCAGAGTTCAGCTTGCTGCGTCATAGACCGAGAGGAACTGAGGAAGAACTTGTTCCTTGGCGCCCTCTTGTGGCGACAAAGATTCTTCTGGGATAAAGAAGAACTAGTACAGCCAAAAAATCTGATAGCTGTTGTTGGAGCTGTGGGAGATGCTGGGAGAAAATTATTAGGGCGGCTGGAGTGGCCTTAAGTGGAGTTGTGGGGGAGAGGGGAAGCTAGAGAGCCCCGAAAGGCGGGATCTGGCAGATCCTCTCCTCTGTGAGGTTAGACCAGCTGTTAGGTGTCAGGTTGGGTTGGGTGGGCTAGGGGGGATTTTTGTAGGGGGCTGTGTAGGGAGGGTGAGGTTAGGGTGGGTTAGGGAGGGAACTGGTAGCAGCTAGGTTAAATTAGATTAGTTAGATTGGTTAGGGCCAGTGAGAGGGAGGAGCTACAGCCGCTCTACCCAAAGTATTGCAGTAATTAGATAAGGTTGGGGCCAATATACAGGGCACTACTGGACGTGGCTAGACATGGCATGGTCTGCCAGACAGGAACGACAGAGTGGGCATGGAAGGGGAGAGGGGGTTATAACCCAACCTGGGAGAATTATTCCAGCACTTCTGGGCCAAGGGAGGTATGGCGGTGGGAGGAGGTTCAATAATAGGGGGAGAGCGGCACACGCAGGTCCAGAAAGGCCCCGACCGTGGAAACACGGTAGGTGGCCTGGTCGATGTGCTCGCTGTCCTTCAAACCTCCGTCCCATCCCCAAATCTGTAGGAGAGAGGGCTAGGGCGGAGCCGGTGCTGATGCTATGCAACGCCAGGTCGATCAAGAACAAATCCTCAACCCTGCGGGACTATTTCGCAGGGCATGGGGTAGACCTGGCGTGCATCACCGAGAGCTGGGTGCGCGAAGGTGAAACAGTCGCCCTTAAAGATCTTGCGCCACCCGGCTTCTCGGTCCTCCATCAGCCCCGGCTCCATGGTAGGGGGGGTGGGGTGGCGATCCTGGTCCGGGACAGCTATGCCTTCAGGGCTCTCCCAGCACCATCGATCCCAGGAGTTGAATGTGTCGGCCTGACGTGGGAATCGGTCGAGAACGTGGCCATCTGGGCGGTGTACCGTTCACCCACTGCCCCGCCCGATGCCCTGCTGGGCCTGCTGGAGGCGGCGGCCGCCTGGACATTGCAGTTCCCCAAATTATTAATTTTGGGGGACTTTAATGTCCATGCGGATTCGTCGGCTCCAGGACTTGGCCTGGACCTGGTGTCGGCCATGGCGACACTGGGGTTCTCGCAATTTGTTGCTGGTCCCACTCATCAGGCTGGCCACACCCTGGATCTGATCTTTGGTGCTGGTGTTGAGATCGATCTGGTGGCTAACAACATCGTTCCGTGGTCTGACCACCATACCCTGAAGGCTCGCCTACGGATGCCACCCCTCCCCTGTTTGGGTGACGGACGCATTTTAGTCCGCCCACGGAGACTTATGGAATCCGAAGGATTCCTGAATGCTCTGCGGGACCCGATGCCCTCCGGTGTCTCGTTGGAGGCCTTGGTGGAGGACTGGCAGTCCCGCCTGTTGGCCGCCATTGACGAGATAGCTCCTGAGCGCCCTCTCCGCCCTCGCCTCAAGCAGGCCCCGTGGTTTACCGCGGAGCTTCGGGAGAGGAAGAGGGAGGTGAGACGGCTAGAGCGAGTGTGGCGGAAGACCCGCGACGAAGCTACAAGAACATCTCATCGCACGCTTATGAGGGCGTATGAGATGGCGGTGAAAGCGGCAAAGTGTGACTACTTTGCTGCGGAAATCGCGTCCGCTAGCTCTCGCCCAGCCCAATTATTTAGGATAGTTCGGACCCTTACTGCCCTCGAAGGAGGGCATCAAAATAGTAGTCAATTGGAACTAGGCTGCGAGGCTTTTGCGAGCTATTTTGCGGATAAGATCTTGTCGCTCCGTCGTGACCTTACTGCCACAGTTGATACAGTTCGTGAACTAGAAGCTCCGTGGCCGTTACGGGGGATCAGGTTTGATGGCTTCAGGCGGCTCTCTTTATCCGAAGTGGACAAATTGCTAGGGTCGGTGAGGGCGACCACTTGCCCCCTTGATCCCTGTCCGTCGTGGTTGCTTAAGATCAGCGACCCACGGATAGGTGTTCCCCTGAGGGAGATTATAAACCTCTCCCTTACATCGGGAGAATTCCCTCAGCGGCTCAAGGAGGCAGTGGTTCGCCCTCTTCTGAAAAAACCATCGCTGAATCCGCGGGACCCCGCCAGCTACCGCCCGGTATCGCATCTTGCATTCCTGGGCAAGGTGGTTGAGAGGGCCGCCGCGGACCAGCTCCTAGCATTTTTGGAGGAAACTTCGGCCCTTGATCCATACCAGTCTGGCTTCCGTCCTGGCCATGGGGTGGAGACTGTGCTGGTCGCCCTGACAGATGATCTCCGGCGCCAGCTGGACCGGGGCGGGTCGGCCATTCTCGTGCTATTAGACCTGTCAGCCGCATTTGATGTGGTTGACCACGAGCTCTTGGTTCACCGCCTCGCTGATACTGGGATTGGAAGGGTGGCTCTTAAATGGCTATCCTCCTTTCTAGAGAACAGATCACAGAGGGTCGCTGTGGGGGAGGAGTTATCCGACTCCTTTGCACTCCCATGTGGGGTGCCACAGGGAGCGGTGCTCTCCCCCACGTTATTTAACATCTATATGCGTCCCCTGGCTCAGCTGGTACGGAGTTATGGGCTTGGGTGTCACCAGTACGCTGATGATACCCAGCTCTATCTCTTGATGGATGGCCGGCCAGATCTCCCCCCAGAAAAATTCGCCAGTTGTTTGGAAGCAGTGGCTGGATGGATCAGGAAGAGCCGCCTGAGACTCAACCCCTCTAAGACGGAGGTCCTTTGGCTAGGCCGAAGGGAGCAGGAACAGGAAGCGCGTCTTCCCTGCCTGGACGGGGTAAAATTGTCATCTGTGCCCCAAGCCAGGAATTTGGGAGTGATTCTGGATGCCTCACTTTCTATGGAGGCCCAGGTCACTAAGGTAGCCTGGACGGCGTTTCTCCATCTACGCCAAGCTCGGCTACTAGCGCCCTATCTGCCCCCGGAACACCTGGCCACTGTGATCCATGCAACGGTTACTTCTAGATTAGACTTCTGTAACTCGCTCTACGCGGGCCTACCCTTGTCTCTAACCCGGAAGTTACAGCTGGTACAGAATGCAGCTGCACGGGTCCTCACTAAATCATCTTGGAGGTCCCATGTTCAGCCTCTGCTGAAGCAGCTGCACTGGTTGCCAGTTTGTTTCTGGATCAGGTTCAAGGTTTTGGTACTAACCTTTAAGACTATACGCGGCTTGGGTCCTGCATACTTGAGGGACCGCCTATCTCCTTATGCCCCCCGCAGGGCACTTCGCTCTGCGGGTAAGAATCTGCTGATGATCCCAGGACCCCGGGAGGCACGCCTGGCCTCGACAAGGGCCAGGGCCTTTTCGGTCCTGGCCCCTACCTGGTGGAATGAGCTCCCTGAAGAGCTGCGGGCCCTGTCGGAGCTCTCTGAGTTCCGCAGAGCCTGCAAAACGGAGCTCTTCCGCCAGGCGTTTGTCTAAGGCCGGGTGATGGCCCGGGGCTAAGATCGGACCCCTCTCCCCGGAGGGGGGAGGCCAGTACTAAACTGACCTGGTTCCCCAGAGTGTTCCATCCTATGCCCAATTATCCTCCGTTCCCTTCTGCTCATCCAGTGGGCCTGTACGGGAATAGTTTTAATCGCCATCATTGTGACTTAGTCATTGTTTTAATGGGGTTTTAATGGGGTTTTAATGGGGAATTTTAATGGTTAATATATTGTATTTGTATCAAAATGTTGTGAACCGCCGCGAGCCGGTTTCCGAGAGCGGCGGTCATACAAATCAAATAAATAAAATAAATAATAAATAATGTTATCCACATACATATAGAGGATGTTAGATGGCAGTATTTTTGCCATCCCCAAATTTCATGGTACTGAGCATCCTTTTAGTAGCTGGATGATATTACCACAGCATTGTTGATGGGAATAAGTAGATATTTATAGGCACTCAGTTTTTGTTTACTTTTAATACATACACGCTTTTAAATAATCCAACAGAATGAAGAACAAAAATCTGGCCTTTATAATTTAAATGTGGATAAACAACATAACTGGAACACAACAAACTACACGGTGACTCTTCAAACAGTTTTCATTTTACAAATGATCAGGTGTAATTCCACATTTTAAGAACACCAACTATATAAAATATGCTATGTTTTAATGTTGCATATAAAGGGATCAGAACCTAGCAGCTGCCAAGAAGCATCATATGACTCTTGATTGCTTTTTTAACTCTTTCTTTACATAGTCACAGTTAATGGTGGCAAGTGGCAAGTTAGTGGTCCCAACCATTTTATAGTAACCATGATGGAGTTTCCTCATGAACAGCCAACCACAAAAACAAATTCTAAGATGAGGTTTTCATTCTCCATATTGATTCAAATTAAAATTCTAAATATTGAAGCAAAAAGGATAGATTTGCTAATGTACAGTTTATTTATGTTATATTTATTTATATTTATTTTTAGATTTATATCCCTCCTCTCTTGAGAATATCATCTTTCGACAGCTATGGGGTAGTTCTATGGGCTAGAGATATGCAGGGTGTTCTTTTCCACCTTGGGAGAGTACTCAGCTGGGGTGAGATCTCACAACTGCTCAGTCACAAAAAAAGCAGACAATCCAGGCTCTCATGTCAGTAATTAAAGATGCATTTAACTTTGAAATGAGAGAATTCTACACCTTACAAAAACAGCTGAGACTTATCTCAAAACACTCAACTTGCAAGCACTGGCTGGGGAGAGCTTGATTAGAGGCCTCCTCGCCCTTGTAAAAGGTGCAAAAATGAAGATACCTTGGGGGGGCATGCTGGGCAGCCCCACATCAACCAAGGGCTGGCCCAATAAAGTGCAGGAAGGTTTGGTGTGAGCTTTGTGTTGCAATGACATACATACATTCTATGGAAGGCAATTTAAACCATGCTGGCTGGGGATTTGAGCAGTGTGAAATTTTGCAAATACCCACCAACCCACCCCCCTGTTTTTGTTAGGTATGTATAATTGTCATAGCTGGCAGTTTTGTGCATCTATATGGATCCTATTGCAGGAGATGTACCTGTGTGTCTACCTCCCCTTTAGGGGGGAATCCATTAAGAAGCTGGGGGGGGGGATGAGTCAAAACACTGTATGTCCAGTTAGAGGCTGCATCCAAGCTCACCCCAGGTGGCAAATGGTATCACTTAGTAGCAGCTGACCTTGTGATACCACTCCTATTTGTCTTCCCAGGTTTTCCCTGGCAACCAGGCTGTGGGACTTTATTGAGTGGTAGACAGTTTGCTCCATTTCCAGGATCCAACCACATACTTTGCCAGTGCTCCTTGGACTGTAATCAATAAATATTGTGACATGTTTTTATTCTAAGAATTATTTTCTGTTTTGTAGTTCTCTGGAAGATCTCCCCTGAACCTGCAATACATGTCAGTTAATGTAATGATTCAACTATGAAATTCTGCATCTTCTCCAGTGGTTTTGTCCTAGGACTCAGCAAAAGCCATCACAAGCTCCAACAACCTAGCCTTGTTGCACCACCAGCTACTATACAGGTGTAGAGCTGCTCAACATGATGCTGCCCTTAAGACAAACTTTGCTAGGGGAAATCAAGGGGAGTGATCAGAAGTTTGCCTCGTGTGTCTTTGAGGAAGTTCAAGCAAGGTGATCATATTTGTGAAAAAGTTCACAGCATGCCTAAGTAGAGTCATTTGCTTTGTGTCTTTACAATTTCCTTATCCTTTGTTGTTCCTCATAGAGTTGGAAGGGACCTCATGGATCATCTAGTCCAACCCCCTGCACTATGCAGGGCACTCACAAACCTATTGCTCGTCCACTGTAACCTGCCACCCCCTTAAGCCTTCACAAAATCATCTTCTCTGTCAGATGGCTATCCAGCCTCTGTTTAAAGATTTCCAAAGATGGAGAACCCACCACCTCCTGAGGAAGCCTGTTCCACTGAGAAACCACTCTAATTGTCAGGAACGTCTTCCTGATTTTTAGACGGAATTTCTTTTGAATTAATTTCATCCCATTGGTTCTGGTATCCCTCCGGGGCAAGAGAGAACAACTCTTCTCCATCCTCTATATGGCATCCTTTTAAATGCTTGAAGATGGTTTTCAAATCCCCTCTCAGTTATCTCCTCTCCAGTCTAAACAGACCAAGCTCCCTCAACTTTTCTTTATATGTCTTGGTCTCCAAACCCCTCACCAGCTTTGTTGCCCTCCTCTGGACATGCTCCAGTTTGTCTACATCCCTCTTCAACTGGGGGGCCCAAAACTGAACACATTACTCCAAGTGAGGCTGAATCAGAGCAGAGTAAAGCGGTACCATCACCTCCCATGATCTGGACACGATACTCCATTTGATACAGCCCAAAATCCCATTTGCCTTTTTAGCCACCAAGTCACACTGTTGACTCATGTTCAATATATGATCTACTAAGATTCCTAAATCCTTTTTGCACATGCTACTGCCAAGACAAATCTTCCCCACCCTATATTGGTGTATTTGGTTTTTCCTACCTAAATGCAGAACTTTACATTTGTCCCTATTGAACTACATTTTATTAACTTTAGCCCACTTCTCGAGCCTAATTTTCTCGAGCCTAATTTTCTCGAGCCTAATTTTCTCGAGCCTAATTTTCTCGAGCCTAATTTTCTGTTTGGTTTCTTTGTTTCTTTAAGTTACTTCCTGCCACCACTGTGTTACCCAGGGAGCACATTTCAGCACCAGAGATGATCCAGCACTGAAAAATGTCCCTTGTGGGGACGCAGTATGCTGCGGAGCATTCAACTCCACAGCAATGCACCACCACCAGTCAAGGGTGGTGCCACTGTTGTGGAATCAACCATGGGAACACAAATAGCTTACACAAACTGTTTCTGCACTAGGAATATTGTTCAGATTTACATTTTTAAGGATTGAGGTTTTTGTCCATTCCACACTGAAATTTGCCTCTTTATGGCACAGACCCAAATTGTTCCCTCACTTGCCCTGAAGCAAAGGAATCCCCAGAAAACTAGTTTTCATTTTTTAAGGTGGGTTCTAATGAGGTTTAATTTGTGGCTGGCAAATGGGGAAATGAGTTTTTCCCACAGCACCCATTTTGAGTTGTTTGGGAATGCCCTTACCTCGTCACCTTCCCCCGAACTTCCCTCCATTCTGAAAAAATTTCCTTTTTATAAAAGGGGTGATTGTGTTACAATGCTGTTTCTAAGTTTTAAGAAAGTAGTCTTGCAGTCTTACACAGCAGTGTAATAATGTTATAACATTATAACAAGACTTTTTTTTTCAAAAGAATTACATTCAGGACACTTGGTGGGGGAAAGGAAAAAGTTATCAAAGATGCAGAATGGTGGGATTAAGGGGCACAATGAACATAAAGGTGCAAGCAGGCACCATTTTGCAAAAAGAAAAAAAACATTTTTTGAAAAGGGGAAGGGAACAAAGTATGATGGGAGGCTGCCTCCATAGGATTCAGTGCAGAAAGCATGTTACAGATTTCAGTCTAGGTATGGGAGGAAAGCCCGAATGTGGAAAGGCTAGAGTTGACTCACAATATCCAAAGGAAATCCAAAGTATGTCTCCTAATGCAGAAACAAAGTATGTCTCCTAATGCAGAAACAGTCTGTCTCCTCATCATCACAACATCCCTGAGTGGTAAATTAGGCTGCAAATGTGTGATTGGCCCAAGGTCAACCATCAAAATCCCTATGGCAGAGTGGGATTTGAATTTGGGTGCCTCAGATCCTAGTTTGACACTTTAACTGCTACACCCCACTGGCTATATATGCATATATTTTGGTATATATAAGTTGTTTTTTTATATCTATACTAGAATTAAAGCCCATTGTAAACAAAATACAATGGGCGCTAGAATGTGGGGGATAGGGAGGGACAGGGCAGCGCAAGGAAGCTGACGTTAGAGAGGGCGGGCGGCGGCGGCGGGGCATCCTCGGCTCCTCGGCGGTCCTTTGGCGGCGATCTTCAATTCCGGCGGGGTCTTGGCAAGCCACGGCTGCCGGGGGCTCCCTGCCCGGCGGCCTGAGGACAGACCCGGGCCACCCGGCTCCCCGAGGCTCTCCCAAGCCTCCTCCCGGCGGGCGGAGCGGCCTCACGGCGTCTATGACGCCGCGAGGCCGCTCCGCCGGGTGAGAGAAGGCGGCCAGGCCCACCCGCCCAGGCCCACCCGTCCCCGAAGCTCTCCCAAGCCTTCTCCTGGCCGCTGGAGTGGCCTCGTGGCGTCTACGACGTCACGAGGCCGCTCCGGCGGCCAGGAGAAGGCGGCGCGGCCGACCGCTCACCTGTGGCTACTGGAGCAATTGCCTGCTTCGGGCGGGATGGACACTTGGAGGGGCCAATCAGGAGCCGCTTTGCGGCTCCTGATTGGCCCGTCCGAGTTTTTATCCCGGACCGGTCCCGCCCTAACTCCTCCCCACTACCCCTTACTCTTTTATTCATTCCGTGGCGCCCGCGGCGCCACGGGCTGTGTACAGATGTTTTAATCCTAAAAGGAACTTATTCCAATTTTCTGGAGACCAAACAGAAAACATTTAATATCCATTTGGAGTGAGAAAAAAGGCCTAGTACTTTTGAAACTTTTGCCTTTTAACCTGGTAACATTTGAAGATGCAAGGCCAGAAGACTGTTTTTAAAAAACCCAAGTTACTGGGCTGCTGAGTACTTTACAATGTTCTTTTTGTATTAAATATGACGCTTTGGATATTGTTTGATTATCCTCTATTTTACAGAATGTTACCTTAGGTGACTACCGTATTTGCCGGCGTATAAGGCGACTGGGCGTATAAGACTACCCCCCCAACATTTCCACTCAAAATATAGAGTTTGTTATATACTCGACATATAAGACTACCCCCTCTTCCTCACATCTTCCACACACCAAATAAAATGTAAAAGAGCATCAGAAGGCAGGGGAGAGAGAGAGAAAGAGAGAGAGAGAGCCATTAAAAAAGAAAAGAAAGCATGCTCGGATAAGTGATTACCGTACCTCCCTTCCCCCAGAAAAGGTGAGAGGACGGGGGTAACACACACTCTCTCTCTCTCTCTTGCAAGTTGAGGCTGCTTTTGTGGACGGCGGCACCTCTGTGCATTGAACTGAAACAGCGTCCTCTGCTTATTTACGTAACTGCAAACAAATAGGGAGCGAGCAAGCGAGCGGAGGGCAGAGCAAAGGATTAGCGTTCCCTGCGCACCAAGTTTTGCTCTCTTCCTGAATGGGGGCGGCTTCAGAAACCGTGAAAGGAAGGGGGAGCAGAGGCTGGCACCTCCCCCCCCCCCAGCATCCTCCTCCTTCTTCACTCCTTCGCAACTCGCTCGCCGGGCCCTTCGGGAGCTTTCTCTTTCTCTCTCTCTCCCCCTCCCGCTTCAGAGCCTTATGTGTGAGAGAGGGCCCGTTGCTGCCGTGGCGAGGTGGGGCGTGCACGCAGGCACAAGTTTGCTGGGCCCAGCAAGTTCTGAGCCGGGAGGAGTTCACAAGACAGCAGCCGAGTTGGTGAGCCCAGTGGGGGGGGAGCCGCCGCCGCCACCTCCGCCCCGCTGCTGCCTCCTCCGCCTGGCATCCCTTAATTCTGGTCACCAAGGCCACTATGGGCAGCTATCTCTATCCCAACTGAAGTGCACCTGGCGTATAAGACGAACCCCCCACTTGGAGGCATGTTTTTCAGGCGGAAAAAGTCGTCTTATACGCCGGCAAATACGGTATATGATTGTTTAACAGAAAAGGGGCCTGGCTAGTATCCAGAAATCTTTTGATAGAGGTTCTGCAGTAGTGACTAGTATGTGCCAGCAAATCTAGTGCTGGTTCAGTGACACCCATACCTGATGAAAATTTAATTATAACTGGGTTTTCTATGCCTGTCTTCCTGTCAAAATGGCTATATGGAAGCTATCAGTATACTAATTTAAAGTATCTGTCTATGTAATAATTTGTAATATGCCTGAAGATAATTTAATCTGTCTCCTATTATTATTAATCAGACATCTGGGTAAATATTTTGACAGAAGCAATTAAAAATGTTTAAAGTTGTAATGACAAACTCTAGTCTGCAAGCAACAGTAATATAATACCTGCATTAGAATGAACTAAAATTTCACATGAAGTAGTTAGCCAGCTCTCTAATTCTTCTTCAGGCTGCGGATATTAAGCAGAACAACAACATGAAGAGGTGTAAAAACAAATGGCTCTATCAGGCATGATGCAAAGCTGCATTCAATAAAAAGTAGCAGTCATATGAAGTCCAGAAGGTAGTCCAGGTGTTGAAGGAGAGGGTTATTTATTCTGTTATCTGTTACTCTGGGAAACATCATTGGGCTGATCTTCTCCCCCTCCCCCAAATAAAACCCCTGGGTTTAAATTCTTGGTAATTTAACTTCTCATTTATAGGACCTTCCTCCACCACATGCAGCCAGCTGGGTGACTTTGGGCTCACAAGAGCACTGATAAAGCTGTTCTGACTGAGCAGTAATATCAGGGCTCTCTGAGCCTCACCTACCTCACAGGCTGTCTGTTGTGAGGAGATAAAAGGGAAGGTGATTGTAAGCTGCTGTGAGACTCCTGCTGGTAGAGAAAAGTGGCATATAAGAACCAAACTTTCTTCATAGCAGAAAGCATACCTTTTTGTAGGTAGTTAAAAATAAAACACAGTTCTGACTTGAATTTTTTTTTCAGTAGCTCAACAAGATTAAATTCTCAAGGATTATCCTCCTAATTCTCTGCCAAAGGGTTCTTGTGTCAGAGCCAAATCTCATTACAGCAGGTGAAGTCTCATCAGACCTGAAAGAAGAGATAGGGCTGGACCCAGAAACCTTTCTCCAGTAGCCCAGCCGCTCCAAAAACCATGACTAAGGCTCAACTTTCTGCTGATGGATTTCATGCAGTTTATTCCTTTAAGGAAGAAGAGACACACACATCTCACCCATGATTAGGAAGAGATCATTAGATGACAGCAGCAAGTACATCTATGATGTGAGAAGATGTGATGCTACAGTACCTCTTAAGATAACTACTAGTGAATCCTGATGACTTGCTTGCCCTCATAGGAAAGAACTGCTTAAGAAAATCTCTTCTAGGTGAGGAGGTAGCAATACCTTTACTCCTCTTGTTCAGATATTTCACTATGCCAGCCATCATAATTCTCTTTGAACCCTAGAAATTTGCCAGCTGCCTTTCTTAATGCTTCAGCTGTCAAGTGAGTTCATTAGAGTTTCTAGAAATCAGCAGTTTATTTCATAGCACAGGGAAGAATAGTGTCTGCTTCACAATGCTACAACCTTGTGATATGGTATGCTAGTGAAAACCAGAAATTTTGTAGATACACCCCTTGAAATGCAAAGGAATACAGCTGAAATTGTTAAAAAATCTACGGACAGTCTGACTCTCAGAGGGAATGTGGAACATTATTGTTGTTGTTGTTGTTGTTGTTGTTCTTGTTGTTGCTGTTGTTGTATTTATACCCCACCTCCCCCCGAAGGCTCGAGGCGGCTTACATAACCCCATCCCCTAAAAACCATAAAATAACAATAAGTTCCAATAAATTTACAATAGTGGCAACAATGATGGCTTAATCTTACTCATTTAGCCTCTGCATTCTCAACTACAGGAGGGGGGGTGACACTCTCTACCACAAGTTTGTGAGGGGGGGCTGATCTTCTTACCACCCGGCCTCAACTATAAGCCTGGTAGAAGACCTCCGTCTTACAGGCCCTGCGGAATGCTGGTAATTCCTGCAGGGCCCTCAGCTCTTCCGGGAGCTCATTCCACCAGGTTGGGGCCAGGACCAAGAAGGCCCTGGCTCTGGTCGAGGCTAGGCAGGCTTCCTTGGGGCCGGGAACGACCAATAGGTTAACCCCCGCAGAGCGGGGAACATACCTTCTCTGGGACTACTTGGTCAGGGACTTCTCTCTCCATTGCTAACACACACACACAACGACTCCCTTCCTTCCCCCCTCATCTGTTGGTTTCCCAACCTCCTTCTTAATTCTTTCTCCCTCTCTCACTCGCAAACACACACACACAGATTCCCTCCCTTTTCCTCATCCCTTCCCCCCCTTATCTGTTGGTTTCCCAACCTCCCTGCCTCCCTCCCAAGCAAATATACACAAGGACTCTATTCCATTCCCCCCTTCCCCTTTGTGTTTACCCTTGAGACACTTCTACCTCTACCTTGGCCCACAATGGTGGCTCAGCCACTGGCTGGGTCCCCAGGGGCAGCACAACCGCTGCTTCAGCGGTTGTGCAGGCCCTGGGTGGGCCCCCAGGGGCAGCATGACCACTAGCTGGTCCTCTGTTAGTACTGCAGGGGGGTGCTGCGTCAGCCTCCTCAGCTGCCTTGGACTTTTCTGAAGCACTCCCTTGGGCAACACTACGGATGTCACATCTGTATTCATATTTGAGGAAGTACACCAGAAGATGTTCCACATGAACAATACTACTGTTTCCTATTGCATGTTCTTATGGAAGACGATTTTATTCTATTAATGATTGGCAATTCAATGATGTATGCATTCATATGCCATGTCAAACTGTAGTTAAAATAAAAAGGTAAAGGTATCCCCTGTGCAAGCACCGAGTCATGTCTGACCCTTGGGGTAACACCCTCTAGTGTTTTCATGGCAGACTCAATACGGGGTGGTTTGCCAGTGCCTTCCCCAGTCATTACCATTTACCCCCCAGCAAGCTGGGTACTCATTTTACCGACCTCAGAAGGATGGAAGGCTGAGTCAACCCTGAGCCGGCTGCTGGGATCGAACTCCCAGCTTCATGGGCAAAGCTTTCAGACTGCATGCCTGCTGCCTTACCACTCTGCGCTACAAGAGGCTCTTAGTTAAACTAGTTGGGTATAAACACAATGTTATCATGAGTATGTTCCTCATTCTTTCTCCCACTTTCAAAACTTTCCAGTTAACATTAATACTTTTGGGAGGCAGATTCAGGGGGGAAGAGATCAGCAATTGTATTTTAAAAAATTAGTTTTATGTTAATTTTGTTGTTCACAACAGCACGTTTGTGATCAACAATTATAGTCTGTAATATTCCTACAAAGTAAAATACAGGGAGAAAATATAGGTTTGTGCATAATAAAAATTATTTAAGATAATATTGTTTATTGCCAGTAAGATTAATAAATATTTTATAGATTTTATATTTTTGTAAAAGCAATAATTACCTACAGAGAAAATGATCCAATGGAAGGCTGGATCTTGGTAAAACAGATTATAAATTCTTTTTCTGATTAGTGTTGTTGTGTACTAAGAGATTTTTCAAACTAGTTGGATATTTTATAAGCAACAATAGATCTTTTATTGGACATAGGAATGTCATCTGGTACGTTCCAATTCTTATAAATGCTCTCCCCCCCCCCTTAACAAGCAGTGGCCTTGGAAAGAGATGTTTGGAGAACACAGAAAGTTCTACAAGCATCTCTTACCAAGGCCACTGCTTTAGATAGATTTTAAGAGATAAGAATAAAAGAAACCTTGGAAGGCTGGTATGTAGTTTAACATAGAATTCTATAAGTGCAGCCTTAAAAAAGAATTTACAACATGCACTAGTGATCATATATTCTATGCAGTATCTTAAGGGTATGGTAAAATTATATTGACAAGATAAGCAGGCCTCTTAAATTAAGAATCTCTGAACATATAAGCAATATAACTTACAAAAGAACTTGTGCTTTTATGGTGGGATATTTCTTAGAAAACAATAATAAACCCACAGACTTTTTGTTTTCAGTTATATTCATATCTGCCAGACAGGATGACAGAATTCTGTTGAGGAAAAAAGCAGAATGAATTTTGAAACTGAAAACTCTGCACCCTAATGAATTAAATAAGAATATCTCATTGAAGACAATCAGATAAGAGCCAGGACAGCTCACTGTTTATGTGTATATATGGAAAGGAAGCCAAAAATGGAAGGGCCAGTATGGATCTTTAATTCCTTTGTAATTCTGTAATATGTAGGAATTGCACTCCGTATATGCTCTCTGTAATTGTAGTACATGTTAATATATGTTAATACTGGTTAAGTTCTCTAAATATTGAAAACTAATTCTGAATTTCACTCTGTACATGGTTTGTGAAATTATCCTGAATTTTATTAGCCTTTTGAAATGACATATTAAATCTATTTTTGTTTTAGTTTTTTTCAGGAAATTCTCCCTGACAAGGCTGCACGCAAAATGCATAGGGATTGTTCAGCTATTAAAGTCTGGCTAAAAAGCCCATTGCATTGTGAAATACAATGGATGCTAGGGCCACCCTCACCTGTCCTGGGCAGGCCAGGGGTTGGGAGAGAAAGAAGGCTTTTCAGGGCAGGGGGGAGCACTGGCATGTTCCACTGGCCTGCCCAGGCAGCCCCACTGACTTCATCTCCATTTTGGGGACAGCAGCAGGGAGTGCTGGCAGGGACTTTGAGCATCCCCCCCCCACTCCAAAAAGACTCGCTGGCACTGCTCCCGGCCACTGCCCCCAAAACATCCACCAAGGCCTGCTAAAACCTCAGCGAGCCATTTTGGGATAGCAGGGGGAGGCGCAGAGTGCCCCACTGCCTCCCTGAAAATGTCCACCAGGGCCCGTGGAGGCCGAGCCTTTTCGAGGTGGTGGTACGAAGCACTCTGTGCTTCCCCCCGCCACCCTGATGAAAAGGCTTCCTGAGCCCTCAGCAGGTGTTTTCAGGGTGGCAGAGGAAAGAGCTTGGGGGGGCGGGGGGCTTGTGCTCCTCCCTTCACTGTCCTGAAAAGGCTCACCGAAGATTTGGCGAGCATTTTTGGAGCAACAGTGGGAAGCACTGGAGGGGACTCTGGTTCTCCCCTAACTGCTCCATTCCTGGCGAGGAGTAGACCCACCAACCTCCTTTCTCTGCAGTAGTCACGGGCTGACTGGCTGCGAATGCACCAGAGTGCTCCTAATTAGGAGCAAGCAGGAACAGGAGCAAGTATGGCCGGACAGGAGCAAGCAGAGCCGGGCCAATCAGGATGCACACAGTGCACATCCTGATTGGCACGTGGACTAGGAGCAGATGCCGGATCAGCTCCACCCAGCAAGCTTCTGCTCAAATATTACAGTAGCTAACTGTTAAATATGATTTTTCTTCTGCACCAACTGCTGCTGCTTCTTCATTTTTCTTTGGTGCAGCCCCTTTCCAAAGTTCAAAAATAAACAAAAGATTTTATTCAATGTAGAAGGGAAAAGGCCAGGTGAAATCAGGGTTAAAAATCTGAGGTAATTCATTAAGAACTCTAAAGTAAAGGGAAAGGAGCAAAGCATAATGGGATGCTGCCTCTGTTAGACTCAGTGTGGAAAACATGTCGCGAATTTCAGCCTGCGAAAAGAGGGGAGGAAAGCTCAAATGCAAAAAGGCCACTCACAGCATCTAAAGGAAATTCAAAGCAAGGCTAATGTCTCAGAACATGGTGAACTACATTTAAAAAATTCCATAGTCACAATTCTCTAGTGAATCATTTTATTGTTATTTTATTGTTTCTATGGCTTGGCCTCTCCCAAATGGAAGAAAATTACCTGCCCACCTCCTTCTCCATTTGAAGACATTAATGTTATTTTCTGTCTTGTCTATCTAGCAAGCACAAATAATTGGAACAAAATTTATCATTTGAAGTATTGCCACCACTATAGACTTCTCAAACCATGTGCTGGCTGAAGGGAGGTTTGCAAAGGAAATTAGATTCACTGTTTGCATACACCACTATATTTAGCCAGTGGCTATGTAGCTCCAATTAACTTGTTTAACAATATGGGTGAAATGAGGTTATTGGATTATAGTTGCAGCCAATTAGAGTTGCCATGCTTGAATTATTCCTCTGCTTTAGCTTTATTTAAAGTTTTAAAACATGAGAAAACTGGAGGGTAGCATTCAACTCCCTGCTTTGTAATAATAACATTTCTTTTCCTTTGTGTTTCACAATCAGGCCAAGTACAAAATCTTTCCTACAATAAGAGGCAAAATATGCTTTTATCTCTCTTTAAGGCAACTTTTATAACAGTACTTGACTCTTGTTCCATATTCATTTAAAAAAACAACTAAAGGTGTGTTTTTTTGTGTGTCATACAAGTTCTGTGTGCCTCTTGAGAGGAATTTCCTGAAAGGTCAGACCTTCCAGTGAACCAGTTGACTCTACACTCTGTCTGGACTCATAGATGTAAATGAAACCCTACTAGTGCTTTCTTTTACTAAAACAGCTGTTCTGTTATAGTAAAGAGACATCAGGGATACATAATGTCACGGAGAATATTAAGCACATTGTCTGGAGGTCTCAAGCCAACTGTCTAAAGAGAAGCATACATAAAACCATAGTCCTTCATTAATGTTCAATGAAAATGTCAGAAGCAGGACTAATGTCTCTGCATGGTGTAGTAGTAAAGAGTGGCAGCTTCTGATCTGGAGAACCAGGTTCCTCGCTCCTGCGCATCTAGCCAGCTGGGTGACCTTGACCTAGTCACAGTTCTCTTAGGACTGTTCTCATCAAGCAGTTCTGTTAGGGCTCTCTCAGCTCCACCTATTTCACAGGGTGTCTGTTGTGGGGAGAGGAAGGGAAAGGTCCTTGCAAGCCACTTTGGGACTCCTTTGGGGAGTGAAAATCAGGGTATAAAAAAACAGCTTTCTCTTCTCTCTCTTAACTTGCAATGGAAACAAAACTGTCTGATTTTTTTTAAAGGCTCAATGTCTATCTAGTGGTCAAAAGATCATACCCATAACTTTTGTCTTCTACCCCCAAACTATATTCATTAGGTGTAATCTGATTACCATCTCTGATGACCTGTGAACTTATTCTTTTCAATTTCTGCCTGAGATCATTTACAGGGGCAAGCCTGCCAAGAGCTACCATGGGTCCCCAGACAAAGATTCCATCTGCCCCCCCCCACCCATGACTGATCCAAATCAAATATCATAACAAAATGAATAATTCATTTGTCTTGCTGTTATCACAAATCTATAGTAGTATAAGAACTAGCCTGTCTGTCCAGGTTTATTGATTTATTTATATCCCACTTTTCTCCCTAATGGGTACCTAAAGCCGTTTACATTATTCTCCCCTCCTCCATTTTATCCTAGGTTAGACTGAAAGTATGTGACTGGCCCAAGGTCACTCAGCAAGCATCCATGGCAGACTGGGGATTTGAGCCTGGGCTTCCCAAATGCTTGTCTGGCACTTTAACCACCATATCACACTGGCAGGCATAACTCATAAGGTAGTAAAGCTGGAAGTAATGGCCACCAGCTTCTGGATGACTGTGGGAGTTCCATCGTTACAACAGAAAGGCATGGGAAAACCCTAACCCAGGTGAGAAAAACCACTACTACTACAAATGAAGCTAAGGGATTGTGGCTCTCAGAAAATGCTTGTACTGCAGTTTCAGTTAATCAAGTACCTACGGGATCAGAGCAATGATCCATCTAATCCAGCACACTGTTTCATACCATAACCAACGAGTTATCATGGAAGGCCAAACAGGGCAGACAGGCATAGACCCTCTCTTTTGGTTGCCCCACAGCACTGGTATCTGAGGATTGCCATCTTTCCACTTTCTCCATATCATGCATAATTTACTAAACCTCTGTCATCTCCCCTTAGCCATGTTTTTTTCTAGACTGAAAAGTCTCAAACTCTCCAATCCTTATTTATTTAATTTATTTATATTTATTTCCCGCCACTCCCAAGGCCAGCTCGTGGCGGGCCACAAAGTCCTTAAAATCATTTAAAACCCCCATAAAAGGACATAAAACCCCCTTACAATCATAACAATTCAATAAGATAAACATGGCAAAAAATACAAAACCATCCCCCCCACACGTTAACTACTCAAGGGGATGACAGGAAGAAGGTCTGAATAGTTGAATGTAAAATAGTACCAGATTTTAGTAGCACTAAGTAATAAGATGGAATAAATAATATAAAATGGAATAGCATAGAACAGAAAGGGGGGACCTCCAGTCCCCAAATCATCCTAATTGCCCGCTTTGTACTTTTTCCATATCTTCAATATCCTTTTTGAGATTCAGCTATCAGAACTACACATATTATTCCACGTTAGTCTCTTGAGTTTTTGGCATTTAAAGGTTTTAGATTATGGTTTTAGTGTTGTTGCTTAGAAAGACACTAGTAGCTAAATAAAGAAATAGCTATAGCAAATTAAATTTATTTTCTTGCTTTGTTCAAGAAATAGAAAGAAAAAGAAATGGCAAAATAGCAATAGCAAAATAAATTCGTTGTCCTGCTCTGTTCAACACTATTGCCAAGTCTCTCTTCCTTGATTACTACAAGTCTTCTTCAGATTTCTATAACACTGTCTTTTCTTTTCTTATCAAGACTCGGGATATTCTCTCTTGATAGCTCTCTCTTTTCCTTTCCCATGTCCAACAATGAATCTTACAAGATTCAATTTATTGTTCCCCAAGTGCAGTCACAGTCTCTCCCCCCCCCCCCCAGTACTCCTACTCATGATGTTCATATCAACTGTCACTTTCAGTCCCAGGATTTCAAAACCAACCTATTTTCATCATTTGTCTTCTCCCCAGCCCTATATATTTACCTGAGTTTATAAGGGAATTTCCACCCATTAGCTAAAATAGCGTCATACCTGTGGAACGACAAAGCGTGAAATAATAATAATATCATGCCTCCCAGGACCTCCTCACTTTTTTTCTTGTCTTGTCTCCCCTATGTCTGCTGCATTTTCACGCATCTTACCCTCCTCATCTGCTGCTGGAAAAGGTGAAAGAGAGCAATGTGCCTTATATGCATTGCGCTTCTGCCTGTCAATCAATCCAGGCAACCAATCCACTTCCTCCATATTTTGAAACAATTTAAAAGTCCAGCAATGCCTGCTAATTTTTTTTATTCAAACTTATCCGTTGCAGTGCCTATGCATGGAATCATAGATGCATAGTGCTTTTGAATGCCGCTTTCGAGAGCCACACTTTATGCCACAAACAAATCTTTGTCTTTATTCACCGCTCAGGGCCTCCCTGCCTTTTTTCCCCCCACCGCCTCTGACTCCATTCAAGGTCTTTTATTTCTGGCATCACCTACACACATGTCCATCTACTTATTGCTCAAGTCCCATCACTATTTTAAAAACAAAATCCCCATCCCCAGGAGAGGGAGGTGGGAGCGAGGGCAGGATGATACAGATGACTCTAGCACGTTTGTGCCTCCATACCTTCCTTCTGCTGGTTGCCTGCTGCTTCCTTTCCAGTTGCTAGCACTTTTAGGGTGGTGAATCCACTTTATCCAATTCCCAAAGAAGCACTCTAAAATGGAGGATGTACCAAATATGAATATGCTTCCACACCAGCATGTAACCTACCATAAAGTCCTGCCCCCATACTGATGGAGGTAGATTGAAGCTGAGAAAAAATAACCTAAGGCCACTATGAGGCCTACTGCAAACTTCCCCGAAATGCAGTCACTTTTCAAACATTGTAACTGAACCAATTGCTTACATGTAAGTCAAATCCGGGGAATGGTAGAGGACAGGAAGGCCTGGAGGATCATTGTCCATGGGGTCACGATGGGTCGGACACGACTTCGCACCTAACAACAAAAGTCAAATCATTCACAAGACTGTGGATGTTTTGTTCAAATTTTGAATCAGATACCATGGTGAGCAACGTCATAACTATAGCTATGTATTTTCAATTGGATTTCTTCAATGAGTTGTCTGGAAGATGCATGATTTAATAACCATCCTGTCCTGGATGGCCCAGGCTAACCTGATCTTATCAGATCTCAGAAGCTAAGCAGAGTTGACCATGGAATTGCAGGATCACTAGGCAGAGGAAGGGAATGGCAAACCACTTCTGATTGTCTTTTTAAAATCCTGCAGCACTGCCGTAAGTCAGTGACAACTTTACAGCGCTTTATATACAAGCATTTAAATGGTTCTGTGTGATGGGTATGCACAAATCTTTACACATTCAAACACTGCCTACTTTTGCATCAATGTACATAAATATTTAACTTAAGAGTAATTGTTTAAGAATGTGGTAAGAAGAAGGGAAAGCCATGTGACAGACTGAATTTGCAATCATTTTTACACTGGAAAATGTAAACTAAGTTCCTTTAAAAAAATATTTCATGGCACTGATTACAATATGCAGACAAATTGACAAACTGAATCAACAGGCAGTTGAGCATTTCTCACTGCCAGGGCAAGAGACTCGAGATATTAATTTTGTATTATTGTTCTCTTATAGACCATTTTCCGTGAAATTAACAACTGCAGTTTCCAGGACTTACGGGAGAGAACAGCTGACCAGCATTGTTACTTGCCAGCCTTTGAATACCAAAACCAAGACCATTTCCACACTGGAGGCTTCATACTGGGCTGTAGGCTGGAGTTTGAGCCAGGGCAGGTTGCCCCACCTCTTCCTGTCCCTGCACAGGGGAGCATTTGGCCCAGTGCACCTCATCCACCCTGGATTTGTGCTCCTGCAAGGGAGCCAGAGCACTGAGGTTCCCAGTACAGAAATTGTCATGGTGTTTGTTTTGAGTATTTTCAAACTACTGCTTCTTTCTGTATTTTCATTCTTTCATTTCCTGCTGACATCAATAGTGTCAAATGAAGGATTGCCCTGGGAGTCCCTAACCAGCTATGTTGCATGACAAGGTGGTTTGTAGTTGCATGTGAGATTTTTAATGCTCCCCCCATAGGAAGCTGTGTCACTGACCTTAGCACCTGCTGCTGGGCCCAGCAGTTCTTAAGCATGGAAAGCAGCATTCAGAGGTGATTTCTAGCACTATATTTAGCAGTTTAACATCAATCTATTTCTCTAATGCCAGTTTAACCTCATGCCATGTCCTTGTGTATGACAAATCCCAGTACCTCCTCAGTTTAAGAAGCTTAGCTTAATGATCCAAGTGGCATAATCCTTCCGATAAGGAAGATTAAGACTATGTCTAGAGACACATAAATATGATTGCTAGAATAAGACTTTGTTTGGGGTTTTTTTTAGACAGAAAATTGACTGATCTTTTAGGTGAGTGACTCCCTACCATTACTACAATAAGATTAGAATCCCCTAGCTAATTTTCCAGCACTTGAGAGGGAAAGTAATAGCAGTATTTAGATCTAAACAGCAGGTAGCTAGACTTCATTAAAAGTAGCATCCTGTCTGCTTGTTTAAAGACTATGAAAGAAAACTGTAACCCTATAAGGGTGCAGCTTTGAGGGCCTTTATAGGTAAAACCACAGTTGGATTATGGTTTACCTTTATGTAAGATTCAGGTGGGTAGCCATGTTGGTCTGAAGCAGAAGAACAAAGTTTGAGTCCAGTGGCACCTTTCAGACTAACAAAGTCTTTGTCAAGGCATAATTTATCATGTGCATATATTTATTCATTCATTCAGTTTATATACTGGCCCTCACTGCACCCAAATGCTTATACCTTGCAGAAAACTTTGTTGGTCTTACAGGTTCCACTGGACTCAAACTTTGTTCTTTGGGCAAGATCAGTTACAATCGTTGCTGGGAAACACTTTACAGAACATTATCCAGGCACATTGAATTCTGTTTATCTGCTGCCATCTGATGAGAATTAACATATATTTATGTAACTAAGAAACTCTGAGCATCACACACCTACATTACCTATTGTATGTGTGTATATTTATTTATTTTTATTTATTTATTTGGTTAGTTGGTTAGTTAGGTAGTTAGATAGTTAGATAGTAAGTAAGTATTAGTAAGTAAGTATGACTGCCTCTCCTGGCAAGTTGGCTTAGGGTGGTTAACAGCATAGAAATTAAATAACATAGTGATTAAAAGAATATTAAAAGTACATGTAAAAGCATGACAGCAAACCATGCATTTTGCCGCTTCCTGTTAGGAGACCCCTCCCACATTATCCTGCCATCTTGTCAAGGCTTTTTCCTTCCTGATGAAGGTAACGGAGAAGCTGGAAGTGTGAACTACCAGCAGTTTTCTCCTCGCTCTTCATGTTGTCAATCAATGCAAACCACCAATCCCTCTCTGCAGTGGTTTTGGGAACTCAAACATCCCCCTCCCCCAAGTCCCAGAATTATTTTTTAATGCAGACTTTGCAGACTTGGGAGACTTAAAAAATCCAGACATTTTTTAATGGAGACTTAGCAAAAGGCAGGTAACTCTAGGATCTCCTGCTATGCATATAGTAATGTTCATTTAGGAAACTTTAAATAAACCATTCAGGTGAAAATTGTACTTTTCTTTATTAGAAAGAATTAAAGCTTTACAGATAAGCACACAAAAACATGTAGAACAGACACAAGATTGTCTAAGAAAATCAAGGGTGAAGAGAGATAGTATTTGGGGAAAAGAAGCAGTAGTTACCATCACACTGTGAAGAATTCTGCAGGTTTCAGCTGCAAAGCAGCCACCATTTTTGCTGGAAAGAAAAAAGGATAAAGCCTATACACAAGTAGGTGTTGCATGTATCAGAGCTAAGAACACATGCACAGAAGAGGGTAACATGGAAGTGGGTATGTGAAGAGAATCCCAGAATACACACACACAGATTTGTGATAGGTTCTCTATTTTATAAGGAAAATGTTATATTGGGGCTGATATGCTAGGGGCTGATATGCATGAGGCTGCTATATGGGGGCTGATATGCTAGCCCCTAAAACAATGTAGTGATGAGATTTCCTGCATGTACAATGACTGCAGGAGACATGTGACATATTTGGGTGTGGACCATGTTCTGGGAGAAGCCTCAATGGGTTCCCAAGAGATGGCCAATAACAGTGATTGCTCTACCTCAGTAGAACTAAAGGTATTAACATTCTTAATGACCCCTCAAACACTGGACAAGAAGTTATCAAGGTGGAGCAGACTGTTAGGAATTGCAAATTGAGGTCTGCGGCTATGAAGGGAAGAAGAGGCTGAGAGAGACCAGTTACTAGTTCTTAGAGAGCCTATTGTCCCAAAAGCATGCATTTGTTTTAATTGGGGAGGGCTGGGGTCTATGTTTTTATTCCTTCCTGAGAAAAGAACAGTGTAATTTGCATTTGAGGTACAACTGACATCTATTCCCATGTAAGTTTCAGCTAAGCAATGTACTGCAAATTAATATTTTATGCAGTATTTAAAAAGGGTATTTCTGAATGGCTGCCTATAAACTACCTCTCAGTGTAAGGAGGGATCTGTCTGACAACAGGTAGGGATAAGTGCTTTTTCATACCCACTCACTGTCTTACTCAATGGGAAGAAACATAATTGTACATATTAAGTTGAGTGTGCCTTGCAAATAGAGTTGTCTTTGTTCTTGGCAACTGAACATGAATTTTTTGTCACCCGCTTTGTGTGTCATGTCAGAAATAGGTGCATGTTGCTTTTGTTCTGGAGGTGGAAACCAACATACAACTTAGCATTGTTAAAGAGCAATATAATACCAAGCACTAAGATGCATGAGACCCATTACTAAATCCCAGAACTGGAAGCATTTTTGTTTCAGATTGCTGGAAAGTACTCGTCACTAAAGATAGTTCAAAAATAACAACAAAAAATGCTATTTTGTTCTAAAAGTTCTAGCATAGTTTAAGAATGGATTATTATAATAAAACCTTTTGAATTTGAAATTTGTGACTAAAGTCCTAGTGGTTTCCTTTGCCAGCAGTGATGAAACTGTATGCCAAGAAAAATACTGAGGGAGGGAGCAAAGCTCCTCCCCTCCAATTTTCATCACATTTAATGTTATCTTTCTGCCAAAACCAGCCAAATAGACAAAGAGTTTTGCGTACAGGGAAATAAAAGTCTGAGGAAGTGTATGTCAGTTTGTATGCAACCTCAAGGTTGAATTAATATCAAAGTTCCCAAATACCAAGGCAGGGAGAGAAAACAGCCCCAGGTTTTTCTGTTGATAAATGATTGCATTCCTGTAGTGTTAATTCAAATGCACTGAGTTGTGAAATTCAGCTAATATAATTAATCTTGCAATATTGTAAATCTGCCACAGACAGATAACATGAGAATATTAGCTCCATAGTTTTGCAGAGTGGCAGAAGCCAATAACCTGTGATGACTCCCACAAGTTTGGTGGTGGTTGCTTTTTTAAAAGTCTGTTTTGGGACTTTTTCATCCTAAATACATTGCACAGGTACTGGAAGAATTGATTGAGAGACTGTCTGGTAGAAAAAGATACACAGGTATATCATAATGTCTTAAGAAACAAAATACTGGTCATATTACTGGTGATGATCTTATATGGGTTCCAGGTAGAACATTTACAAAATTAATAATGGCTGCAGTTCTCCATGTATTTTGCTTTCACTCAATCACTATACCAAGTCAGAATCATGTAGAAACTAAAAGTGAAAGGATGGGCACAAAATGCAAAAGGGAGTAAGTGGCAAGGTCGGAAGGATTACCACTGATAAGTGCCCTGGATCTTATCTGGAATGTGTATAGTCAACAAAGTTTATGTGAGGCAATACTGGGCATCTGTGCTATGTTCCCTCCCCTCAGATTAGTCCTTCACGTTGAAAGAGGAGATGGTTTTCCACTATGTAGGTTGTACATCTTCTGTGGACTCCTGCTCTGAGTAGTCTACAGTGAATGGCTAGAAACCTCACTAGCCACTGAGTGGGCTCTTTTAAAGAAAGCAAACATATTATGCATATTGTCTTGGGGCCTCAGCCTTTTCGAGAGAACTCTCATTCTTGTGAGGTCAGCTCCTTCTACCATTACTGCTGCTGCCTTGCCTTGCCTCTCTCCTTAATTGCTGTTCAGCTGTTGAGAAGATAGAGCCTCAGTAGCCTTGTCGTTTGGGAAAGTGGCTCCCTTTCTTGTGCAGAGGAGCCATCCATCAGGGCAAGAAAGTCCCACGGGTATCCTATGTAACATCCAGCAGCACTTGGGCTTATTGCCACCACCTAAACATAAATGATTCTATGCAGTTCTAGGACAGTCTATGGTCACCACTCATGGTTCAATCCCCCAATCTACCATAGAGTTTCCTTGGTTGCCTTATTCACTGGATTGGTTTGCTTTGACTAAATCAAGCTCTGTCTAACCTAAGGTTCTTCTTGGAGTAAATGAGATAAGACTTGAAAAACATGTGACTAACAAAAAGTACGCCTGAGTCTAAACTTTCTGTAGAATATTTATACTTGGAATCTTTCAGCTAATTAGAGTTGTTGAATTTCTATGACTAAGAGCTATAAAATCATGTAGCAAAAGACGAGCGAGAGACCACCCTGACATTAGGGATTGAATAATTCAATGCATTATTGATAGGATACAGAGGCTTTTATCTCCAAGTCATTAACATTTTGAATCAATCCCATATCAAGAAAGAACTTGAGGTCATTACTAGCAGTTAAAAATGGTTTTTGTTCCAACAGAGTATTCATTTTGGTATGCCTGTTGTGTTCCAAAAAGGCTTGTAAAACACTGTTTCTGAATCAGGAAATATGGGCTATTCTCCCTCTCCCTTCTTTCAGATTGATGAAATAGATTTTCATATCAGGTTTTTAAAACTATATTGCAGATGTTAAGTATAAAATACCTGCACTTATATCATTTCAATGGTGCATGTGCTTGCAAATGGTCATTTTTCCTGTAAAAAACTACAGTTATGGGAATTTGATCCATTCTCAGTCGCCATCCTTGATATCTGTCCTTGATAACTGTCATTCCATACATACTACAAATGCCAAAGTTGGTGACAGTAGTTTACAATACATGGTGGCAGCATATAAATTTCCAAAGCCAGAAAAAAAGATCATTTTCTTATCCCAATTTTTCATATCCATTAGGTACTGTGAAATCAAGATGCTGGAAAGGTAGAACATTCTCCAATATTGCTTGGCAGTAATTTGGCAGTCATGGCCTCGAAAATTAGAGCTCTACTTTCCCTTTTCTTAATACTTGTAGTAGAGCTCACAGGTTCTTAAAGAACATCTGCTTAATTTGTATATATATTTGTATATAGGTGAGCAGAGAAGCTACCATGTCTTCCCAGTACTAACAGGCCAGTTTTATCCCTTCCAGTAGCTTAACTGGTCGCTCACTGTTGTTGCCACTGTCTATTCCAATAACAGATAAGAAAGTTACAGTTCAATTCTGAGGAGAAGAACATCCTTCTCAATCCACTGTATTCAGTATGCATAGGGTTCAAGTACACAATATGCCCTGCACATGTTGAGTCAAGGGTGAGTGATTGAACATGCAATCAGACACACATCAAAGGAATTTATCTTAAAGAGCACTCATTCATTGGCACTTCAAGAGAGCACTGTGAGGGGTCAGGAGGTGCTTCCATTTCCCTCCCAACCTGGTTTCACCAGGGAAACCAGCAGGGGGAACTTTTCACTCCTTTTCTGTGGCTTCACATGTCTTTCCTAGAAATGTGAAGGCCCCTTCTCTCCCTTCGACCCGCTCCCACACTCTCTTACAGCACTGAGCAAAAGAGCACTGTTTGAGTAAATCCCCCCCACTCCAACATACATCTGTGAGGAAACTCTATGAGGGTGTGACCCAACACATATTAGGCATTTTGTGTAGTTGAGCCCTTAGAAAAGTAAACCTCCATTTATGATTGTACTTGGTCAAAGTACAGGTTACCTGAGAATGAAGGAGCTGTGATGTTCAAAATGAGAGGAGCAAACTTCCTTTCCATTTGCTGCATATTTGGCAACACTGCCTGCCTTCTGACTTGTACACCAAGCACTGGGAACTTCTCTCAACTAGAGGTGGGAGAAATGACAATAGCAGCAGTTAAGCAAGCAGTCAATGAAGGAAGACGGTTCACATGCTTGTATGTGAACATATGAAGCTACCTTTTACCATGTCCAATAATTGATCCATATAGGACAGTTTTGTTTACTTTGACTAATATTGGCTTCCAAGGATATCCGACAAAGAACACTTTCCTTCAACACCTGCTACCTGCAGTAATTTATCTGGTGATGCCATTGCTTGAACTGGGGACTCTCTTCATGCACCACAGGTACTCTTCCACTGTGCCACAGGTCTTCAGATTTGCTAGGATACAAGTCAACTCTTAAACTGGGCCGTTGCATCTGTGAGATCTCCTTTATAGTACATTTGTATTCACCCTATATCACCACATGGGGACAGAAAGTCCTTCACCTTTATGGCACCTTGATGTTTTATGACCCCATAACTGTGTCCCTATAAGATACTGGAAGGTATTTCCTCTCTCTCGAAAAGAAGTTTTGCTTTCTATTTAGGCTCCACAGAGAGCTTTCTACCTGCTTGTGACTATCCATCAAAAATGACATTATCAATTGTATTATGCACAACTATAGCACAAGAAAAATAACCTGGTTTATTGTTACTGTCATTCTTGCTTGTATCGCTCTCAGTACACACTTCTAGTTACAATTTTCTCTCCCTTTATAATCTGATAGGGCTAAGCAAGAAAGTCAGTCTTGAAAAGTGGCTATTCCAATAGTCTTCTGTTGAATAAAACACGTTTTGACCTGTACCTTGGGCTTTAAAAGGATAGCAGAAATGCTAAAGTCTGCAGGGAAAACTAAACTCTGCATTTGATTTATGCTAGTAAGATTAAATTTGAAGGCAAATATATTGCACCTGAGAAAGACATCCTTATTAGAGCTGAGCAGAAACTAGGGGCCTATTTCAATAAACTTTCAGATAACATGTCAGCGGGGGCAGAAATGGTGTTTGTCTTCAAAGGCTAACTGCCTCTTTAAAGGGGGTGATCCTTCCCCTTCCTTGCCAAAGCATAGTTCCGCACCTAATCTTTTGTTTATCACAAAATCATATTCTTATTTTGATCCTTTACAACTAGAATTCAAATCATTTATCACTTTTCTTATTCTTGGAGAGATACTCTCCATTTTGTCACCACAGTTCTTTCAAAATAGGCATATGAACATAGAATTACTCCCAAGATGATCTAAAATATGTCTATTTTATCTTTCAGAATAATCTGAAACTTTCAAAAAACTGATCAGCTTGAGTAGGAATTAACAGCCCATGAAGCTTCTGCTTTCATTTCATTGAAGAAGGAATTATTTTGCAGTCATTGTAGTTCAGAGAGGGAAGTGTGAACTTTATTATGAATCAGTATCCAAAGAACAATCATGCTGAAAGCTAAAGTGCAATATAATTTATGCAAAAGATGGGGTTTACTCCTCACAAAGAAAAGAGAAAGTAATGCTAATCAAGGTGTATTTAGGGGGGGAAGAGTTTAAATAACTAGAAAGCAGTTTTTCCATACTATATGATTAGTTCCTAGGACATGCTAATTTACATCCCTATTAAATGGAAAAGTTGCCCTTCCTTTCATTCTCTACCTTGACCTGACAGAGATTCCAAGTGCCATACACTTATGGTTTCTGATCTTCCCACGTGTGTTCTTAGTCAACACAGAATGGCTAACTGAAGTTATTTTTCTTTCCAACTTTCAGAAACAAAACAGCGGCAGAATGACTCCGCCACAGGGGGTGCCTTAGGGGTTTGTATTTTGCAGGAAGGTGGGATTGTGTTAGAAACAATCTTACCTTCCTGCAAAATAAAAAAATAATTCCCCAGTCTGCCCCCCAGTGTGAAAAAGCTCCACAAAGCGACAAAGCCAACCAGGGCATTCTTTGCCCCCTCTCGCCCACTGTAGGGCCGCGGGACAGGCTTTGTTGGCCCCCCGCAGTGAACTAAGGGAACTTGGAAGAATCTGCATTCCCCTTGCCAAGGGCAACTGAAGGCCTAATCCACAGCAAGCCTGGGACGGGGCCTGCTTGGTGGCTGCATCATATAAAAATGGGGAAGTGTGGAATCAGCCAGAAAGCATCTCTTTACTGTAGTTTCATTCTATCACGTCTAGTTCCCAGAAAGTATATTTCCAAAGACTAAACTTGGGATTCATCATATAAAATAAATTGGTTGCACTGCCATTAAAATATATGGATGTATCTTAAAGCAGAACATTGGATTATGACTTCCTATGCAGTTAATTTAATATATCTACCTGTTGAACATCCCAATATAAAGTTCCCCATAGTTTTGAAAATGTCACCTGAAAATGTGATATCACATCTACCTTGTTTTTTAACAAATACTGGCATTATAAAATAAAATGTCATGAGTCATGACGATACATAACAAAATAAAATGCTGGAAGTGTCCATAGCCCAAGCCACTAATAAATTAAACTGGAGTACTTAGATTTAACTTAGTATCTCTGAAATTCTTTAAAAACCTTTGAATTAGTCAGAACTGCACTGGTCGCCCTGATGGATGATATCCAGCGCCAGCTGGATCGGGGCAGTTCCGCCATACTCGTGTTGTTAGATCTCCCAGCTACATTTGATGTAGTTGACCACGAGATATTGGCTCACCGCCTTGCTGGAACTGGAATTAGAGGGACTGCACTGCAATGGCTGGTCTCCTTTCTTCGGAACCAGTCACAGAGGGTTGCAATAGGGGAAGAGTTGTCGAGCCCTCGCGGGCTCCCTTGTGGAGTTCCACAGGGGGTGATACTCTCCCCTACGCTTTTTAACATCTATATGCACCCTCTAGCCCAGCAGGTCCAGGGCTTTGGGCTGGGATGTCACCAATATGTGGATGACACCCAGCTCTACTTCCTAATGGATGGCCGGCCGGACTCCCCCCCCCCCGATACATTTGCCAGTTGTTTGGAAGCGGTGGCAGGATGGCTCAGGCAGAGTTGCTTGAAACTCAACTGGCTGGGAAGAAGAGAGCAGGATCAGGAAGCACGTTTCCCATGCCTGGATGGAGTGCAGTTAACACCTGCACTGGCCACCAGGAATTTGGGCATAATTTTTGATACCTCCCTTTCTATGGAGGCTCAGATCACAAAAGTAGCCAGGACGGCTTTTTACTTTTTGGACAACAGATGGAATGAAATGTAATAGATAATGGTACGTACATTTGATTCTGAACATTTTTAGACTATGATTTATATGGGGAAAAAACATGATTCCCTCACCATGTAAGATTCTAATAACTAAACTGCTGTAGAAACATATGGACTGGGAACAAAAAGAGCAAATTTTCTGTGAAGCAAATTATAAAAAGATGGTGGGGGGACTCCTGAATCCAAAATACTCTTTGGCAATAAATGTGTGACAACAAGCAATCTAAGACAGCCGGCAGAATTATAAGGTTAGGTAAGAAAAATAAGATAGTGTGGGAGTTGGAAACAAATGTTTTTAGGAGAGCTATATGCTCACTGCCATATAGCTCTGCTATAATTAAAACTTAGCTCATTAAAGTTTCACACATTTTTATGTACCACGTATCAAATGGAAGCAAAAAAAATCGCTCACTGGAAAAAAAACATGATGTGTTGCAGAAAATCACAATATTGTAGACACTGAAAGAAAATACATAGACTGTTCAAATGGATCCTGCATAGGAAATTACAAGCAGAAAGTAAGGGAAACCAAGATAAATTCTACTATAATCACATATAAATATCATTCACATTTAATAAAACAACCAATAAAGCTGCGTTCTGTGCATTAAAAATAAGTTCATTGGATGAAGAGAATTTTTTGCAAGTCCAAAATTAGCATCAGATAGACACTAAAAATGAAAGTAACAACCATCCACTAACACCCCCATGCCCTCTCCTTCTAGCACAGGACCACAACAATTAATGTCAGAGCCAGCACAATGCCAGATCTGACCCCTGTGAAGTCAAAAAGGAAGCATCTAGAAGTGGGTGCAGGTAAATGAAACAACAGCAAGAAGAGCAGCAATAATGTCATCTTGTTGCACCAACCTGGAAGTTTTACCAGTTGAACTAATCTGTGTGTCTGCATATGTTGAGTCATCAATTAGCTTTAGATTTATAGCAACCCTATGAATTACTGATCTCCAAAAGGTCCTATCATTAACAGCTTAGATCCAGTGGCTTCCTTGATAGAATCTATCCATCTATTGTTGGGTCTTTCTCTTTTCCTGATGCATTCAACTATTCCTATCATTATTATATTATCTGGTGAGGCTCATCTACCCATAATTTGACCAAGGTATTTTATCCTCAGTTTATTCATTTTGGCTTTTAGGATGACTTCAGGCTTGATCTAGTTTAGAACCCACTTATTTGTGCAGGGTAGTGATAGTCTGCAATATCCACAAAACTCTCCTCTTACAACACATTTTTTTATAAGTCAATGTTGTTCCTGTCAGAGTTCTTCATTGTCCAACAATATACCGTAGCCCTAAAAGCTTATATATTAGGAATGCTATTAATTTCTCAGTGAACATGTTTGGTACTTGAACTTACCCTCATGATCAGACTATGACCTGATCAGCAATAAAATCCATTTGCATTGAGTAACTAACAACTGCAGAACAAGTTTGTTCTGGCTGTTAGAAGTTGACTAACAGCTGCTGCTTGGAGATCAGAGGAGAGTGAGGTTCAGATCCATGCACTCAGCAAAATAGCTACACAATGACTGTGTAAACGGAAGAGCTGTTTCTCTTCCTTCCTCTCCAAGCTGCATATGGACAGAAGCAATACTTTTGAGCTCCCCATTACAAAAGGGAGAGGGAAAAGAAAGCATTTGTTTCTCTGCTTTCTCCACAGACCAAGGTATTAGCTTGTGGGGTGGGGTGGAGAAGAGAGAGGAAATTGCATCTGATCACAGACAACACCAAATATGCTGCATCTCAGCAGGCCTGGGAGACACCAATGTTTCCAGGATGGAGGAACAGATGAACCTCACTTCTAGATGATCAGCTGGGAGTCAGCTGCTGATTCCCCTTTCAAACCAAAATGTTCTAGGTACAGAGCAGATATTTCCCTAGAAGGAGACTAGAACTCACAGCAAATGCCTGATCAGTTTGGCGACTGTGGCTGATGGCTACAGGTAGCTGCTCTGTGAATATACACAAGCAGATTGCACACAACTGAATAGCCCATTGATTAACTTGCAGATTTTCATGCACCCCTGTTCTTTATCAGATCGATTATTTGCATTATCCTGATTAAGAAGTACACAGAGGTAATATAGATGCTGAATCTTAACCTGGTATCCTTTAGGCTACATATTCAGAGTCTGTTTAGCCCATAATAGTCATATTAATTAAAATTTAAATAGACTGTCCATTAAACTCCATGCTACAGAAGCTCAGCTATACAGAGATTTTCAATAAAAAAGAAACCTATTATCTAATGTTAATTTAATATAATTTAACATTCAGCATACACATCATACACATACACACAATGAATTTGGATTTTTTAATTTAAAAAATCATGAATTAATTAAATAAGCAAGTTAGCCTGCTTTTCACACCTTTATAATTTATTCAGTCTGACAAGTTTTCCCACTCCCCCACCTCCTTCCTAGGAGTCTGCTATATATTTTGTACTCTGTGTTTCACAATAAATAATTGTCCAATGTAAACTAACTTAATGCTTCACAGCAAATGTAATTCTTCTCTGACATCTAATTGTAAAAAATCAACCAGGGGAGGAGTTACAGCAGAAAAAAAGATAAAATAAAGCCAGAGATATAGAAAGAGTCTCTACTCCCACATTTGTGGTTTAAAACACCCACTAACAAAGCAGCATTTCTTATACATAATGTTTTATAATATCATATAATGTGATACTTTAAATTTCAGATTCTGCACATTCTCTTACTCATTTCAGAGTTTGTAGATATCAGCCTAACAGTACAATCTGTAACCACTCGGTGAGTGGTATCATATTTGGTTAAGGGCTAAGTGGGCAGAGAGTGGGCGGCCCCTCACCAGGACAGACAAGAGTTCTAGCCAGTGGGATAACGGCCAGAATTCTAGCCAGTCAGGAGGTGCGAAGCCAGTCGGGAGGCCCAATAATTGGGCCAAAGTTCTGACAGAGCCCGCCCACCCAGGGCCAATCTGGAGTCATCACTGCCAGTCTGCTCCTGACTATAGCAGGGAAAGGAGGTCAATAGGGCTGCCAAGGGGATGAGAACAGAGGCTTGAACAGGTTGCACCAGCCCATTTTGCCACAAGGCTGTCCTAACTGTCATGTCCAATTGTAACTTCCCTCTCTTTGCCTCAGAACAATGATGGAGCTGGCAGGAGGCTGGTGAGTATGCTCCCTCCCCCTCCCTTCAGGCCTGCTGGGAAGGAGCCCCTGACAGCCCCTGACTGAGCGGAGGGAGGCATTTCTGAGAGCAACGCAGGGGAGTCCGAGGGCATGGGTGTGGGTATTCTTCTGAGGGGGGGACAGGGAGGCCACAGTTGGCTGACAGGGAGGCCACAGAAAAGCTCCTTCTCACTTAAAATACTGCTCTGGCCAGAGGTTAGACCCAGCCAAGCCATGTGCATTTCTTCTTCACAACTCTCTGCAGATTTGAGGCCTACTACATTATTCTGCAGATGAAACTAGATGCTGTTGTGGAGGTTCTTTGTCTCCTGTTTCATCTGTACAACAACCCTGTGCAGTGGGGCTCAAGTATTTCAATTCAACAGTAACTTGTGTGGGAGGCCTTAAATGTTTCTTCTCCAGCACAACCCTGTCCAAAGTAGCCCTTTCTGCCTGGGGAGCTGATCTTTATACTCTGCAGATGAGTAATTCCAGGAGCTCTCCAGGCCACATCTAGAGTTTGGCTACCCTGGGTTGGAAATATTCCTGGAGGTTTGGAGGTGGGACTTCAAAATTGTACAACACTTCAGAGTCCAGCCTTCAAAGGAGCCATTTTTACCTGCAGTTGGGAGGGGGTGGTGCAGGTGTGTCCCTCTTGGGCTATGGCCAGCCCTTACCAGCAACTGTTTGTATTTTTGGGCGCAGACAGACAGACCAGCATCAGTCCTGTGAGTCTGGAAAGTGCAGGAAGATCTAAATAAAGAATATTTACAGCCTGAGGTGGAAGCACATGGTGCCTATATAAGTACCCGTGCCCCACCTTCCATGCATGCAGCGGGTCCGTGTGCGCTCCAGTGGATCCTGCGTATCGCTGTCCTCCATGGTTGCCCCCCACTCCATCAATGGCGGCCGTGGTAAGTCTCAGCCACTAATTCTCATTGTGCTTCTCTGTTGTAATATATTTATATTCAATGCAATATATTCATATACAGTTCTGAAACATTTTCATTCTAAGCTTATTTCCTACTTACATAATAAACTCTTCATCTCTCCTCAGTAATTTCACCATTACTGCATAATCTGCAACTTTATTTTTCCATTATTCTAATTTTGGACAGATGTCTGATTTCCATTTTGCCATGTAGATGATTTTAGCCACTCTCACCATATATTCAACTATCGCTACCAAAACATTTGATAATTTGTTAAGCTGTATTCCTAATTTGCTAGGCTATATTCCTAACTGCATATTCTTAGTTGTCCTATGGACTTTAAATTTTAATATATACTGCATTTCCCCATGTATTTACTTCCAATGTCTTTTTGCTTCATCACATTTAGTAAAAGGTTCCATCTGTATATTGGCATTTCCAACATTTTCCTGCTTTCAATATCCTTTGAAAAAATATATCATATGAAAAATATTTTATGCCAATCTCTCTTAATGCCTAACCAGCTTACTTAATTTTTAAATATATAGCTCTGTGGTAACTTTCTTTACTGCCTTCTTTATATATTAAGATTATAATATTTATTTATTTATTTAGTTGATTACTTATATCTTAGCCCCTCACTTAAGGTCTTGGGGTGGCTAACAATGAAGTAATATACAACATGAGTAAAATGTCATAAAACATTGTAAACATAAGGATGATTATAATCAACTAAGAGACCATCTCTCCGCTTATACCCCCAAAAGAGCATTATGCTCTGCCACCGCAAACTGGCTAGTGATCCCTGGCCCCAAAGAAGCACATCAGTCCTCCACGAGGGCCAGAGCTTTTTCTGTCATGCCCCCCACCTGGTGGAACTAACTCCCTGAAGAGATCAAGGCCCTGTCTCCTAAAATTCTGCAGGGCCTGCAAAAGAGAGCTCCTCCACCAGGCATTTGCCTGAGACTGACAACAAGTCCCCCCTCAGACATCCTCTCCATGGCCTGAACCAGTCTGTCCTCTCTAAAGGCCTTAGCTAAGTTCTGTTCTTGTTTTATTGTTTAAGATCCTTGAAATTGTGTTATTTAGATTATTGCTGTTGTTGTATATTGTTTATATTTGTTTGGATCTAATACAAATTCTGTCAGCTGACACTTTATATTCTTGACACGTTATATACCTGACACTTTATATTCTTGCCTAATGCTTTTTTCATATTTATAATTGCCTGGGAAATTTCTTATTGTTTGATTAAATTTTTTCCTATTTTTGGCATAAACTTCATAATTAGGATATTATTATTCCATATTTCTGAAACAGACTTCTTTTTAATAGAGCATTGGTAAATTGTTCTTGTATTTTTTTCTGCATATGTGATTTGAATTCCTTTCTTCATACATGTTATTAAGACAGTGCGCCAAATGTCTGCCAGGTTTGTTTGCATGTTCAAAATGCCTTTGTTTTGTTTTTTAAATATTTTTTCTGTACCACTTCCATTTCTAACGTGTCTAATTATTACTAATATATCGGTGTAAGAATTTTTTATGTTCCTTCTAATTGATTTGTATTGTCTAATTATCACTAATATCTCTGTGTTGGAATTGTTTATGTTCTTTCTCCAATCTGAATTTTTTTTAATTATCTTGGTTTGTTCTGCTTAGTAGCAGCTGTTAGTAAGATTCCTCTAATATAAGCTTTACTTGCTTCTCACATTGTAGCTGAGGATATTCCTTCTGTATTATTTATTTTTTATAAAAATGTTCCATATCTTTTTTACACTTGTTTATTACATGATCTTTTAGTAAAAGAGCACCATTTAGTCTCTATATTCCTTATATATATATAAGGCAGCGTTAAAATGCTTAAAATAAAACAAACAATAAATATGGACCATGAATCACACTATTCTCATCATTTCCCAGAGTGCCAATCTTTGCCATCTGGCTTTCAGGGCCCAAGACCACTTAACTACTTTATTCAAGCCTTGACAAAAGATGCCTAAGGGATGGTTGGGTGAAGTCCCTGCCTTTCTAAATTATTTAATATAGTTTCCGATAAGTCAATTCAGTGCAATCCTCACTGAAATAAATGGTCAGGACTTCTGAAGACATGACAACTTGGAGATTTTCTAAATGCTCCAAACCTGTCTCACTGTAAGCATATTTAGGAGGATAGTGAGGGCCTTTACGCACGGGGATCTTTGTTGCAAATTGTTTGCGGAATGAAAAATCGCCATTTAAAATAGTGGAATTCGTCGTTATGCATACCTGCCTTTGTAGTGGAATCAGTTGCGTTTTTTAGCGTTTCTCACAGGCTTCCGGTCTCGGCAGAAATCGCTAGAAAGGAAGCGCTATTGCCAAGCTCGTCCCGCCCCTGGCCGTCAAGCAGCCAATGGGCAGCCGTTAGCATGCTCCCAAACAGCCTCTTTCCCTTTAAGAAAGGTTTTTTTTAAAAAAAAAACAGACCCATAGCAACGAATCTAGGTAGATTCGTTGCAACGGAGAGACCCATCCAGCTGCCTAATGTGAGCTGTCGTTTGATTGTATGATCGTTGGCACGCTGCCTCGAGTGATAAAAAAAAATCCCCCCCCCCTCTTACGGGCCCGATTTTTGGCTGAATTAATGTGTAAAAAATAAAGGGACTTTATTTCAGCAAACGGGCTTTTATGTGGTTTGTGCTTAGTGACTAAAGGTGAAGGACTGAAGCCAGGGAAGCCTCTAAACAGGAAGAGGCTCGCTGGTGCGTTTATCCCCGCTCGCTCGGAGAAAAAAAAATGGCGATCGCTTCGCCGGAAGTTTGGAGGACAGGCTCAGGGGGAGGGACTTTGAAGAACCCGCGACAATGGTAACGCACAGATCTTTAGCGCTAGTGTTGCAGATTGGTTGCAGGAGTGTATCGCTATCCGGAGGGTGAATCCACTTTTCTGGATTCCCCTAAAAGCGCTACAACGAAGCGCTTTTTGCTGATTGGTTTCAGGAGTGTTGCAGATTGTCTACGACGTCGTGCGTTAAGGCAAATTAGTAGCGTTTTCAATTAGCAACCATTGTGCTATTTTGAAGCCGTGCGAAATGGCCCTGAGAATTTATTTGCCTAGACCAGGCTTTCCCAACCAGGGTTTATTGAGGGCCCTGGAAGGGTTTCCTCAATGAGTGGGAGTATATATATATATATAACTCCCACTCATTGAGGAAACCCTTCCATATATATATGGAAGGCTTGAATAAAGTAGTTAAGTGGTCTTGGACCCTGAAAGCCAGATGGCAAAGATTGGCACTCTGGGAAATGATGAGAATAGTGTGATTCATGGTCCATATTTATTGTTTGTTTTATTTTAAGCATTTTAACGCTGCCTTTCCCTATGGCAGCAAACACATTTAAATATTTGAATCATTAAACCCAAATTTAAAATCATAAAATAATTCATGAAAAAAACACGTAGACACATAAGCCACCAGGGACAGGGAGGAGGCTAATGACAATTATTGGGAATATGCCAAATTAAAAAGGATGTCTTCACCCACCAGAGGAAGACACCAAAAGAGTGAGACAGGTTAATGTCCCAGCAATGGAGTTTCAAGGTTTTGGTGCCACAACCAAGAAAGCTGTATGTGGTCTCAGATGGCAGGGACAACTAAAGCAGGATCTCCAAAGATGACTACAATATACAGTTGGTCCACATGGGGGAAAGGCAGTTGTTAAGCTATGTTGGTCTTAGACGACATAGGGGTTTAGAGATCAATAACAATGCCTTGATTTGAGCGTGGAAGCAGATTGAAAGCCAGGCTGGAATGATATGTTCTTTACAATCTATTCCAGTCAACATTCTAGCCACGGCACTTGGTATTAAATGTAGCTTCTGGACAATATTCTAAGTGAGTTTTACAGTATTTTAACCTGGATGCTACTAGAGCATTCATCATAGTGGCAAGATTGTTCCTCCCCAGAAAAAGCCACAGCTGCCTCATCAGCCTAAACTGGTGAAAGACACCCCTCACATGGCCACTGCTGCTATCTGTTAATCCAAGGTAATCTACTGAATACAGCACCTAATTGGGACAGGATCTGTTCAATTTATCACAAGGTTTAACATTAAAGTAGCAAACTATCAAAACTAAACATTCCTGTGTGCCCTTGCCTTCAAATTCCAATGAACAGCCCTCTTAAGTGTTTATATTTCCTCCCCCAGTTCTACAATCACCAGGACTAATGGCCAATGAGAACAGCTGACCAAAATTAGTGAATCAAACAGCAAAAAACTGTCTTCCATTTTGCCACTTAATTGGAATGTGCGTATCAACAGCCTTGGAATAAATGTATATATCACTGAATTTACTAGCATTTTATAAATTATTATTACACTAATTGTAGCTAAATTGTCTTGTTTTAATGTCATCTTGTAGTTAAACCATCTATGAATTGCTGCATAGTTTCTTCCTGCTGTGGGAAAGAGACAATTTCCTCTCATTATCAGAAACGAAAAATAAGAATAACATCATTTCCATCTGTGTATTGTAATATTCAGGGGAAAATGTTATAGCAAACACATGGCTGGAGGGGAGGGGGCGGAAGGAAAGGAAACAGACCAGAATCCATCTAAATTATAGGTTTTTGGATATACATTCACAAAATCAGGGGCTGCAGGAGCTATCCAATATATTTTTACCTCTCATGTTCCCTGAGGAGTTTGGAGTGGTATACAAGATTCTCCTGTCCTCCATTTTATCCTTTGTACAACCTTTGTACAACCCTTTGGGGTAAATATACTGGGAGACACTGGCCAACCTTGCATAGGAAGTGGGGATTTGAACCTGAATGTCCAGGCCTCTATCGGTTACACCACACTAACACTAATAGTGACAGCAGTTGAACAATGGAACTTATTACCTGTGGGCTTTCCCTTGCTCCGGTCTTGCTTGAAGATTGGATGACCTTTTGTTGTGGATGTTCTAGCTTTGCATTGCCTGCCCTGATTTGAATTAGTTATGTTACAAACTTAATCACAACACTATTGCAAGGGGGTAATAAGCAGGGATGTGCCATTCAGGTACGAAAATGTTCTGAATTCACAATACTATTGCATATTGGAAATATTCCTACAATGAAATTTTTTGTTCCAGATATATTCAGAATAATTGTATTGGGAAGTTGATAGAGAAAGCAGGCTGAGCTGAGAAATGAAACAGATTTTTCCAGGCAGCCTGTCCATTACTTTCCCAAGTGAAGGAGAACTGGGATGAGAACAAAGCCTGTGATTGTCTCTACTTGTGGGGTCCTAAAGCATTTCATTCATTCATTCATTCATTCATTCATTCATTCATTCATTCACATTGGTTTACCCTAGCTCTAACCTGGGCCAAAATTACTCCTAGCTTGGTTTATTCTAGCCTGATTATTCAAACTGCTCTAAGCTTTTAAGGGTTTCCTTCAAACTGCTCAGCACCAAGAGAGCTCCCTCCTCAACTCATTAGGTTCTGTAAGCCCATGATGGGCAGACTTAGTCATGGTTCTTCATTCATAAATGCCTTCGGGTATTCACCAAATAGCCTTGCCTATGTTCTACCAGCATACAGTATTCTTGCCAGGCCCATTTGTGGCTTGAATTCATATTCCAACTCCAACATCAATGTGGGTTAAGTGGAAAAGGTACCAGTTTGTAGCGCTCCACCCCCCCACAATTCCTGCTTAGCCCACACCACAACCAGCTATTCAAAAAGGAGAATGACTTGAGCTGGCTTGCAACGAAGGCCTAAACTGTAGAGGTAGAGCGAGCTTAAACAGTTATTCTATATCCCCTTCTGATTATCTGGGTTATACAAGGAGAAACACACTCCATGAATAGAGATCTCATGCTCCATTTTCAAAAGCATTTTCCCACTTGATGAGTAGGGAACAGAATTATTCCTAAGTGAAAAAAGAACTTCTGGCTAATACTAATAATGCATAAATTGTTCCAGATCCAGGACCAAATATATATATATATGGTTCTTTAAAAATCAAAATGTATGAATAAGTCCTCATATTTTGTGCAAAAATGCGACTCCTTGATTAGGAATTACAAGAACCTCTTTGTGATCTTATTCATGCATCATTCATACAGTTAACATTTATGGAATTACAAGCATCTTTGTTATGTGGTTGGCTCTATCGAAGTCTTAAAAAAAAAAACCTCTGCCAATGTTAGCATTCCCTCCATCTACCACAACTTTATTACTTTGCTAGGAACTATCATCAACAGACTCTGAAGGGTCATTCTGGGTTGTAAACAACCAGATTCTCTTCCCACAGACTCCATATGTTGTTTGAATTTGGCTGTACTTACTCAGTTCATGAGACAAAAATTATCATGTCCATTTACACTGTTTGCATTCTCTTACCGAGTGATGGGAAGTACCCATGAATTCCCTTAACAAAAAGGATCAGTGTAGTTTTAAGAATCTTTTTCAGTACCTGGCATGTTTTTCAAGAAAGAAAGAATAAACATTACATGATTTCATTACTTTTTTTTACTTTGTTTATTTTTTGTGGATGTTCTAGCTTTGCTAGCCCGCCATTCCCAAGGAAGGCTTGTGGCGGGTGACAATATCCATGTTAAAAACCCCAATAAAACCCAACATAAAACCCATCATACCAAAACTACAAGATGGGCAGTGAATAACAGCTATCCCTTTCTCTCTCCCCCGTCCACCAGACAGTAACATCATGAGAAGAAATGGAGACTCGCCTGAGATTGGCCAAGCCTGAGGAGGGCCCCCAATGCTCTGACTTTAACCAAAGATCCATTGGAAGAGCTCCATCTTACAGGTCCTGCAGAACTGCACCAGCTCCATCAGGGCCCTCAGCTCACCTGGGAGCTCATTCCACCCAATCAGGGCCAGGACTGAAAAGGCCCTGGCCTGGGTCAAGGCCAGGTGAACTTCCCATGGGCCAGGTCTCTCTGACAGATTAGCACCAAATTATCCAATTACTATTTGTATAGGACTTCCAAAACTCAAAGATTTGGGTACAGTAGAAAAAAGATGCATACCTTGCAACCCAGTCCTAAACCTGAATGTACCAGCATGTCACTGATATCACTTTAATGCTGGTATAGCTAGGCAGTGTCTCGTATTCTCTTCACATCACATAGAAAATAAATTCCCAAAAAGGCCCAGCTCAGGAATATGAATGCATGGGAACTACACTAACATCCAACTGCATGGAAAAAATTGGCCCAACTAGGACAAGGTGGGCTTCCCTTGTTCCCAGGAGAAAGTGCGCCGATTAGTCCTGCACCCGGGTGCACATTACATCATTCTTGCAAGATTTCTTCAAAGCCAGCCACCCCAATAATGTCCAAGTTCTTTATGTCATTAAAGGTAATCTATACCTAGTGTCTAAGCTCTCTCCCCCGCAGTTCCACACAGTCTATAACATTAGCAATTACACTACACAAAAGAACAAAGGATATTCAGAAGATGCAAAGTAACAGAGACAGTTACAATCAGTTAAACCTCCCCAGGTGACAGGCTTCCCCCTCCCCCCTCCATTTACAGACAACAATACAATGACAGCAGACAGGTGGCTATTGATAGCATATTGATACCTGACAAATGACAATACCAAATGACCATGGCAGGAAAATGGCAAACAGATCCTGACATTTTGGAGGATGAAACAAAAGATCCTTGATTAAAGTTGCCCTGAAATATTCAGACTGTCAAGCTACTTCCTCCTGAAAGCATGTAAAGAAGTAGATTTCATAATCAAAAAATTCTGCCTTAATACCAATTTTTTAATTTGTTTATCATTGGATTTATAGGACCACCCCTCTTGGCCCGACCCCTAGTCCTCTAGGAAAGGGCAGGAGATAAATGTAAAAATAAACCACACAAATAAATAAAATAGATTCATTAGCTGAGTAAGAAAAGCACTGTTGGGGGAATATGGGATGATTTGGATCCCAACAGAAGTGGGGTAAGAAAAATATTGTCTTTTGACAAGCACCACCAGTTCCACAAGCAGAAAAACAGAAGAATTATGAGTAGATCCCAAATCTCACATGCTGCAAAGCATTCTTCAAGCAAGATTCCTAACTGGGTCCACAGTAAACGGTCACATTGTAGGGTATTAGCAGTCCTCCATTGGTCTTGAAGCAAAATACTACAACAAGAGAAATCTATAGCTCTGTGGGACGCCACCGACATTTCATGCTTGCATAGGATTAGCTAGCAAACACCACAGACAGTGGCTAAGGCACAGCTATCACTTTGTGCTGTTAGACCCAGTTACTGGAGATCTGGTGTCACTCAAGCTCATTAGCTCCGCCAGAAATTTGCTTTGCTTTGCCAACTCCTTGGTGCAATTCATGAGGATCATTACTACTGCCTACTACTACCCATCTCAGCAATCCTGGTTTTCCCTCTCCCAATTGTGAACACTGCACAATGTGAGCATGGAAACTCCCAGTAACCACCCCATTTAGATGTAGCAGAGGTTAATGATGAGTAGGGAGAAGGAACATATTATTATCTACCAAGACCATTAAGAGAGAAAGAGTGGAAAAAATAAAATCATTGAACAGTATCAGGATGAAATTCTGAGAGCCAGTGAGAAAATGGAATTGCCAAGTTTCTTGGTATAGCAAAGTTTGGAGGTCTTTGTAATGCCAGACAGAGCCGGCCAACTGGGAGGGCAGTCTAAAAAATGAATGAATGAATGAATGAATGAATGAATGAATGAATGAATGAATGAATGAATGAATGAATGAATGAATGAATATCACTGGCAGGCACATTCCTGTCACTGTGTAGGCCCATGAGAATTCAATTGTGGTAAAAAAAAGAAACTCAGTCTGTTAAGCAAGTTGAAACAGCGTTCATCACTGGGCATATTGGTTATATTGTAGGCTGAGCAGGTGTTTGACACTCCACTTTTTATGGGATCATCTTGACTTCTACAACTGTTTGAGGGCTGACAGCAAAGAACTAAAGTGATACTTGGACTGTAATGTGTAATGTTCAGTAGTAGTAGCAGTCTCAACAATACATGGTTTTTAGCTATGAATTTAAGATAATGTCTCCACTTGGGTCCCTTTCCATTTCCACATCTTCTACTTCCCCTTTGTTGCTTCCCACACATTATAATTTGACTATTGGGACATATAGTTTAGTCACTGTCCAATAAATCACAGTATCTTGTTGGGAGTTTCATTGAGCTGGTCCATGAGCCTCTAATTTGAAAATAGGTTAAGAGTTTTTGGCCTGAATTGAATGAATCATAGTCAATCAGAGTTGAGGATGTGACCTCTCTCTCCCTACTTGTATGTCAGGTTTCATTCTATATAGCTATTTCACAAGCTATTGCACATGCCATTGCACAAGCATCATGGTGAAGATGAGGAGCAGCCCTTTGAAGGGTTATTGGTCAAATATCTTCTGTCCTTTCCATTTACCCCATCATCTCCTCAACCACAGAGGCACATTCTTTGGCAAGCAAGAAAGAGCCATTCATTTTTCAACAGAGCATATCTACCAGTCACTTTCACAAATCCTGTCATATTATAGCATACTAGTAAATAAGCCCGCTGCAGGCTTAATGCAGTGGGTGCTAGGAGGGCTGGCAAGGCGCGCTGGGGCTGGGGCGGCTCGGGCTGCGCGGCGTGGTCCAGCGGTGCAGCATACCGTGGGGCCCACTTTGTGGGCACCGGAGCAGTTCTGTGGCCAGGGTGGTCGGCAGCTGGGTCGGCGGCGAGGCTGCCCGAGCGGCGCTGGAGGGTGGGAGTCCGGGCGGGGAGCAGGGGCGCGGGGCCATGGGCGGCAGCGCAGCCGAAGGCGCAGCAGCGGGTGGCAGCTGGTGCGGTGGGTGGCATCACGGGGCACTTCCGGCGAGGGGCAGGCGTGGCGGCGGCGGCAGGGCCGCAGGAGCTGGCGGGCGGAGGGCGCGCCGCGAGGGATCGGCCGTCCGGGCCGCATGGGAATGCGGATATGGCGGTGGGCGGTGTGAGGTAAGGAAGTAGGAAGCGCCTCTCGATTAGTGATTGCAGCGGCAAGATTAGTGATTGCAGCGGCAAGATTAGTGATTGCAGCGGCAAGGGACCAATTAGTGATTGCAGCAGCAAGATTAGTGATTGCAGCGGCAAGGGACCAATTAGTGATTGCAGCGGCAAGATTAGTGATTGCAGCAGCAAGGGACCAATTGTGAGCCGTGCTGTGCGCGGCTCGCAATTGGTCCCTTGCCGCCGGACTGACACTCGCAGCCCCTGCCAATTGGGCCCTCCGAGTGTCACTCCGGGGGAAGGGGCCTATGGGCACCCTTTCCCATCACGGACAGGGCCCACCCTCAGGGCCCTTAACTGATTATTTAATCCGCTCCGCTAGGAGCGGGTTAAAGATGAAAGATTCAAGCCAATGGAACAATATTGAATTGTTTATTTAAATATAAGAAAATGTGAGGTGATGCTGAAACGATCAAAGAAGCAAAACTCGGTGTGGCCAATAGGAAAGGCAAAGCAGAGAAAGGAAAAAAATGAGAAAGTCCCACTCCTATATTTCCATTCTGACCAACTCTCTTTTATTTATTTCTTTTCTTCCAGGCTCTCAGCCTAATCACCTTTTCTGCTTGGTGTTACAGCTGTGTGTAAATCTATACACAATAGCAAAGTGTCTTGGGTGCTTCACAAAATTAAATAACTCAAGGCAGCAGATAGTGCATTGTATAAATTATAGAAAACAAGGGTCTGAAGTCGTTCCATGGTGAATAAATTAAAGACAAATAACAGCAGGGGGGGACACACACAGTCACAGAAAGAATAGAGATCTGAAAAGAGATGGCTAGTCAATGAGGCAGTGAGAGATTCAGGAAGGGAGAAGGCGGTAAAAGAGTGTGAATTATTTCTCTAAAGACAACTGATGACACTTGAAAATGATGCATTGAAAGTGAATATTTTAAAGTTAGCTAAATCTGTACTTCAGGAAAATTAAAGAGTACAGATACATTGTTAATGTCTATCTTTTGAAGTATTCTTTAAAGGTCCTTTCTTGTTATTTTAAAGACTGATTCTATTACATCTGTTTTTAGAGCCTTAGATATCATCTTGGCTCAGGTCACAACAATATAGTATAAACGTTGTGGCAAAATACATCTGTGGGATTGCTTTGAAAGCTTGTGCAAATATAAAGAGCCTATCTAGTCCAGAGGAGCTAAAGCAGAGTTTTTAAAAAAACCTCAGTCATGAAATTTGGTGGCCCTGAGCAAGGGGTTTTTGTTTGTTTGTTTTCCATCAAGTCACATCTGACTTATGATGATCCCACATGGTTTTCTAGGCAAAAGATGTTTAGAGGTAGTTTGCTATTGCCTTCCCTTGCATATTGACCTTGGTAGTCCTTGGTGGTCTCCCATCCAAATACTGACCAGGACTGACCCTGCACCAAGACTGGGCTAAATTGGGCTATCCAGATTATGGCCAATTGAACTTACCTCACAGATTTAAAACTGGATAACAATATGTATGTTACTTTTCTATAGTGGAGCAAACAACAAACATCCAGTTCCCTGTGGCTGAAAGCCTCTTTATTAACAGTGACTTCAAGATAGAAAACTTGGCTATTGGAATAAGGAATAACAATACTTATTTAAACTTGTTGAGAGCTCTAAGCCAGGGCTGTCCTGGCCTGGTTCCGCAAATTCCTAGTAGGCCCTGCACACCTGAAGTCTGTTATCACTTCTGGGATATTGGGGCGATGCTCTGGTAATGTGGGCAAAAACTCTATAGTAAATTTGGCTTTTACAATAGAGTTTTTACCCAAATACCAGAGTGTGGCCCCAATAACCCATTGTGATGATTTCACTTCTGGGTCATGTGGCTAGTGACATAGATAAGTTATGGCATGCCATTCCTGGTACTAACTATACTACACTAAAAGAACTATAGGTCACACCCAGGGCAATCATTTATACAGGATGAGAAAACAACACATGGCAAAAGCAGGAATACAGTGTTTTGACAATAACATCTCTTGCACCCTATCTTATGACTTTTACAATCTTGCTTGGCCCCCACAGGGGGGTTAGTGGGTCTAAGAATAAACCATGTGGTGCTCGATTTTTTCCTGATCTGTGGCGGTCCAACTCAGTTCAGTTTAAGTAACTGACCAATGAAAAATTCATGGTTCATGATGGAGATTTCCTGATTCCATTAAAACCTACTAGGTTTGGTGTCTTGGCTTCTAATTTTGGCAGGATATACATTGTCATTGTCTTTGTCATTGTCTTTGTTGCAAAGGAAGAAAAAACATTTCAGTGTTAGCTCTTCTCACTCAAGGGAAATTGTATTGTTTACAAATCAATAGCCATTTCAGACCCTGCTGAGTTAGTTAACAAAACACATTATTAAATTAGGCCATTTGGTAGTGAGCTGTTGTTTTGCTTTATAAATTATAGAAGTGTTGTTTTTACATTAAAATAGAACACTGTCTTTGTTTTCACAGATAAAACACAAGTCCTTTATTTCTGCTGGCTCCGCTACTCTGTCCCGATGACTCAGCAGAAGAGCCAGTTCATCTTCTTAAAAGAACTCTAGTTGCTCAGCTGTTAGGTAATAGGGTGAAATGGTTTAAATTGGTTAACCTTTGAACCTCAGATTCCAATTAGAGATGCCCTCAAAATTCCCAGTAGGGTTCACAGCACAGCTTGTATCCTTCAATTCCCACATCAAAATCTGTGAACATTTCCATACTTCTGTGGTATTTTCAGACAGATGATTGTACAACTAGCTTGTTCCTTCTACAAGACTTAGGATCTGAGCTGTAACAAGGCCAAGGAAAGTCAGGCACACAAAGCTGAAGGGTATAGACGAAATGTATAAAACATAGTAAAGGTAAAGGTAAAGGTATCCCCTGTGCAAGCACCGAGTCATGTCTGACCCTTGGGGTGACGCCCTCTAGCGTTTTCATGGCAGACTCAATACGGGGTGGTTTGCCAGTGCCTTCCCCAGTCATTACCGTTTACCCCCCAGCAAGCAAGCTGGGTACTCATTTTACCGACCTCGGAAGGATGGAAGGCTGAGTCAACCTTGAGCCGGCTGCTGGGATTGAACTCCCAGCCTTATGGGCAAAGCTTTCAGACGGCTGCCTTACCACTCTGCGCCACAAGAGGCTCTATATAAAACATAGTACAAATAGATAAAAAGCTGCCATGCCGTTTGGACAATGGGGAGTTGAACCAATCAACCTGGGGTGGCTGGTCCCTTAGGGCAAAAGGGGCAGTATCTCACCAAGCAAAGCTTCTTGCTAATTGCCTCCTTTATAGTAAAAGTAAAGCCTTACTGAAGTTACCACAAGTTCAGGATTTGCAAGCTGTCAGCTCCCTCCTTGTTCAAGCTTAGTTTTTTTAAAAGTATACTGTAAAAAATGGTTGCATTTGATGTAGTTTGACGTTCTATATTTTAAACAGTAAATTAAATACTCACATGCTGGTCATGTATGCTGATCTCATGATTAAAATAAATGATGTGTTACTAGTCTTGTTTCTTGTTATTATGTATTTACCTTTTTAGCAAAATAATCACTATGAATGTGTGGGGAGTGCAGAATTAACTGGTTATGTCTAAGTTTAAGATTAGCGGGGGGCGGGGAGGTAAACTTGCCGGATTCAGGTTGGGAGATTTGGGGATTAGTTGGGGAGGACAGGGACCTCACAGGGACCTTACAGTGCCATACAGTACACCTTCCAAAGCATCCCTCCAGGGGAACTGACCTCAATAATCTGGAGATAAACTAATTCTGGGGGATCCCCCGGGCTCACCTAGAGGCTGCATCTCTACCTGTGAGTTACATGGGGAAGACATGGAGAGCCAACAGCCAAGTGTCCTGCAATGTGTAGGGTTAATCATTCTCTAATTCCTCGAAGTTTTTGCTCTAACCATCTGATAATCTCCCAAACAGATTGTGAAAAATACTGGCCCTGGCTGAGGCCAGGCAAATTTCCTGGGGACCCGAGAACCAGTAGATTCATACCCACAGAGCAAAGCACCCTACGGGGGGCATAGGCAGATAAGCAGACCCCCAAATAAGCAGGACCCAAGCCGTGTATAGCTTTAAAGGTCAGAACCAAAACCTTAAACTTGATCTGGAAACAGACAGGTAACCAGTGCAGTTATCTCAGCACAGGCTGGATATGAGCCCTCCAAGAAGCTCTAGTGAGGACTCTCGCAGCCGTATTTTATACCAGCTGCAATTTCTGGGTCAAGGATAAGGGTAGGCCAGCATAGAGTGAGTTACAGAAGTCTAACTTGGAGGTGACCATTGTATGGATCACTGTGGCCATGTGACAAGTAGGGTGCTAGTAGCCATGCTGGCACAGTTGAAAAAACACCATCTGGGCTACATTCGTGATTTGATACTTTATTAAAGAAACAACCCTCTGTGATATAAATATACAGTCATACCTAGCTAAACATATCACATATTATCTGCTTAGAAAGCCAATTCGCATTTTATGTCTTGACTTCAAAAGCATATAACATGTAGAGGAAGCACTTATCTTCTAGAAGAATTATTTTTTATGTGCCACTTTTTTCTACCATGAGTCTCAAAGCAGCTTAAAATCATCTTCCCTTTCCTCTCCCTACAACAGACACCCTGTGAGGTAGGTGAAACTGAACAGCTTTACAGTGCTGTGGCGAGCCCAAGGTCACTCAGCTGGCTCCATGTGGGGGAGCGGGGAATCAAACCCAGCTCGCCAGGTAAGAAGTCTGTGCTCCTAACCACTATATTAAACTGGCTCTCTCTTCTAGTACACAGTTGACATGGGTCAGGAACCTAAAACTTTACATAGTACCCCAGTATATGTCCATGAATCCTTGACTGATGATAGGCATCTGATTTTCTCATAAGAAACAGTGGATTAAGTATTGCAAACATGCTTAAACTGGCATGAAGTGTGATCCAGCTATAGCCTGCTTTAGCTGGTTTCTAGCAGTAGGTGTCTGGAGACACTGCAACACTTAGACCAGACCCTCCACTGCTCTCAGGGGAGATGGCCCCACCCCTGCTGACAGAGAATGAAGCACCCAGATGACAGGCCCTGGAAGCAATGTCAGGCCTGGAGAAGCCAGGGCTGGCCCAGCTAGGTCAGTGTAAGAACAGTGGAGCTAATACACAGGATCCTTATCTGGCACCAAAACTCCAGGTATTGATTGAACTGGTTGGGACCTAACATTGGGCAGTCTAGGGAAGATGGCAGCCTCTGCAGCCAGAACAGAAACTGGGGTAGGGCCAGAGATGCCTGCAAAAGGGTAAGTAAGCACAACTGCAGCTAGCCAAGGAAAGCATGGAGAAAGCAAGAGTGGGGACTGAAGTCCCTTGGCATAGCCAGTAGAGCAGCAGCTGTTGGCAAAAATTAAATATGCAAAGAGGAGTTTAGCACTGGACCGCTTAAAAGAAATAACCTTGTAGAAAAAGAGGAGAGAGAGAATCCTAGTTTAACTTTCTTTCTTCCTTATTTAGTCAGTCTGTTCTAGAGGCAAGGGGGAAGTATGCTCAAAGCAGCAGGAAGTCTCCAAATGAGCCAATTGGGACATTGGAGAAAATTATCTGTAAAATATCAGTATGTTCCTATTCTAACTATTCCAAAAACACCTCTCCTCCAATGCCCCCTGTTGGGTATTCTTCACATGCCTTTGAATCATGCACACTACAGATTTCACATATTCAAACAGGTGAGAAGGCAGCTGAGGGGAGGAACCACCCAGCAGAGTAGACAGTACAGTGTGGTGCAAAATGCCACCCTCTCTCAATGAGAGGCAGAATATGCCCAGGGAAGGGGCAAAGCTATTTGAGTCTTTAAAGTAGGTTCCTGAAAAAGACCATGGAGGAAAGGAGGTTATAGTTCCTGTGGTCCTGCCTCTCTCTGGCCACTTCCGCACATGCGTAATGGCCAGGGTAGCATCTATATGGACCTGGGGGGGACAGCCGGCCTTCTGGGTCTGGAACAGATTGGGACCTAGAAGCCTCATGCTAAGGGAACACAAATTCTTCCCACAGCAGGCCTGTTAGGATGGGAAGAGTTGTCCTTCCAGGCCTGATATTAGGGGGAAAAATTCACAGTCAGAGTAGTTCAGCAGTGGAATAGGCTGCCTAAGGAGGTGGCGAACTCCCCCTCACTGGCAGTCTTCAAGCAAAGGCTGGATACACACTTTTCTTGGATGCTTTAGGATGCTTTGGACTGATCCTGCATTGAGCAGGGGGTTGGACTAGATGGCCTATATGGCCCCTGCCAACTCTATGATTCTATGATTCTAAACAATGTCCTGGATGGCTTTGTGATGTGCCCTGGCACTATAGGGCATACCAGGACATTGTTTGTGCAGTGTGTGTACACAATCCTACCATCCAGCATACTATAACAACCCCTGCCACCATCCCCTACATGGTGTAATCTGCTGCCACCGCGCTTCCTAGAAAGACTCCTTTCAGCAGGACACCAGTTGTCCCACTGAAATTTGTCCCCCATGGGACACATTTCTGCACTGGAGATGATCTAGTGCAGAAATGTGTCCGCCATGAGGACTCCATACACTGTAGAGCATGGAGCTCCACAGCATTGTACCGGTGGCAGCCCAGAATGGTGCTGCTGGTACAGAATTGCCCACAGTCTGTCTCCTACTCCAGAGCTGGCTCAGTTCTTGCTATGGGCTTGCCAACAGAACTGACTGCCACTGTGCACAATGAAGATCTGTGCAGGAACATGGAAGCTGATACCCAGAATAAAACTTTGCTGGTTTTAAAGATGCCACTGGACTCAGACTTTGTTCTATGCACATTGTTGAGGCTTCTCAAACATGAGGAAGTGGATACTTGAACCTGAATTTGAAAAGCAGTGTTTGTTTTCATGACTTCCCAGATTCTCTTTCTCTTCTAATACCTGAAATGCTGTTACTAAAAGACTTAACCTTCCATTTTGCAAGAGGATGGGTTCAAAATCTGAACAAGTAACCTTTAAAAGTTTAGGAAGCTAGAACTGAGCAATTTACAACAATACACTTAAATAGGAACAAGCCCTTTTATTTGTTTCAGAATTTGTTTTAAGTGAACGTGTAGTTTTGAACTAGCCAAAAACAAGAACAAAATCCATATAAACCTTTTATTAGGACCAATGAAATTGATATAGGACACTACATGCTCACCAGAACTCTTTATCAGATGTTTCAGCAAATTAAAATAAGTTTGTGTTGAGGTAGCTTCTCCACTGAGAATTACAGAGAGTTATTTTCTTCTTGAAAAATCGGTGTTGACCAAGATATTCCCCTTATTTGTTAATTCTTTCCGTCCCTTATATCACAGCTTTACAATCCATTTTGCCAGAGAGAATGACAGCTGCATAATCATCATACTTAAGGCTAACAAGCCAGCAGTTTTGAAATACAGACCAATTTATGCAAGATCATTTAGAGACAATGGCATTTTACACTTCTATTCTATATCTTCTAGTTATGTCAATAGGTACTTCTGGAAAGGATCTCTTGCACATGTTAAAACAGGCAAGAACAGACATGAAAACTGCAATCGAATCCTGAGTGCATTTTGTAAAGAAATTTCTTGAGGACCAAATTAGGACTGCAGATTTACTCTGGCTGCAATTCATATATCAGTAACACAATATGTTTTTACCATTTTGTCCTATCTATATAATTTCTAGATTTGTTTCTAAAATCAGCAGTCTTCAAATGGGGGATGGCATGGTTTGATGAACAAGCCCTTGTGAAACCTATTATCTATAAATATATGTTCCAGTTTAAGTTCAGGGGATACTAGTATATGCAGCATCATAACTAAAAACCCATTGCTTTGCTTTGCTCTCCCCCAGCTGACATTCACATACTAAAGATACAACCAGAAAGGATATAATATTCCTCTTCTTCCTCCTCCTCATCCTCTTGATGCTATTGCCCCAGCCATTCCTATTAATGAATTATTAAGGTAAAGGGGGCTCCCAGTAAGCACCCTTGCCAATCCACCTGCACAGTGCTGTTTACAAGCAGTGTCAGTGTGTGATAGTGGAGAAGGAAGGCTTTATGTATATGTTGAGGTTCCTTAAAGGCTAACAAAGAGTGATGTATGAAAGAAGGGTTGCCTTTAGGTTGGGGAGAAGAGTTCTCTTGATTTGTGATTCCTGGGGAATTGTTTGGGTAGAAAAAGAAACAATAGATCATAACTGGAAAGAAGCTTGAAGTAAAATTACTGCTCACCCCTTTTACCATCTTTTGGTTCAATTGCACTGATACCTGCTGTAGGAGAAGATATAAGCAAAACCAGAGATGGTAGAACATTTGTGTGCACAATCTACTATTAGTTTTTGAAGCATTCTTGAACATTGGCATATGACAAAGAAAAAAATGAAATGCAAAAGGCCTCTTCTTCTAAACAGGTTTAGAAGGCTTTATAGCTAAAACTCAGAATATAGAGGTCTTAGATTTATATGTGCAATAAGAGTGCTACAAGGCTTGTAAAGAGAATATGGCAGAGTTTTTAAAAAAATTGAAATGCTGCATTCCACTCCAATAAAGTGTTTCCTCAACAGTACAAATCCTACCAATACAGCAAAAAGGAAGACTGTGCTAGTGGAAAATTGGAAATGAAGTTACCAAGGAAGGACGGTAAAGCAGTCAGAGTATTAAGTGGAGGCTTCATAAATGTCCTTGCAGAGGGAGGCATGGGAGAAAAAAATATGACATCTACACTAATGCTGGCTAAGCCTTAGCTCATGTAGATAAATCTAGGACCCAGGGACTCTGGGAGTTAAGTTAGGAAACAAACACCACCAAATTGAGTCCCTAGACAAAGATGGTGGGTCATTTATGAGTGATAAAAAATGTGACAGAATAATACTATGAGGTAAAAGGATGAACATGACATTTTCTAAGAAAAATGCCCAAGATCATGACACATCTTGAGACCCAGTTCTGTCTCAGAGCCAACAGACGTTATAGCCATCATCCAGGGACTGTTCCACATGGCATGAAAGATAGCCAGATGCTCTTTCATCTGGGATTTGCATGAGGAGTCCATGTGATCCGGAAGAAGTTCACATTCAGAACTGGGCAAGTGCTTTCTCTGTTCCCAGTTAACGGTCTTGATTAATCAGAACCCCTTCTAGTTATCAAAATGTGGGACTGATCCTGAACAGGCTCTTGTTGCTGGGCAGCATTAGACAGTAATATTGAGGTCATAACTCTGAAAGAAGCTTGGTGAAGAACAAATATGATAATTTTGAAATCTTTCCTGCTCCTACTAAAGTTGAGAATCTTTTGCAGGAATTCCACTGACTTGCGCACTTGAAGCAACACCAAACAACACTATATCACACTTTGATGAATACATTTAATTTCCAAATATAATCTCATTAGAAGACTCCCTATTTCTTTGTGAGACAGTTTAAAAGAAAACTTTGCCGAGACTCACTACAGCCACTTGATGTCACAGAGGGCCAGCTGGAGGAAGACACAACCACCTTAGTGGCCCATTTGTGGTGTGCACTGCTTTCACATAGTGTCAATGGGCCAGGCAGGACCCATGGCACCTAAAGAGGCGCCACATGCTTGGATCCTGGCCTCTTCACCTGGGACACCATGGGAGCAGCTCCCCTCCCACTCACCCTATGTTGATGTGTATGCAGCCTTGTTACAGAGTTTGAGGTGGATGTTTCACAGTTAATATTTTGTCACAACTATGGGTTTGCATGGGATGGAGCCTGTTGGTAGGGTGTCTGGTGTGCAATCGGACTCCCTGGGGTTTGGGGCCTCCCTAAGAGGTGGCACATAGATGAGCGTGGTTTACCCAGCAGGGAGGACAAGAGCTCATTTGCCAGGTGGCCTGGGAGCAGTCAGCGAGGTTTGTACCCCTTTGGTTCCCCCACAGAGGCTGCTTCCCTTAATGGCAGACTTCAGAGGCAAAGTGTTCTGCTCTCTCAGCGAGGAATGGTGCAGATCCCCAGGGCACCTCTGGACTGTCAGGTATTGGAGCAGTCTGCTAGAAGGCTTCAGAGATGTTGACCAATGCCAGGAGGAGGAAGGAGTTTGCCAGCATTAATACCATCAGGTAGATGTTCTGTATCAGGCAGCTGACCAGATCCTTAATGCTCATCTTAAACTACTTCAGTAGTGAACTATCTGCCATTTCTTGTAAGACAAGGGTACCCTTACAGTGCAATCCTAAAAAAATGTGTCTGGGATTATTCCCATTGACTAGACCTAGGAAGGACTTTGAGAAGACAGGATTGGTCTCAAATAATATTAACCCACATATAACACAATATAAAAGATTTAAAATTGTCCTGTTGGTTCTTGGAAAACTTTGTTTCTGATACAATACAGGTTCCTTCCTGGTAGTGTGACCAATTAGGCAGAAGTCTCCTTTTAGAGGGGAGGGGCTGTGACTCAGTCATAGAGCATCTGCTTGATATGCAGAACGTCCCAGGCTCACTCTCCAGCATCTCCAGCTAAAAGAGCCTGGTGTCATAGGTCAGCCCAATAGCTTAGAGAACTACTGCCAGTATGAGTAGGCACTGAAGGATCAATGCAGTGTTCATTTTCTGTTCTCTTTGCCTGTTTCCATCAGGATTCCCTCATATTTAACCTATGCATTCCATTAGAGTTTAAAAGCTATCAAGAAATACCTTTTTGAAATTTATTTAGTTCTTAGATGAATGAGATTTATTCAGTTCTTAGATGATAAAATAACTTTTTTTTAAAGTTTACAATTCACTCTCCAGAGACTATTTGAGAACTTAAAAGTATCTTTTGTAATGGGCACTCAGACATGCCTAGGGCAACCAGAGTAATTTCATCTTAGGAAGCCTTACTTTGGGTGTCCCTACTATCTGAGGGTAGATGGGTAGCAATCTGGGAAAAGGCCATCTTGGTTGTGTCACTGAAATTTTGGAACTCCTATTAGAGAGATCCATATGTTTGTGTCTCTGTCATTGACTTCTGCCAAGTAGCACTTGTTTTGTTTAACTTTGCGTGCCCCAAATAATTGGTCCTCCTTCCTGGTTGTGTTTCTATATCTATTTTATTTTATTGCTAAATATTTTATATATACATTTGTAAGCAGTTTTAATGTTTTAAAACAAATCATCAAGTGGTCAATCCTTGAGCATTTAGCAAGAATGGGCACAATTATTAAGAGTCAGCACAGGTTTCCCAAGAACAAGTCATATGAGATGAATCTTATCTCCTTCTTTGAAAGAGTTACTACCTTGTTAGATCAGGGAAATTCTATGGATATATTTTATCTCTATTGTAGCAAGGCTTTTGATAAGATTCCACATGATACCCTTGTTGACAAGCTGGTAAAATATGGTTTTGATATCACTACTATTAGATTGATTTGTGATTGGTTGACAGATTGCACTTGAAGAGTGCATACTAATGGTTCCTTACCTTCTTGGAGAGGAGTAATGAGTAGAATGCCTTAGAGATCAGTCCTGGGTCCTGTATATTTTTATAGATAACAGAGGAAGGAACAGAGGAGATGCTCATTAAATTTGAACATGATACTTAATTGGGATGAGTAACAAATACAGAAACAAGATAGGATGTCTTTGACAGGATATAAAACTAGGCTAAAATTAACAGATATAAATGTGAAGTTTTGAATTTAGTAAAGAAAAATCAAGTGCATAATTATAGGATGGGGAGATTTGGCAGTAGTACATGCAAAAAGGATCTAGAGGTCTTTGTAGACATTATATTGAGCATGAACCAGTACTGTGTTGCTATGATTTAAAAAGCAAAGGTAATTTTGGGCTACATCATCAATATAAATATTGTATTAAAATCCCACAAAGTTATTGTATCACTTTACTCTGCTCTGGCTAGACCTCACTTGAAATATTGTCTTTGGTTTTTGACACTGCAGTTTTAGAAGGATGTTGGCAAGCTGGAACATGTCCAGATGAAAGCAACAAAGATGGCAAGAGGCCTGGAGACCAAGTCATGTGAGGAAAGATTGAAGGAACTGGACATGTTTAGCTTGGAGAGGAGACAACTGAGAGGTGATGTTCAAGCCATCATCAAATGAGATTCAAAAAGGATAGCCCAGGCAAATCTGATCTCATCAGATTGTGGAAGCTAAGGAGGGTCAACCCTGGCTAATATTTGAATGAAGACTTCCAAGGAACACTAGGATCATGATGCAGCTGCAGACAATAGCAAATAACCTCTGAACATCTCTTGCCTGGTTGCCAGAGAATCCTAGGATCTCCTGGCTATACTACACACATGCTATATGAGAAATAAATAATAAATAAATAATTAGTATTTGAAAGGTTGTCATACGGAAGAGGGAACCGAGCTGTTTGATGTTGATACAGAAGGTGAGATCAGACCCAGTGAATTGAAATAAAATTAAAAGAATTTTCAGCTAAAGATCAGGAAGAACTTCCTAATAGTTAGAGAGGTTCCTCCATGGAACAGACTTCCTCGGGTGGTGGTTGACTATACTTCTTTGCCAGTCTTTAAGCAGGTGGCCATCTGTCAGCAGTGCATTTTTTTGTGAATTTGTGAAGATCATGAGAGAAAAGGCAGGAAGAGATGAGTCATTGCTCAGCTCTGATGGCCTTTTCTTGCATGCTCAGGGTAATGCAGATCACCACTTTGAGGCCAGGAAGGGATTGTCCAGGGATCCTGGAGGTTTCTTCCTTTCCTCTTGGCTTAGAGCATGGGTCACAGGAGAAGCAGGGGAGAAGGTAGTTGTCAATTTCCTGCACTGTACAAGGAGTTACACTAGATTACCCTTGAGGCCCCTTCCAGCTATATGTTTCTGTGTTTAATGCACTGTTTGCCACTTATTTGTTGCAAAGACCACACAGACATTTTTCAAATGATAATAGTATGAGGTTCTCTTGGTAGATACAAAATAGGCTCATTCACACCAAAGGAATAGACAGATTTCTGAGCTATGTATAATATTAGTATGCACATTTAACCAACAATGTATCAGCATCACCTTCTAGTGCACAAAGGAAAACCAAAATCTATTTTTATTATTCTGTATTTGTAAGGATCATTTATTAGCAGTCTTTTGACTACAAAATTCCTCAGAGTAGCGAACCAAACAACAAAGAAAAAAATCTGTATAATATCAACAAAACAACCAGCAACAACAATTCAGCTTAGATATGTATCCATAAAACCAGTAGTAACCAAATAAGAATTAAAAGCGCTTGAAATTAAAAAATAAAAGTTATAAAGAGGTGGAAGGTTTAGTGATTTTCCCTTTTCTCTGAGATTAGTTCTATAGAAAAGACAGTAAAGCTCCATCATGTGAAAAAGCATATTACACAACCCAACTGATCTTACATCATGAAAAGATGGTGGCCAGTAATCTTCACTGGATGACTGTGGAAAGTTAGATGAGGATGGAGGTATTCATATAAAAGATGGCAAATGACAATATTAGTGGACATCTGCTTGCAGAAATGGGACTATGTATCTCAAAGTCTGATTTATTCCCTTGTTTTGTCCCCTCCTCTTCCAATTTCACTTCTGAGAATCCAGGGAAATGTAAGCACCAGAGTAAAGCTGCAGAGAATCTCTATGGACACACTCAAAAACAAGCAAAGGAATTAATTTCAACTTACTCAGTTATAATACTAGCAAATTAATTCTTCAAATTAAATAACTATATGATTCCAGTGTGCATCCTTGGATGAGATTTCATCTCTCGGCTTTGATTCCCAATTTAGGGGCTAACAGTTACCCATACTGTAGAGTTACAGTGAAAATAACAGGATAATGGTTAGCAAGTGCTTTTACTTTAGAAATGCTATCTAAATTAATCATCATCTGGTCTCTCTGGCGTGTAGGCACTGCAGGACAAGGTCTGACAAGCAAGAAGCACCAGAAATAGATTGCTGATCAGGGTCAGATCAAATATTATCATTAAATATAAATTATTCAGAATTATTTTGCATAACTGATGACAAATAATTATTGTAATAAACATATATATTAAAATAGAAAAGTGTATAATTTATATGTAGAATAAAAGCTATAACTGATTAGAAGTGTAGTCTATTGAGATGCACACATGTTCAACAAGCACGAGCAGTTGTCATATAATGTGGGAATGTGTGAAGCTCCCTTGTTCCTGCTACCCTCCTCTTCACTAGCAAAACCCTGCTGCTAAGATATAAGAGTCTTAAATTTAGACTTCCCTGAAGATTCCTAAAGCTTCCAACAGGAACAACTCATGTTATTCATATCCAATCCTACAGCCAAAGAATTCCAACCAATAAAACTTTATTCATTATAACTATCTGGGGAGAAGTGGAAAATCTCCCTCTAGAGAGTTAAGACCCCATCTGCTAGGTTTTGGCACACATTTGATGGCCAATAAACTCCAGAAAAATGGGATTCAAAATGAAGAAAAACTAACACAGCTTGTTAAGCACGGAAGAAATGATATGGCAGCCATTTGCTACTGTTTGATTAGAGTAAGAGTTACAATGACTTTCTAAGGAGATGGCAATCTGTCACTATTGAGTTTGCCTTCTATTTGTTGTGGGTTTTTATGAGCATGAAAAGACCTTATTTAAAGTTTTCTTTTTTAAAAAAAAGCTGTAAGCATTAGCAGTAAGCCACACCGAAATCAACAGAGCTTTCTTCTGAATACACACAGCTAGGATTGAATGGAGCCAATCCATCCAAACTTCAGCAGTTCAACCCTATTATTGATTTCAAGAGGGGCATGAAATGAGTTTAAACTGACCAGCTTTGCTTCATCTCTGCCAATATATAGATCATAATGCACAAGGTCTGCAAGAAATACCTTCACCAAACTCTCATCAGACTCCTGTCAGGGAAGAAAGCAGGTGAAGCAAAGGAAAATTAAGCAACATCCCCTCCTTTTTCAAACCAATGATGAGATCTCCTGGAAACTTTTCTAAAGGTTAGGGGTACTACATGACCTATCATACCTTACCATCAGGAGGTTTCTTTCCTGGCCTGGTTACTTTCCCTGTAGTTCCTGCTTGTGCTTGCAATGGAGTGATATTGCACAGTTTGATACTCTTTAGACCTCAGTTTCAAGACCTATTCCAATAACACAAAAATCACACAGAGCTATTTCAGAGAGTTAGGTGAAGCTCTCCCACACAATGAAGAAGCAGGCTGGATCCCTGATGATCACTGGCCAAGTTAATTATGATGACAAAAGCTGACTTTTTTTTTCAAAGTCTCTTTCTCTGCACAGAGTGAACATCCTATCCAGGTCATTCATCGGAGCTATTAAAACTATCTTTATACTTTCACTAAACTCTAACACTTCAAACAACAGAACAAATTCTGTTGTTTCAGACCAACATGGCTACCCACTTGAATCTAACTTCAAACAACATTCATCACTGCAAGTGGGTAAAGCAATGGACAAGTGATGTGAAACAGAAGTTAGACCAAATGTGGAGGGTAGCTGCATTGATGGACTTGGTGACTGCTTCTTGTTTGGAAATGGGCAGATAACCTTTTGCCTAGCATGGAACAATACCTGGTAAGTAACATCCCATTAAGACTCTGTTAAAGGGACACATTTTTTGTTGCCAACCTTAGGAAGATCTTAGGCCCATTCCACACAAGTTAAAAGTAGCAGGAGTGTGGCAAATTGTAATTGCTACTAATTTGCAGTTATGCACAACGTCGCACACAATCTGCCACACTCCTGCAAACAATCAGCTAAACGCATTTCATTGTAGCGCTTAAAGGGAAACCCCAAAAAGTGGATACACCCTCCAAAAAGCACTACACTCTTGCAAGCAATCTGCAACAGTTGCGAAAAAGACCTGAGCGTTACTATTGTTGCGGTTTCAGCAAAGTCCCTCCCCCTGGCTCTCTCCTCTGAACTTCCGGCGAAGCGATCACCATTTTTTTTTTCTCGGAACCAGTGGAGAGCAACGAACCGGCGAGGCCTCATTCACCCAGCAAGGCTTCTCCAGCTGCAGTCCCTCCACAGAGCTGCTTTAAAGCTCGCCTCAAGTCACCAAGCACAACACAGCCCCGTTTGCTAGTTCCCTTTATTTTCGCCGAAAACCGCACCCGTGCACAGGGGGGGGGATTTTTTTTTCACTCGGGGGGAGCATGGCAACGATGAATCGCCAGCTCATACACCACCTGCCAGCTAGATTGGTCTCTCTGTTGCAACGAATCAACGCAGATTCGTTGCAATGTATGTTTTTCTTTTTTTAAAAAAAACATGTTCTTAAAGGCAAAGGGGCTTTTTCAGAGCATGGTAACAACTGCCCATTGGCTGTTCATTTGATTGACGGCCAGGGGCGGGACAAAGCACGGCAAATATTGCTTCCTTTCTAGCGATTTTTGCCAAGACCGGAAACCTGTGGGAAACGATTGAAACACATCTGGATTCTACAACAAAGGAAGGTATGCGTTACGCCGAATTCCTCTATTTAAAATACCACTTTCTCTTTCCAAAACCAATTTGCCACATTGATCCTGGTGCGGAATGGGCCTTAGTCTCTTTTCCCTGTTTGTTGCCCCTTTGGGACAAATGTTTTGTGTGAGAATCGAATGCTGAACTAGATTAATTGTTGGTCTGATCAAGCAGGGGTCTTATGTTCTTTCCAGCTATAAAGGCTACCACCAGCTTATCAGGCTAGCCATCATTTTCTATCATCTGGTTTATGACTGCCAAATAACTCTCCACATCTTCAATGACTTTGAATTTCTTTTCTGACCTCACTTCTGGTTCTTTTTGACCCTGGTTTATTATAGCTTCTGACTATCTCATTATCCCTCCCAACTCAGCCAAAACTCTCCCAGGCACAAACATGACATAAAAACAAGGAAACAGAGGGTTTGTTAAACATGATTTAATTTCATAGGCCTGATTCTATTGCCTTCACTTGGCTCATAGACAGCCGGAGTGATGTTAGATTGTCACACTAGGGCAGAGTCTGCACTTACTTAGTTTATTCCATTGTCGATCCTGTTGAATTCGGATCGCTTTGAACTCTGGTCTTCCTCTTCTCCCCCCTCCCCATTGAAACAGGAAAGTGTTCTGCACGTGGTTAGGGTAGTTCAGAAGGGGGGAGGAGCCAAGCCTCTTTCTTTTCTTGAAGGGAGGGGGGAGAGGAGCCAAGCAGGGAGCCTCTTTCTTTTCTTGGAGGGGGCGGGAGATGATCAAAAAAGGCAGAGAAGGGAGAAAAAATCCAGGACCGACAGAAGTTGAGAGAAATTAGGAGCTTCTCCTTTAAGGCAAGTTTGTCACATGACCACCTGTGGCCAATCACGGGTCCTCTACCACAGAGGAGAGCCCAGATTCAAAACAGCCTTTAAATATTGAGGTTTAAAAGCACTCTAAGATATCGCACAATAAAGGTAGGGTCACTCCGGATCAATCCTTCTTGCTGCAGAAGGAAATTTTAAATTGCCCCAAATCCAAACAGAAATCGCATTCTGTGTAGAGGGCAGGGACTGAATCGATCTGGGGTTTGAATAAAAGCTCCGTACAGTTTACACCTAGGATCTGGGAGCCTTGAGTTCACATGCTCCCTTTGCCAGGAAGCTTGCTGGAGGACTTTTTGAATGTAATTGAGCTCATAGATTGGTTGTGATTAAAAAATGGAGGAATGAGAAAAAGATGTTATGAGCCACTTAGGCTCTCTAGTAGAAATGGTATAAATATCCAAATAAACAAAATAAACCATTATTAACAATACTTTAATTATATTTTATTTATTTGATTGATTATTTGATTTTTAGGTTGCCCTTCTCGGCAAGCAGCCTCAAGGCAGCTAACAACATGTAAAAGCCCATACATATATAGTTAAAACAATGATGAAAATTTCAGTGTTGGTGATGTAAAGTGCTCAGACAAGTTTACTGCTGGGAGTTTTATCTAGAATTCCAATGTTAAAAACTAGCTGATTTGAAGAAAAATCTCTACACCTCCATTATATCTGTCAAATTACTATTCACCTCATGTGTTCCTAGTGTACCTGTTTGGCTTGCAGAGTGAACTGGTACATTTTTTGTCATGTAAACTATTTACATCTATTTTTTAAAAAAATAATTAATGGGTGGACACAGACTTAACTAAATAAAGGATATTGCCAAGTGACAGATTTTGATGTGACACATATGAAATCATTTCAAGATGAAAGATCCTAGAATTCCAGGCAGTCATTTTCTGTCACATTGAACCAACTGAATGAAATTTATAAATGTCAGCCAGTCTTTTCTCTCAATGCAACCATGGTCAATATATCTATGTACTTACATTTTGGACTGGGTATTAGAATTGAATCTGAGGGATGAAATATATTTATAATGTATATTATGTTTTATGTATTGTTCTTTGTTCCTATGCAAACCGCCCTGAGCCTTCGGGAAGGGCAGTATATAAATATAATAAATAAATAATATGTGAGTTCGATTCTGACTTGACTAAGACCCATAGCATCCTATCTGCACTACTAAAGTCTTTGTAGGCTGCCTTTCCTTTTCCAAAATATCAGCATATATGTCCCCAGTTGGTAAGAATACAGAATGGCAGTCCCACTCACATCTAGGAGCAAGTTCAAGAGACTTGTTTTTCCTATGGATTGCTATCACCATTTCTGGACCTTAAACAACTAGTAATGCTGGCCTCATTACATATTTCTCTATAGTGCTACATCAGCTGTAGACAATTTATGATGCAATCATAACATTAGAGGTTCACAGAGCATGGAAAATGTGGTGTAAAGAATGCTGTGTTCCTTATAGGAAAGATTCTGGGTTTCAAGCCTACTTTGCCTGTTCCTTCATCCTCTGAGTTTAGGAAGAGGCTGTGGCAAGCACATTGCACATACTCAGATGTACTAATTCTGGGCCCTATTGCCAAACTGGGTACCAGGAGTAATGTTTTGCCTTTAAATCAGCCAGCATGGCCAGTGAGAGAGGATGCTCATTTGCTGCCTCTCAGCATGGACTGTTGGGGGTCACATTCTGATTGCTGAATATCAGAAGGAGGCCCTATGAACTGGGAAGGCTTTGTCAGCCTTGCAATAAACCCCTAGTCAGCTACTGAGTTGCCAGCAGCAGAATGCATAGACACAGATACTAATAACTGCACAGTGCCCTACTCACCAGTCAGCAACCACGTACTTTTGTAGTGGTGACAAAGTTCCCCTATTTTATGCCTGCCAATAAGGGCTTTCACCTTAGGGCCAATTTACATGATACTTTTTTGGTAAGTTGGATCAGGGTTCCTAGACCCAACTCACTTGTCCTGCAGCCAAGCAGCAGCTGCAGAGAATGTCATTTTAAAATCAAGTGGAAACTGGATTTGGCTTGGAGCTGTGATTAAGGAAGAAGAAGGGCTCCTGCTCCCCCCCCCACACACACACACACACACACACCATTTCCCAAAGCCAAAACAGTCCTGGCAGGGAGTTATTTGCACAAGTTTGGAACAGTTGGAGAACCCAAACCCAAAACACATATTGTATATTTGACCTTGAATCACTCCAAAATAGTGACTATTGAATATTGCCATGCCTCTTTATCATAAAAATTAAAGTCAGAAAGAACATTAAAGGCAGAAAGAACAGCATGTAAAGAAAGGATTGCTCTATATACAGAAAGGCTGTGAATTTGATTTGCAAACAGAATCTTAAATTTCCACATTTTTAATTCATTTCTATCTCCATTCTACATAAAAAGACAAAGAAGTAGGAGAAGGAACTAGGCTTAACCCAAATGGTATTAGAGAGTCCCCCCTCCCTGGGGGAAGTAGAATTATTCTCCTTACTCTTAGATACACCGGTTCTCCTATCTCCCTGAATGATATGCAAATGACCTTTGTCCAATTATACTCCCTACAGAATATCTCTATTGTTTTATGTACAAAAAAGTGCAAAAATTTACTTCTCTCAGCAGCTCAGAATCCAAACACAATTGTGCTTTCATTTCTCCTACATATGTTCATAAATTCCTACAATAATGAAAGCTTCTAAGTAAGTTAAATATCTTTAAATCACCCTCTTCTCTCATATTCTTTCCTGTTTATTTCTCTTCATCCCAGGAGGCTAGGTCCATTTAATTTCTTTTCTTTTATTAAGCTCTTCCCGCTTGCATATCACACCATCCAAGTCTAGTTTTTATTTTATTTTTATTTATTTTTTGCTGCCACACTGGAAAAGCTACAATGCTATTGCTTTCCACTTTCTCATTTGTGTAAAGCTAGGTAGGTGCTACATTATCCAAAAGGCAGACAAGACTTATCTGTCACTTGCAGAACTCTCTAATGTATGTGTCAAGTCTCTCAAGAACACTGTCTCAGTGATAGAAATATAATAGGTCAGAATATGGATGGGTGGGTATTAAATTAAATGTCAACTCTGACCTTTAGAGGTCAAAAACTCAAAGACTGGGGATGACAGATGCATTTTTGGAAACCTTTCACATATTTGCCAGTATGTGGCAGGAACTGCTTTGTAGCTGGGTGTGCTCAGAGTAAAGTCATTCAGCTCAGTGTGGGCTCATGAACAGTCTGTGCTCACAGGAAGCATGCAGGATCCTTCTTCACTGGGAGACTCATAACCACAAGACCATCCCCTCCTGCTTACTTACATGGAAGCTTTGAGATATAATGTGTCAGAGTCTTATATGATAGCTGCAAGAATTCTGTAGGCAGGATACTGAAGGACTAGTAAGAGAATAAATGCTAAAGAATGGAAACAACAAATTACTAGACAATTTACTCATGTCCAAGTTAACAGATTATATTCTGGTTCAAGAAAGAAGACGGAAAGTAAATATTTTGACCGTTTGACTCCCATTCTTGTATGGCAATCTATTTCATTTGCAACCAAGCGTATCTCAATTTAGAGAAAGATGAGAAATAAAGTACTGATTGCCCCTCCTAGTAATATCATTCCCAATAAGAAGCGGAAAATGTCGTTATGGGATCATCAAACTGTAATGTTAATTAGAAGTGTTCCATCACATATCTAAATTCACCAAAGGCAGAGATTGCTTGTCTTCAGGCTAAATGTGACAAAATATCAAAAAGGTCAACTCTAAAGACTTTCAGTAGACCATAAGAACCAATTCAGTGTTTGATCTTGATAGTGCTTTTTTTCTTTGTGCTAATTAGACCAATACTCATTTCAGCTTACGTTTTAGATCTTCATCTTTCTTTCTTTGGAGGAAGATCTTCACTTCAGTCTGTCAGCATACTTTTAAAAATTACGCAGCCTGTTTAAAAGCTGTGCTAATTAGGATTTGTGTTTGACAAGAGAACCAAGACACGCCAGTGTATTCAACCCAAAGGAGCTATGTCATTTTTGCAATGAGATCATTTTTCAGCTGCAACTGGTCATACACATACAAAAGTGATAAATAGGAAATTAGTAAACATTAAGACATGTTGTGCAGCAAAAAGGATTGTGAAAGAAATGTATACTGTTGAAAAGAAGTTAGGAAAAGTAAAACTCACATGAAAAAAAATAACTCTCAAGTTATGAATTTTCATTAACCAGTGAACTGAATAGCACAGCATAAATGTAAATATTACATACTTTGTGTGATATTGACAGTGTGGTATAGTGGTTAGTTATTGGACTAGGCAGACCAAAGTTCAACCCCTCCCCCCCAATAGGAAACTCCTTGAGTGACTTTGGACCACTCAACCTTATCTACCTCACAGGGTTGTTGTGAAGACAAAATAGATAGTGGAATGGCCATGCAAACCACCCTGAGCTCCTGCAGTAGAAAGGCATTATATCATCTAAATGAGAATTCTGTAAGAGCAGGAATTTCAATCCCATTTAAGTTTGTATAGCTTCTTTTTGACAACATTTACTTACTTTTGAAATGTTCATAGTCCAACACTCTGAAGAATCCTCTTGACATTCATATATAAATTTCCTAAGGATTTCATGTACTACAATATATTCTTTTTGGACCCATGACTGAAGTTTGCAAAGAACCCATTACTGCATGAAGAAAAGCCATGTTCTGTTCAAAGCATTGCCCAACATTTCTGTTATCTTCCCTTTGCCAGCATATTTTTTTTCTCCTTTACTAAAACTGCATGCTAAGATGGCCTCAACATTTCAACAGCTAAGGGCTCCTGACAAGAAAAATACATTTTTCTAAACCAGCCTGTTTTCCTTTGATATGCAACTTCTTCACATAAATGTCTGAGTGCTGCCAGGGAAGCATACCTGACAGGGATATACCCTATTTTAGAGAGCAGGTCAGGGACAGTTACCAAAATTATGCCCTGGAATCCCAGAGTGGTTCCCCAATAGTCCCTGGATTGTGTTGGAATTTATGAAGTAGAAACTGAAGGTACTGCTGGTGTGGCAGGGGGAGGGGTGATCCTGCTCATTGAACACTGGGAATGAGACCACCTCTGGGGTGAAGCCCCTCCACAAATCTAGGAGGGGTGGAGGCCTACAGGGTAACTCAAGCTAGAGCCTCTCCTCAGGCCACAGCCTCTAAAAGAGGACAACTACTTGGCCCATGTGTTGGAAGCCCAGGAATTTGGTGGGGAGGATGCAGCCTTAGAGTATGACAAAACCTTAGGCTTTATAGAACCCTGAGACCCAGTGGGACTTAAAGCACCATGATACATAGTTAGTGAATCTGGGCCCCAGTATATGCTAACAATAGGACAAGGAGAAAGAAGTAGCACACAGCAGTTGGGGACCGGGGTTGTTGTGCTGGGATTTCAACAGGCACCAGGAAGCTGTGCAGGTATGTGAGAAGTGTGGTGGGGGACACACAGGGCTCTCCTGCCCAAAAGAAAGGGAAGACCGGTGCCTTTTCATGGAGCCTGATCCTCCACAAGAAAGGAGGGAGGGTCAGGAAGTGCAAGAGCTTTCAGTAATGCCATATCTGCCTGAACCTGAACAAGAGGGAAGCTTCGGCCTGGCTCCCATGCCGGTACAGATGGAGTCACTGTGGCCTTGGTTCTAAAGATATCCTGACAAGGAAGAAGCAGCGTATCTCTTAGCAGGCTTTACATATAATTTTTGTAACCCTTATACAGGCCCATGATTGGCAACGGGTAGAAGGAACCTTCAGTCAGCTAGGGTTATGCCAACGGTTGTCACTGAAAAACTGGTGAAGGAATGCACAGAGAATAGCAGGACCTTTTGTTTTACCCCCAATGACAAATTTGTGGGTCTCTCCTCTGGGAGTGGTGCCCAAGATGGCCCTGGGCCAATACAGGCTCATACACCACTTGTCCTATCCAGAACTCTGTACTGTCAGGTACACCTTCTTCAACCAAGCTGTGGCCACCGTACAGTCCTGTGGAAAGGGGGATTTCATAGCTAAGTCCAAAGTCCAGTCAGCATTCAGCCTCCTCTCAGTCCATCCCGAGGACTTCTGCCTTCTGGGATTCAAGTTCTGGGACCACTGGTATGTGGATAAAGCCATGCCAATGGGGTGTGCCATTACATGTGCTGCCTTTGAGGCCTTTAGCACATTTTTAGAATGGGCAGTGAGAGTTTAGGGTGAGTTCTGGGTAGTCACTCATTATCTTGATTACTTCCTATTCCCTGGACTGGAGAGGTCTCCACCTTGGGCGGACCAGCTGAAGGCTTTTCAGGCGCTAACTCAGGAATTAGGGGTTTCATCAGTAGAAGATCCTGTGACCCAGTTGACATTCCTGGGAATACTGCTAGACTCATTAAAGGTTATGTCAACACTGCCTCAGGAGAAGCTGGTAATGTTAAGGGGCTGCTGGAAGCCATGGGGCAAAAAGAGAAATGCACACTGAGGGAAATGCAGGTGCTTTGGGGGCACCTGAACTTCTCATGCAAGGTAGTTTCTACTGGAAGGGCCTTCTGTGCATGTTTGGCAAGGTCCATGGCAAAGCTCCACACCTCACATCACAGGATCATGATCTTGGCTGCTATCAAGGTGGATATAGCCATTTGGAAGGTTTTAGAAATTTTTAATGGGGCGGCCATTTGACAGATGCTGGAAGATGCTTTTCAGGTTCAGTCTGATGCAGCTGGTAGCATAGGTTTCGGGCTCTTCTACGATAATCATTGGTATGCTTGTAAGTGGCCACCAGGTTGGGGGGATCACGTATTATGGAACCTTTCATTTCTAGAATTGCTTTGGTGGAATGGTTAGTGATAGGGAGTGTTGGGGGGAACGAGGCTACTGGGTTGCCTAGTTCTTGTGGCAGGTTGGCATAAGGTAGAACTTGCATTGGGGGGAGAGCTGGTTTGCATACCGGACTCCCCAGTTTCTGGGGCCTCCGTAAGAGGTAGTAGGGTGTTAGCAGGGCTGACCCAGATGAGAAGGCTGATCTCACACTGCCAAGTGATCTGAGGTGGACCAAGGGAGGCATGTGCCCCCCACGATACCACAGGTGGCTCACTTCCCTAGTAGGAGATCCCAGCAGAAATGGAGCCTCAGTTCCCAGCTGGGAAATAGGCAGGTATCCCTTGGGGGTCTGCTGGGATTGGGGGGTGGTTGGCTGGCCACTTAGGCAGGCTTCCGTGCCTTATGCCTTGCCAACACTTCCAGAAAATTTAAATAGAGTTGTGGCCATGTTATAAGCCATAAAAAGTGCATGTCTTCTTATTGCCTAGATTGCACTCCAGCCAGTCAAATCCAGTTTTAATGATATTAAAATACTAAGGGCTATTAGATCTTCCACCAACACAATAATACTGATAACAACCCAGAGCCTCAACTGGGAGTATTAACTTCTGTTCCACAGACATAACTACTAAAACAGATCTATGTTCCTTTCCCGTAGATGTAAAGAGTGGGGAGGGAGGAGAATCTTTTTATTTTTTAGATCATGGAGAACTATTAAATATTAACTGTCCTGTTCCCAGGTCCAGAAAGGCACCCATATTCCCCTGGAGAGTTTGGATCAAGGGAATGATAAGACCCAGACTTGTTGTATCAGTTGAGAGCATACTGGTAAACTCCTGAAAGGGCTTAAGGACTTTCTCCCTCTGGGAGCAAGTTAGCCACTCCTCATTACTGAATGCTCTCCGCCAAATGCTTGGGCACAGTATAGGTGGAGTCCCAATATGAGATGATATCACTGATCTGCACAACAGATGGATAGCCTTCACACTGCAGAAAAAGTGACTTGTGAGTTTTCAGCAGTTCTGGAGCAGACACTGGAAATCTTGAGCCACAATGTCCAGTCCAGGATTCTTTGCAGAAGCCAAGTCCAAGTCATCCTTCAAACAAGATGAAGGAGGTGGGTTGTGCAGTAAATACACCTCAGGCCCACAGATTGTGCCACTGCCAGTCATCATGAAGCCTATGGAGATTTTCCTGCCTACCAACTCCACTAACTGCTTCTCAGTAGTGACATAGATGTTGTCCACTGTGTGCTTCATCAGATGCCATGCATGCACCTGTATGGGTGGTGCTTGAGCAGCAGCCTCAATGATAATGGCCTTGCAAAGCTTCTTCATTGTACCATGACAACCAGAGGACAGGGTGATAGAAAGAAGCTATTAAATTCATAGGTTCAGTAAGACATGGATACTCAGCTCCAACAACCAAACTACTTTACTGGAACCAGAAATACTAAATGCCAACAATCAGAACTGTGTTATTTATATACACATTTGTAGTTCCCACCAAGACACATGATTGGCCATTAACCGAGGCCCGTGATTGGTTTTATGTCTCTTCACTGATTGGCTGTGCCTAGGAACTGGCAAATCCCTAACAATGGTTTTGGATCTCAAGCTCAGGCTCAGCTTCCAAGCTCTTAGTCTCTGAATGTCCACAGACAAAACAGTAGATGTGGGGCAAACCTCTGCACAGGTGCAGGAAAAACCTTCATCTTCTCCATGCTACTCCTTTTTTGCTTAGCCTCTCTCCTAGGGCCTCACTGATGCTCCTCATACCACTCCTTCTTTCCCCCTGGAGTCTATTCCACCAAAGTAAGCTGGTTGCACTTCAGTCTACCTGACTCAGTAATATGCTTATCTTCTTTTTCAATCCCCTGCATAAATTAAGTTTTGTTTTGTAAAAATATACCTAGTCTTGCTTCAATGAAATTTTAAAATAACCTTCTAGCCAAAAAGCTGGCTAATACTTTGGTAACTAGAGATGAAAGTATGAATTCTTTTTTTCAAGTCTCTATTTATGTTTTCAACCTGGCCTACAGCCCTGCGCTGGATAGTCCATGTAGGGGCAGGAAAAGGCAAACCACCACTGAATGTCTCTTGTCTTGAAAACCATACAGGGTCTCCATAAGTCAACTCTGACTTGAGGGCACACACATGCGCTGTACAGACACCCCTGGACTGCAATCATTCATTCATAGGGTCTTCATGAGTCAGAAACAACATGATGGCACTCAACCTAATTTACCCCTCAGCATTAAGCAGCTCTCCTGTGAAACCTGGAAGTTTAAAAGGTCAACCTAAAACCCTGTTTTTTAAACTGCCTGGCTTCAATTGTTTTGAAGCCTAGAGTGAGGACAGCCAAGCAAATTCTGTTACAGTTAATCTATGCTCCAATTATCATTTGAAAAAAAACAGACTAGCCTCTTCTTAATTGCCTAGCATGAACTTATTAAGGAAGGAACTCTGAACCCTCTGTTGAAAAATATTTTGTGCTATTTTAAATACCTAAACTCTCACCCACAGTTTAACTGTTATTAAAACCTAATAACAAATTTTCCTTAGAACACTTATATTGTTCAAAAAGAACCAGAACACACCCAAATTCCACTAAATCTCTCCCCAAATAAACACAACACAATAAGTAAAGCCAGAACAGTGGAACCAGATATAATCACCTTTTTAAAACAGTTCAGCCTGGACATCCCCCCCCCCTTCGAAGGACAAATCCTTTAAAAATGGATATGCAAAAAAGGCCATGACAAGCATTATCAGCAACAGAACAGCGTGCAAGTCTTTTTAAGACTAAAAAGTGCCAAAGCCAAAGCAAACTATCTTTTAAAAGAATCAAAAAGGAAACTAAGGTGCCTAGGCACAGAGACACCCCAGGCCCTAAAAAAATCCCAAACAGCACAACAAGGCAACTCGGTACAACAAAAACCAAAACCAAAGACTTCCCGGTGGTATAAAAAGAAAACAGAGAGAAACCAAAGGCTAACTAGTTCTCCCCCTTCACACCCTACCAGGCACATAAGGACCAAAGAAAAAGCAGGTAAACCAGTATTAAAAAAGATCCTCTGGGGCAGCAGCAGACTAGAGCAGCAGAAGCACACTCCGTAAATATCTCCTTGTGCAGAGTCAAGCTGCAGCCAGGGTCTGCTTTTATGTTCTCTGCTTATGGTAAGAAAGAGTTTGAAACAAAACTAGCCTATGAAAGAATCACCATGACTGGGAAGATAGTAAACATTTCCCCTAATATGTGGTCCCATTTGCCTGTCTGAGCTGCCTTCCGCCCTCCTGTTGCCTAGGACAGTGGTCCCCAACCTTTTTATCACCGGGGACCGGTCAATGCTTGACAATTTTACTGAGGCCCGGGGGGGGGGTAGTCTTTTGCCGAGGGATGTCACTGCCGCCGCCTGAACCCCTACTCCGCTTGCTTTCCCGCTGGTGCCCCTGACTTCCTGCCACCTGCTGGGGGGCGTTACCAGCAGCTGCTCCACAGTGCCATGCCGAGGGGGAGCCCCAGCCATGGTGTCCGCCAGAGAGCACCAAAGGTGAGCCGGTGGCAGAATGGCAGGGCAGCCCCCGAGGCAGCAGCCAGGGAGGAGGATGAGGAGGAGCCGCAGCCCAGTACCGACTGATCCATGGCCCGGTACTGGTCCCCGGACTGGGGATTGGGGACAGCTGGCCTAGGATACTTGCAAAGAGAGGGGTGTTTTGGAACTTTAAAACTTCCATCCCTAGATATACCAAGTGTACCTCAACATATCTGGATATAATTCAGATCAGATTACTAGCATTGATCAGTATTCTCTAATGCATATCCAGATCCCAATATATTCCCAAAATACCAGTAAGCTATTTTGGGGATGTATTTTGAAATCTATCTGAGTGCACATCTTTACTGGCAGGTCAGTATGGCTGCAAATCCCCATGGCAAATTCATAAAAACAGCAATGTTAAGTTTAGCTATTCTTGTGAGAATAAGGGCATTTCTGCACATGCGTCGTGCCAGCTGAGTGGTGTTATGCTACATATAATCACGCCTCCCAGCCCCTCCTCACCTTTTTTGCTGTCTCGCTCTTCTCTACTGCCATTTCCCATTTCTCCCCCTCCACAAGTGCTGCTGGTAATGGCCAAAGAGATCAATTAAACCAACTAAAAGAGGCAATCATTGACAGAAACGTATGGCGGAAACTTTCCCATAGAATCGCCGAGGGTCAGACATGACTGAACGGATAACATCATCATCTTCGCTTTTCTTTGGCTGGTGGGCTTCTGGCTCCTCTCCATTAGGTAGCACAAAATATGTTGGTGAATCCCACTTTTTGGGATTCACCAACTAGCACTTTAAAATGGAGGATGAAGCTGGCCAGACACTGACCTAATGCTGGATGTTGGTGACATCATGTGGAGAGGCCAAAATATAACAACTACTTAAGGTAAGCATAACACTACATTTAAAGGGTGTGGAAAAGCTCTAAAATGGAACAATTCTATACATGTTTCTCTGAGCTCTTTGAGGCAAGATGTAATTGTTGTTGTTGTTAGGTGCAAAGTCATGTCCGACCCATCACAATCCCATGAACAATGATCCTCCAGGCCTTCCTGTCTGCTACCATTTCTCGAAGTCCATTTAAGTTTGCACCAAGATGTAATACAAATGTTATAAATAAATATCAGAGAAAAACAGAACCTTTCCAAGGCAATTGGTACAATAAATTTTATATATCAATAATTTTTTAAGGACCAACCAAAACGGTTTCTAGATATATATTATTGATATATCAAATTTATTATACCAATTGTCTTGGAAAGGTTCTGTTTTTCTCTGTTTATGTTTTGAACCTTTCTTCCTTTCTTGTATTATAAATAAATATCAGTCAATTGTGATGTTTGAAATATGGCCAGTGTACTAAGATGTAGGATGAGTCATAGAATCATAGAATCATAGAGTTGGAAGGGGCCATACAGGCCATCTAGTCCAACCCCTTGCTCAACGCAGGATCAGCCCTAACCATTGTAAAGAAAAGTGTGTATCCAGCCTTTGTTTGAAGACTGCCAGTGAGGGGGAGTTCACCACCTCCTTAGGCAGCCTATTCCACTGCTGAACTACTCTGACTGTGAAAATTTTTTTCCTGATATCTAGCCTATATCGTTGTACTTGAAGTTTAAACTCATTACTGCGTGTCCTCTCCTGCAGGCTTGGATCAAAGATCCACACAATCTGGCATTAGGTTTCCAGATGCTTTCTGTGGCAGATGCTTTCCGTGACACATGAAGAAAATAGTCTTCCTCTGTTTGTTCACAACTTTGATATTTAGGTGTTTTAATGACTCTTCACTGGTAAACTTCTTCATGAATTTTCCATTCCTTTTTCAAAGCCATCTGAAATGATGCATAAGTATTTTTCCATCACAATGTGCTTCTCTATGTAGCTAATAGAATGTTGCAGTTAATATCCAGAGATTCTCCAATCGTCATTGTTGGAAGCCTTATTTTAGTTGTTTTTGTTTGGTATTTCAAACAAATCAGGAGTTGATAAATTATTCAGCAAGAATGAACCTTGCAAGCACCCCCCTGAACGCAGAGCAAATTTGATTCAAGTTAAATGTGTTTTTGACTAATGGTTTCTGCCTGCATGATTTATCAGTATAATGTGGACAGGGTATAGCAGTGGATTGGTACGGATAATTTTTGTATTTCAAGGCATACGTTCCGCATGCCTAAGTATGGAAGCCTAGAAAATGATACATTCTAAAAAGATTGCTCAATGGGAGGGGGAGATGGCATGCCTTATTTGGGGAATAAGTGCCCCTCCTCAAAAAAGCAATAAAGCAGGCGCATTTCTTCAGCTTCCTTCAGCTATGGAACCCATCTGTGGACTCAATAGCAGAGAAATCAGAAAGAACATTAGAGTTAAGTGAGGCTATTAAATCACATACCACAAAATAACTTGTCATGCCATACAACCACCCTAGAGAGGTACCTATACAGCATACATTAATTTAAACAGGACATTAGACCTCAGGAAGAGATGCATGAATTCAGTGCCAAAAAAGTCTGATATTCTACATAAAAAAATATCATATGTTGTAACCTGTTAAAGATTCACTGTGTTTTGGTGACAGCTAGGGCTCCAAGTTCACCACTAGGAAATCCCTGAATGGTGGGGTCCAGTTTGGCTCAGGACCGCAGAGAAAGGCAGAAATAGCATGTTCTCACATCTGTCTGAGTCTGGACTTTCTAGAACAAATATTACACAGAGATAATTATGTAGGGAGGCACAATTGATATTCACCTTAGACACTTTGGTGCCTCATGGCCTGAATAATAACTGATACTTAATCATGTTTTTTGTAATGTCAATGAGTGCATACTGCACCTCTAAGAATGTTAATTGGGACTGTTGCAGTTGACCATTTAACCAGAGCAGGCTTCTTAGAACTTTGGGGATCATGATTGTATGAGTATTTGCCAAACAAATTTGTTACTTTTGTAGATATGTTAAGTGCGAATAGCAATACAGAGAAGTTTGCAGAAAGATTCTTTCATTGTAAATACGAACCACAAAAATTAAATTATTATTGTGTTTCAGTGGTGCAAGCATATTATAATTTGTTGTACATTCTTATACCATAGCCACTGATGAAGGTGCAATCCTCAGAAATGAGCATTTACCCGTGTATTCCCAAGCATAAGCCAAACCAAATTTTAGCCGAGGCACCTAATTTAACCACAAAAATATGGTATGAACAATATCAGGTAAGTGGGACTCTCACTCAAGTATAAGCCATGGGAAAGGGGGGGGGATTTTTCAGCATTTAAAAATGTGTTGGAAAAGTTGGCTTAGACTCAAGTATATAGTATATATACCAGGGCTCATTTTGGCTTGGTTTTGGTTGGTTACACTTGAATAAAGAAGATTCTGCAGTGGAAGTTCTGCTTCACGAGCTTGTTTTTATCATTTCATGGTTGGTGAAACCATGCATATTTGTGTGAATGAAGTACTTCAACTTGGATTTCAAATATATTTCACATTCCTGTACTGCCTGGGAAGTGGATTGCAATAAGTATGGGGTATGCACCTGCTTGCCTTCTCTGAGGAACCCCCCCCCCACTTCCTTATTAAAGTGCCCGAGGATTGTAACGTGATCACCTTGTGTATTTTTTTAAACACCTTACGTTGGAAGGAGGCAGTCCATCGAGGAAATGTGGACTGAAGGGGCGGAGGGGGAAGGACGCAGAAGAGCTAAGCAGTTGGACACCTTTCCCATGAGAGGGGGAAGAAGGGAGGGGGGTGGCAACAAAGGAAGGGATGTGCTCAAAGACTCAAAACAGTGGGCACCATGAAAACCCAACTGAAAGCATGTCCACATTGGTCAGTCCCGACTCATGCTTTGCTAACTCCCATTTCAAAAAGTGAGAACCAGATTTCTGAGGTTTCCCTTGATGGAGGGCAAACTGGAAAAGGGAAATTTAAATGTGGAAATGGACAAAAAACTTGAGCCTATGCAAATTGCAATCTGAGCCAAAACCCTAGTGCGCAAGCAGTCTGAGTGTGAAGAGAATCTGACTATGCACTCCCATTTGGTTTTGAGCCAGGCTATCCTGGCAAGGAGGATAGCAAGTAGGGAGCCTTTAGGAAGCCATAGCCATAATCTATACTTGGTGGTGGCATAGAGAAGGGGAGTATCTCAGTGGTAATGTTCATCACAATTGCCACAACAACCACATCATCACGTGAAGCTCTTGTGAAAGATCTTGTGAAAGCTCTTTTGTAATCCATAGGACTTTGGCTAAGGACTAAACTACACATTATGGTGGACACAAGTTCAGACCATGGGTACTGAAATCATTTTAGTTAAAATTTAATTCTTTAAAAACATCCATAAGAGCCTGAGCTTGAAAAATCATGGGAGGCTCTTTTGGCAAAGGTATGGAGGAAGAAACAAGATTGCTTGTTGCCACCATGCTATGACCCCTGTCAAGATCAGGCACTTGTGGCAATTTTTCAGTTTCTACATTTGCCTCCAAACTCATGTCAGCAGCCACATGTTAGACCTGTGTCCTTTGGCTCTTGCAGCTGTCATGGTGCATGTGTGGTTTGTTGCAGTTATTTAAACAGGGCAAGTACTGGCTGAAAAGGACAAGTACATTCCAGAAAACGTAGTATGAAGACAATCAGAACACCCCTTTCCTTGGTTTCTGATGTGGAGGGAAAAACAAAGACTGTGGCACTAGGCAGAAGGGCTATCACTCTGACTGCCCACTGTTTAAAAAGGTAAAGGTAAAGGTATCCCCTGTGCAAGCACCGAGTCATGTCTGACCCTTGGGGTGACTCCCTCTAGCGTTTTCATGGCATACTCAATACAGGGTGGTTTGCCAGTGCCTTCCCCAGTCATTACCGTTTACCCACTGTTTACCTCACCCCAAATTTTAAACTTCCAGACATAATTTGAAACTGTGGGGGAGGGGAATCGATCTTGTTCCATGTAGGGCACTTCAAGAGTTAGGACAATTATCACAGCCAAAATGGCAGTGGACAGAAGCCAGAGCAGGTTCCATGGCAGTAGCAACAGAACCCTTCAAGGAGCGTTGACTGAGGTCCTCAATGTGCAATATGCTGAGAGTTTGGTGTACGTGACACTCAGCCTTTTTTGCTTGATGCATGGGGGCCTGTTTTGGGCCAGGGACATGATGAGAAGCTTTTAACCTTTGGCCTGTGCCATTTCCCCAACAAAAATTTCCCTCCCCCCCCCCACACACACACTTGTGTGTCATTTACCTTGTTGTGAAAATGTGCATCTATCGATATCAGGTACATTTTAACAACTGACCGTTCATACTCCTTGGGGCCATATTTGATCAGGAACATGGGGACCTACATGCATACTATCCCCATACTGCAGTCCCAATCCAGATTGGGGCCCTACACACCTGGCAAGTGAGTTTTTACAAATGTTGGAAACGCCATACAACGCATTTGCAGTGTACCTGAGGCAAGAAGCTACAAGATATACCAGTCATGTCTATTTGCTTTCCCCTCCTTCAGCAAAATTCATTAAAGCAGCTGCTGCAGTTTCAGTTAGGCGATTCTCCAATTTGTGTTCTTACACCATTCCTAGGTTACTACAGTCATGCTCCGTGATCTTATATCAGCATTGTCTTTTATCTTGACATGCCTCCTTGTGTGTTGCAGTTAAGATTGAAAGGGGGTGTCAGAGTCTACTTTGGTATGTGAAAGTTCTGGGAAAACAAACCAAAACCCATTGCAGGGCCAGGAAGAGAAAAAGGTTGCTTTAAGTACATTTGAAAAGCTCAGTCCAGTAGTTACCGTCCAGTAGCATTGAACATGGAAAGAAGGCTCAAACCAGATTCCTAGAGAGAAACATATGCATGTGGCTTTGATTCTAAAATGAAAGAAAAGCCAGGATGCAAAAGTCATATTAGATGAGCTATCTTTCAGTGAGGGTTTAGGGTTCAGTCATAGAGCATCTTCTTAACATCCAGAAGGCCCTGGGTTCAATCCTTCACATAGCCAGTTAAAAGGATCAGGCAGTCGGTGATAGACTGTGGAGAGTTGCATCCAGTCTGAGCAGACAATATTACCCTTGATGGACCAAGAATCTGATCCAGTATTACATAGTTCAGGTGTCCAGGTGTCCCATTCAATACTGAAGTTTATCTGTTTATTAAAATATTTTATCCTGCTTTTTCTCCTTGCTCAAGGAACAGGGCATTGAGCAAATTTGTAATTTTGTCCATTTTTCTTTGTCTGATATATCTTACTGTGTGTTGTGAGGATACAGTACCACTATGCACCTTCAGGAAACAGCAGGACAGGATCTAAGAGAAATTTCAGTGTGTGGAAATGGCAGGGTTCTGGTTCATTTGTGTATCTGAAGGTATAATTCTGATAGGTATATGCCTATGTATAGGAATCCCTGAATGCAAGGACTTTAGCTTGGTGTTAGAGCACATGTTTGTGTGCAGGTCTCAAATTCAGTCCCTAGCATCTGTGGTTAAAATGTTCTCAAGATTCAAGATAGACTCCACTGCCACGCAAAAGAGAGAATGGTGATCTGATTCTATATAGTCCAGGAAGCTAAGATTGTCTGCAGCTTTTTTGTTGAACTAACTTCTGCAGGGTTTATTTCTGTTGAGCATGTAAAACAGTGCTGAGGAGCTGCCATGCATTGAACCCAGGTCTTTCTAGAAGTGTTTCTAGCTGAAGTTTTCAGATAGCCTCTGGTGACTTATTTGATAGCTGCACATGTAGAATCCATAGAAAACTAACATCAAGCATTCCCTTGGTTAATAGAATCCAAATCTGATACTTGGCTGAGGCCCAGGGTTTGTTCTTCATCTTCTGTTCTCACCATTTTGGTCTCTGGTACTTTCTGTTTGGCACAAAATAAATGTCCAGCAGGGAAAAGGTCTGCCTAGAATACTTGTTTTTTTTTCTCTTCATTCATTGTAACTCACTGGAGCCTTTCACTCTACCTGGGCCCAGTCGATCAGATAAAAAAAGACTACATTGATTTTCCAGAAAAGAAAACATTTAAAAGTTCTGTTATCCTGAGACTTAAAAAAAAATCTAAAATCATTGTGAGCTTCTATTTTCTCTATCTCTGTTTGCCCTGTCAGATCTTATAATAAAATAAATGGGCAAGGAGAAAAGGTTCTCTCAACCTCTCTGAAACTTTAACAAACCCAAGGGGGGAAAAAACTTTGTGACAGAAGTTAGCTTCACTCTTGTGACATGGTGCTGGACGGTTAAAACGGCACTGTAGTAGCTGAAAGACTCTGGCAAATGTTACAGAGGTTAAAAAAACTGCTACAACAACAAAATATGTTCATGGTTGGGTTGGAATTGATTGTATACTGCAGTACAGACCCGGCAAGGATGTTGGCATGTGCTTCTTGTTGTCTAAACCTCCAATATTGTGGCTGTCTCTCGTCAAGTTTATTGCTGCCCCCTGCTCTATCAGCATCCCAACCTTAGCACCCCAAACTGTCAAATTAGCACATTGTCATCCTGCACAAAACCGTAGGCTTCTTGTTTTATGCTGCCCTATAGGAATTGCTTGCTCTAACTGAACTTATCTTTATGAGCTTTCAGAACTGTCCTAAAGTTCTTGCCTCGAGCAAAATTGCTACCATTAGAATCACCCTAGTCCTCTGAAATGGCAGCTTGTTATATCTTCTTTATTTATTATTGATTTCAAACATCAACAGGACAGAGAATATTGCAAACAAATTCAAAACCAAGCATTAAAATTACTGTAATCTATCAAACATCTCACCAAAGCCTCAAGTAGTTTTGTTTTGGCAGTGTGGTGGCTGATTTGAGAACCATTGTTGATGCATGCTTGCAATGTACTGTCATGCTGGTTTACATATCCCCCAGGGTTGCTGTGGTTCATGCATCATCTAAGAAACATTATATTTATGTGGTTGATGGCATTCACCAGTCAGCAGCATTCATCTTATCTGCTGGAATATGCAGGATAGGCAGTGTGCATAATTGAGCTGAATATAAAAGGTGTCCTGCAGGGGGCATTGGAGGAGATGTATATTTAGCATAGATAAGACCGAAACTTCCTGATGATCTTCACATTATCTCTTCCAGTGTTGTGTTTGGCTCCACAGGAGGCTTCTTGCTTTTTGAGTGCACTTCCTCCCTTCTTGCCTCCAGAACAGCTGAACAACATAAATGTAGACAACAGTTAGCAGTTAGTTAGGTCTCTTGTCCCCCTTCTTTCTATACATGGTTGTTTCTCTTCATAAATAAAACTATTTTATTCTTTAATCAGCCTGATGCTTCACCCTCTCTGCATATTCAGACCCTACCAGCCATATCGGTGTATTCATAGAGCTGAATTTAACTACATTTCCCAAGAATCATTGCATGAGCACTCAAAGTACAAAGATTTAGAACATGTTAACATGAATGAATTCAACTTCAGAAGTCAAGACAAAATGGGCAAGCCTGTAACATCACAAACTGAGCAGGTTCCCTTGAATCACCACTCCTTAATCAATGGTGGACAGTCAAGGAAAACACTCTCCTATAAGAGATATATAAGGGAGATGACCACTGGAAAGTAGTGTGCAAACATGCTTATGTAAACAGCTGTACAATATCATTTTAATCATGTTGTTTCATTAAGGACTTCAGAGCAGCACACAAGATTCTCTCCTCCCCTATTTTATCCCGCTATCACCCTGTGAAAAAAAATGCAGGCTAAGAGATATGGACTGGCCCCAGGTCACTCATTGAGAGTCAGCTGAGTAAGGATTTAAACTTAAGTCTCTCCTGTTCTAGTTGGATAAAAAACATGGTGGTCACATGCACAGCACCCATGGGTAAAAGCCATTTTATGGAACAGCAACTCCACATGAGCACTTGCCACCTGAGACATTAGCAAGGCTCTGTGTACTTCTCAAGCATTGCCGGCTACAATGTGAATCACTGCTACAGATAAGCAGTCTGGGAAAACTTTTCCCACTGTATGCTTCTTTGCTATTCTGTTAATTGCAGATTACTTCACCACACCCAGAAAACTGCTTGGAACTGAGATGCAAGGGGCAAAGGAACTTCCATCAGGTTGTCTCATGTTTCCTCAGATAAATTCATCCCAGAGTAGATAGATAATGAACTCCTCTTATCCTTACCCAGGGTTTGGAGAAAAACCGTTGGAATTGCACGTGAGTGAATATAATGTCTGGTTTGTTGGTCATCCCGCGGTTCCCATCCCTCAGCATATAGGCCAATAGAAATGTTTTTCAAAGAATTCATCATCCAAGATACAGTACCTGCCAGGCTCCCTTAGACCGTTTATGCACTGAGAACTTCACTGCCCCAGCTCTCGTGCAGGAGCACAAATGTTCCCCCATGTGAGTGCAGGAAGAGGTGGGGCAACCTGCCATGACTAAAACCCCAGCCTGTATCCTGGCATGAAACCTCCAGTGCATAAACAGTCTTAGGCATGCATTGGATAATGCACTTTCAATGCACTTTAGAAGTAGATAATCCTGTTCTGCACAGGAATATCCAGCTGCCAAAGCACACTGAAAGTGCACCATCCTATGAGTGCATAATGAACCCAGATGACCCACAGAAACTCACATGAAGGAGATAATGGCATATTCCCCTATTTTTGCCCCTTGCATCCAGTAGTCAGAGGTCCTTGAAACTGGAAATCCTAAGTAACCTGATTTTTTTTTCAATAAATACATCTGTCTTTTACAAGCATAGAAGGAGCAGAACAGGGATTATCCGGGGGAGGGGGGGAATCCATTTATAAAATGCAACAGAAAAAGGGTCACAAAGTACTTGCCAAGCTCTCTTTCTAACAGTGAAACTTGCTACAAAGACTCCACCTCTGTCTCCTGTTTAGGATATAAGGAAGCCCTTCACCTTGCAGAGCTTCCTGGCAGTCTACTCACACAGCCAGCATTATATACACAATGTCCAACTGTGTACAGACATTTTAGTTTAAAGTCTGTTATTGGTGAGAAAGCCATTTGAATCAAACCAGTAGTTCTAGCAGAAATTTAGACTGAGTTATCTATTTTATTACTGCATTCATTCATAGACTTTCAGGGGGTTGACATTTTGTGGGGAGCCAAGGCAGTTCCTCCCAACATGTAAATAGATGTAACTTCACCCATCCATCACACTCTATGTCATCAATTCTTCATTGCTTCTCTTAAGGGTTTCAGAGCATTCCACTTTGGACACTCTGTGTAATAAAACCCACACAACTAATACAAAAGAACTGTTCCTGCTCATAGATCATGTAGATTCCACATATCTATTGTTATCATTTGTTTAGCAACAACCCTGTTCTAGTCTTTTTTTTTCCCCCTAATGAAATTGTTTTAAAATTTGCTGGTGGAGCAGCTTTGATATTGTTCCACGAATACATTCTGGAGAAAAGTAAACAAATAATCTATAAATAACCACAGGGCCTATATCATTTCCATCAGTGAGTAGGATTTCATTAAGTAGAAGCAGAAAGACTTATGGCTTGTTCTAAGATACACACGGACATTTTTCTTAATTATTCACAAGGTTTCAGACATCATCCCTTTCAATTTCCCCAGAGTATAGAAACAAGAAGCCGCAACTTTCTTTAAAAAATGAATTCTTCCTGGCTTTTCATCTAGTATCAGCATCATTGTCTCTGCATGATGATTCTTCCTGTTCCTTGTATTCTCTGGGGAAGATGGTACAATGCCATTGTGCTGAATACATTAGCAGGACAAATGTATTCCCCCCACACACACACACACACACAGACACTTTTAAAAAGAAATGCTCAGCTACTATGCTATGGAAATGAAGGAGATTTCCAGGTTCACATTTGCTCCTCCAGAAATGTTTTTGATATTGTCCATTTAGAACAACATTAATACCAAACATTAATACCAAATTTGCTTTCCACCACAAAAATTCTGTTGTCCTACATTTGGGCAATTTCCGCACAGTGGCTAAAATGGCAGGATGCCTCCCACCTGCAATAGCGTGATAGTGAATCACGCTAGAAATCCCCTCCACACCGTAAAGGCTCCACATGCTGTGCAAGCAGCAAACATTCACAAAAAGGCCTGGCCAGCCAGTGGAAGGCATGGCGAAGGCGGAAGACTCCCCCCCCCCCAGTATTGAAAATAGCATAAGTCTCTTATTAGGTGTTCCTACATATATGCATCCTTTTTATACTCTTTGGTCCGCAGACCCCGTCCTGTCTGCAGTTCTCTTTCCCCCCCCCCATCCCACTGCTCCACCAGTCCATGCCAGTTCAGTCTCCCTGGACGCCTTCTCTCCCTCCCCAACATATCGCACTACGTGGGTAGTGTGGAGAGAAGCGCCCAGAATACGACATACTGCAGACGGAGAGAAGGTGACTGGACTGCATGGACTGGCATGAACTGGTGGAGCAGTGGTGTGGGGAGAAAGATCAACAGACAGGATGGAGGTCTGAGTACCAAAGAGAATGGAAGGATGCATGTAGGTAGGAACACCTAACAAGAGATTTGTGCTGTTTGCAGTGCCGGAGGGGGCAGTCTACTGCCTTTGCTAGGCAGAGAATGGAGGGAGGAGAGCGCCAGTAGGGGCAGGACGTAGGCTAAAGCATATTTCCCCCTCCAAACCTTCTTTCTGATGTTTGCAGGTGTGTTGTTTGCTGGGGAATCATGCTTTTCTGGGTGGTGAATCCACTTTTTGGGATTCCCCTTTGCAGTTTAAAATGGTGGATATCGCAAGCCAGCTGCAGGAGGTAGGCAACGTCATCTGGAGGGGCCGGAATATGCTTCCTACCTTCAACAGCTGGCACGCTACGTTCCCCATGTGCGGAAATGCCTTTGAACTTAAACTGAAATGAACCTTTCATTGGCCTAAACTACAATCAATATGAGCTGCTTTCTCATAGGGAAATGGTGCAGGACAGTAAATGGGCCATGGCTAAATTCATTCCTAAATTCAGCACATGTTCTCATTCCAGCAATCCTTATAATATCCAAGAGAGCAATCCTAATCTAGTCTTCAGAGTCCTATTCAGATCTACTGGGGAAAACATCTAGGAAAGTGTTCTGGGAAAGGCACTGCAACTGGAAAACTACACAGTGCCTGATCATGAGAATGGATTCCATAGAAGTTTCACTGCCACAAAGGGCCTGAAAAAATGGTATCTTTCAAATGTGGATTTCTGGAAGGTCATAAATATTGGTATTCAATGGTATTTTGTCCCCCCAGTACCATTTCAGGATTCAGGTGTGGTTTTTTTTTTTTTTTTTTTTTTAGGATAATGGAATTATTTGGATTCTATCTTTCCCTGTGGGGGACATTTTCTTGGGGTGTGTTGTTATTGTAGGTGCAAAGTCGTGTCCGACCCATCGTGACCCCATGGACAATGATCCTCCAGGCCTAGTAGTTTGCACCTACTGCTTCAGTGACTCCATCCAGCCACCTCATTCTCTGTCCCCTTCTTCTTTTGCCCTCGATCACTCCCAACATTAGGCTCTTCTCCAGGGAGTCCTTCCTTCTCATGAGGTGGCCAAAGTATTTGAGTTTCATCTTCAGGATCTGGCCTTCTAAAGAGCAGTCAGGGCTGATCTCCTCTAGGACTGACCGGTCTGTTCGCCTTGCAGTCCAAGGGACTTGCAAGAGTCTTCTCCAGCACCAGAGTTCAAAAGCCTCAATTCTTTGATGCTCGGCCTTCCTTATGGACCAACTTTCGCAGCCATACATTGCAACTGGGAAGACCATAGCCTTGACTAAACGCACTTTTGTTGGCAGGGTGATGGTCTCTGCTTTTTAGGATGCTGTCTAGATTTGCCATAGCTTTTCTCCCCAGGAGCAAGCGTCTTTTAATTTCTTTGCTGCAGTCCCCATCTGCAGTGATCTTGGAGCCCAGGAAAATAAAATCTGTCACTATCTCCATTTCTTCCCCATTTATTTGCCAGGAATTGAGAGGGCTGGATGCCATGGGGTGTGTATTGACCTAAAAATTACATGGGAGGTAGTGCTACCTGGTCCACTAAAGACCCATAAGTTTCAAGGCAAACAGGGCACCTGAAACAAAGAATCTCCAGCCATCCTACTTCCAGGGCTGCAGACTGAGAAGGGGAAAACACCCCTGGAAAACAGGCATTGTCTTCACAAAGGAGGAAAATCAGAAAGGAGGGATAAAGAGCCAGTCTGAACTGCAGTTCTGCCAGGCCCTTGTTCTGGCTCATCCAGGCCAGGAACCATCTTCCCTAGGCTGAGAGAAATGTCTCCTTCCATCTAACTGGTAAGCATGTTAGGGGTGGGGCAGTCCTTGGATCCTTAAACTGCTGGCCCCAGTTCTTGAATATTTCAGGAAATATTTGTAACTGCTCCTGCAGTATTAAATAAAAGGGTAAGGGTAATGTGTCCGGGATAAAAACTTGGAGGGCCCAATCAGGAGCCGCAAAGCGGCTCCTGATTGGGCCCTCCAAGTGTCTATCCAGGGCCAAGCAGCCAATCGATATGCCTGGCATTGGCTGCTTGGTCCAGTCTCATCTGGCCTGGCCGAGAAGTCACTGCCCAGACACTGAAGGATGGCCGCATGGTGAGTCCTCTGCCCGGGTTCTCCTCTCACTGGGGAAAGGAGCTGGGAGGCCCCAGGGCCCTTGCTCGGGAGCCTTCTGCTGGCCCCAGGCCACCTTTGCAGCATCCAGGACGCTGAGAGGGTGCCCCTGGGACCGCCAGAAGGCTGCCCCGCCCCCCACCGCTGCAAAGAGCCTTCTGCCGGGCCCAGGCAGTCCCTCACAGCATCCTCAATGCTGCTAGGGAGCTACTGGGGCCGGGAGAAGGCCGTGCTGCCCCCCCCCACGGCCAAGAGCCTTTGCCTGCCCTTCCCCCCCACTGCCCCTCCCAAATCGCCCCCCTCGCAACTCCCACCCCCCACATACCTTCACATACCCCCTCCTTTTCCCCCACTCACCTCCAAGTCCACCTACCTCTCTGGCTGCCTTCCTTCCTTCTCCCTTGCTTCCTCTATCTCTCGATCTCTTCCCCCAAACTCCCCCTTCCAATTGTGACTCCCCCCTTCACACACACCCCTGTCCCCCTATTTCAATGTATTTCAGCTACAGTGGGCTTAATTTCTAGTACCTGAATAATACTGATAAGTTATTTTTCAGTATATATTTGGCAGTTTGGTCTGAAAGACCGTAAATAAATTTGATGTTGATCTTGTTATATATATTTGGACTGGATATATCTGAGCGCATATCTCTGCTGCCATATCAACCTGGCAAAGCTCCAAAACTAGAATAATTGCAGAATGTTTACAATATAGTCCTATACATAGTCACTTCCATCTAAGTTCAGGCTAGACAGAGTAACTCTGCATAGGATTGTACTGCCAAAGCACATGCACAACACTTACTCTGAAAGATTCAGGGAAGAGACTTCACTGACTAAATCAGTGCCCAGCATTTGCCAAATGTGTTGTAGCAGGGCAGATGCAAAAAATAAAATAAAATAAAACCACCCCAAAACGTCAGATGCAATGAAAAACTTCAGAAACTTCCAATTCTTTCAGCTGGACTCTGCATTATTTTTCATGTGGTAAACTCCAGTTGCCTTTAGAAACTGTGAACACAATATCAGCTTCAGACGGGGAATGTATGTTACAGCTATTCTCACTGCAGATCTCACACACTGATATGAATACAACTGAATCATAGAGTTGGAAGGGGCCATACGGGCCATCTAGTCCAACCCCCTGCTCAAAGCAGGATCAACCTAAAACATTCATCATAAGTATCCAGCCAATGTTTAAAGACTGCCAGCGAGTGAGAGCTCACCAACTGCTTAGGCAACCTATTCTACTGCTGAATTATTCTGTGTGTGGGGGGGGGGGGGGGAAATTCCTGATATCACGCCAGTGTCATTCTACACAGAGTTTAAACCCATTACTGTTGTCCTACCCTCTGCTGTCAACAGGAAACATTCCCTGCTAATTGATGCTTGCCATGTGTTAGTACAACTGCTGGAATTTCCTTCTTGGCCTGAAATCATATCATTTGCAGTTGTATTCACACATTGTTAGATATTGTGCTATCATATTATAGCAGTCATTTGCAACTACATTTTCTTTTGTAGTGCAGCTGTGAGTTATTGCTGTAATGCAACAATACTGCAACTGCCAATAATATGTGAGTGCAGTATATGTTTGGATTCCACTTTGACATATTTAGTTGTTTATTTAAAACATTTTTTAAAATTCTGAATCGGAATCAGACACAGCTGGAAGAGACCACAAACGGCCATCTAGTCCAGCCCCCCACATTCTTGGGGACTCATACTCCTACAGGTGCTCATCCAGTCTCCTGCTAAAAACTTCCAGTGGAGATTTCACCATCCTCCGAGGCAGCATCTTACATCTATGAGAAGCCCTCACCACCAGAAAATGCTTTTTTAATATTTAAGTGAAACCTCCTTTCCTGTGCTTTGAATCCACTTCTCCTAGCCCTTGTCTCTAAAGCTGCATTAAACAAGTTGGCCCCCTTGTCAACATACTTAACTACCTTTTATGTAGTTAAATACAGTTATCCTATCTCCCCTCACCCTCCTCTTCTCCAAGCTACATATACCCAACTCTCTCAACCTTTCCTTGTAAGGCATGAATGCCACCCCTCAGCCATCCTACTCACCCTTCTCTGAACACATTCTAACTTGTCAATTTCCTTCTTAAACTGAGGCACCCAGAACTGGACACTATTCCAAATTAATATTTGCTTTTCCACACATGCTTTTCCACACAGGGTCCCCAAGGTTACAAACTTTAGAATCATAGAATAATAGAGATGGAAGGGACGTCCTGGGTCATCTAGTCCAACCACCTGCACTAGGCAAGGTACTCACAACCCTATCACTCATCCATTGTAACCTGCCACTCCCTTGCACCTTCACAGAATCAGCCTCTCCATCAAATGGCTATCCAGCCTCTGTTTACAAATCTCCAAAGATGGAGAACACACTACCTCCTGACGAAGCCGGTTCCACTGCAAAACCAATCTAATTGAGGATTTTTCCCAATTAATTTCATCCCATTGGTTCTGGTCCTTCCCTCCGGGGCAAAAGAGAACAATTCTGCTCCATCCCCTATATGGCATCCTTTTCAATAATTGAATATGGTTATCAGATCCCCTCTCAGTCGTCTCCTCTCCAGGCTAAGCAGACCAAGCTCCCCCAAGCTTTCTTCATACGTCTTGGACTCCAAACCCCTCACCATCTTTGTTGCGCTCCTCAGGACATGCTCCAGTTTGTCTACATCCCTCTTCAACTCGGGTGTCCAAAACTGAACACAGTACTCCAAGTGAGGCTGAACCAGAGCAAAGTAAAGCAGTACCATCACTTCTCATGATCTGGACATGATATTCTGTTTGATACAGCCCAAAATCCCATTTGCCTTTTTAGCCACCGAGTCACACTGCTGACTGGTGCTCAATGTATGGTCTACTAAGACTCCTAGATCCTTTTCGCACATGCTACTGCCAAGACAAGTCTCCCCCATCCTATATTGTTGTAAATGATTTTTCCTGCCTAAATGCAGAACTTCACATTTGAATTTCATTTTATTTAGTTTAGCCCAGTTCTCGAGCCTATCAAGATCTTTCTGTATTCTGATTTGGTCTTCTGTTGTGTTTGCTATACCTCCCAGTTTAGTATCATCTGCAAATTTAATAAGTACCCCCTCTAATCCCTCATCCAAATCTTTTATAAATATGTTGAACAACACAGGCCCCGGGGCAGATCCCTGGGGCACTCCACTTGTCACTCTTCTCCAAGAGGATGCTGAACCATTTACAAGTACCCTTTGGGTATGATCTGTCAGCCAGTTATTGATCCACCTGACAGAATTATAATCCATACTGCATTTTACCAACTTGTGAACAAGAATACCATGTGGAACCTTATCAAACGCTTTACTGAAATCCAGATTAACTATGTCCACGGCATTCCCCTGATCCAAAAATTTTTTCAATAGCCCATTTTCAAAGTTGCTTTCTTCCTCCGTTGTTTTTATCATATAAACTGTCGTGCAGGCTCAGCGTTTCCTGGAGGTTTCTTATCTGCTCTATGGCTTTCAATGTAGTCTTTTTTTACTACTGAGGAAGAAAGCAACTTTGAAAACAGGCTATTGAAAAAAAGTTGTGTTTATCCGGAACCCGTTTTGGTTTATGTTTGCACATTACAGATCTGAAGATAATATCTATTGAATATTAGTCATTGAAGTTATTCATTTCTTTCAATAAATCGGAACAATTATAAACAATAAATAGGTCACATCTTTTTTATAGCCAACTAGTCGTATTTATCTAACTTGGATAATTCCATTCGACCAGCCCTCTTTTGCACGTAGCTATAGATGTCAGGCTGATGGGTCGGTAGTTACCTGGATCCCCCTTTTTCCCTTTCTTGAAGGTGGGGACAACATTCGCCTGGCTCCAGGCATCTGGCACCTCACCTGTTCTCCAAGAAATTTCAAAAATAATGGACAGAGATTCAGAGATTACATCTGCAAGTTCTTTTAGTACCCTTGGATGCAATTCATCTGATCCAGAAGACTTTTTTTCATTTAAAGAAAATAGGTGTTTATGGACTGCCCCCACAGTGATCCTAGGCTACCATTCCCATCCCCCCTGTTGTGATACTTTTTTGCCACACTATTTCCCTCAGTAGAGAAGACCGAGGAGAAATGGGAGTTCAGCCCTCTCTTCATCATCTGTTATAATTTCACTTTCTTGCCCTCGCAGTTGTCCTACAGAGTCCCTACCCTTTTTCTTACTTGAAATATAACTAAAGCACCCTGTATAAACCTGACTGTGCAACAAAGAGGGGGAAAGCAGGAAAATGAAACTTTTATTTGCCTTCTTAGGGTGTGGAGTAGCTAGATATATGCTAATCAGAATCTCAACACTGTCTCAACGTTGGCAGCTCTGATGGTAGATTTTGACACCTATTTCCCCCCAAATGAAAGAATGGAGAATTGAAAAAGAAGCCCTTACGAGAAATTAGCAAGATGGAGAACAGGTAGTTTCTCAGGATCTTTAGCAAGTACAAACAGTTTCCGTGAACTGGTGAGGGATAGGAACATCTGTTCTGAAAGAGTGATCTTATTTTAAACAGATGTGTAGTTAAGCCATATGAGTGCACCCAACCCCTGCTGTGCATACAATCGGAGGTGGGGAGTAATCTTAATGAAACAGACTGTATAAGTAGAGACAACTGCTGTACCCTAACATGCAGCATCCAACTCGGCAGCATTTCTATTTATTTATTATCCTACTGTTATGCTGTATCCTGCCATGCTGTTGGAATGTAGCTTTTCCTTAAATATTATGGATATAGTAATCTCTTTTATTTTCCACTTCTGTAAGCTGGTCTAGCTGCAAATGTTCTGCTTAATTATTACAGCAGAACATCACTAAATCGCCTTAATGCCTTGAAAACCCATTGCAAATTGCTGGACTTTGTGAACCAAAAAGGAATTGCAAATTTAGAAAAAGCGGGGGGGGGGGAGGGGGGAGATGAAGAAAGCCGGGCTCATGCAGCACAAAATGTATTTTGTTCATTTCTTTGACAAGTCTAGTTTATTTTTAATTATTCATAATACTTCACAGTACACTAATAAATGCTCTGGAGTATATTAGTGTAAGTGATGAAATTTTTGTAATACAAGACTCCATTACAAGCTTTCTGGCATTAAATCTTAACAGAGTCCATGGGGGGTAGTTTTGTATGTGAATTAGCTAAATGCAGATTATCAAGGTACTAATGGAAATGTCTGAGCATTTGTTAAATGTTGCCTTGTTAACATCCACAAGCAATGTGCTCCAAGGGCTAATTAAAAGGAAGAAAATATTCTCCGTAAGATTTCTGCAAAGCTTTTCCTTTTCTTTCTGTTAAATGTCCTTGGTCATCATATTACTAAACCAGATCGGCACAAACAATTCCGTGGAGTCTGCTCCACGTGGTAGTCTTGGTAGCCCATTCGACTCTTGTGACTTTCAACAAAACACGGCCTTCTTTCATGATATTTTTTCCAGGGTACAATCATATGATGAAAATTAGGGAGGCTGTGCACTTCTCCATTAACAGGTTCAGCAGGAAAGCATACCATGTTCAGCAGGCATCAAATCTGTTCAGTTCAAAGCCATCTGAGTCAAACAGCTATTGAACAGCTTTGCCTGACAGACTCTTCTGCTTCTGCCCAGTGAATGAAATCATCTCCCAGCTAGGGTCATGGATGGCTGGGTCAGGGAATTAAATGATGTAGGAGGGGAACTATGCTTCCCTTACAAGGTTGTCAGCATTAGCTGGCAACCACTGGGATAGAGAAGGGGGCAAGGGGAATGGTAAAACCATAGTGTTTTGTTCAAATCCTAGAGCATCATATCAGTCACGTCAGCAACAAAGGGAGGCCAGAAGGTCTCCCTATTTGCACGTGCGAAATAGCTCTAAAACATAGATTGGAATGATTATGATAAGGCCTGTTCTAACAACCAGAGCATTATTAATTATAATCACTGACTGGCTGATTTATTTACTTACTGCGTTTTCTAATAATTGGCTGCCAAGCAGCATGAAATGAGACAGAGATATGGGGAAGGGAAAAACCAGCTGTTTGTGTCCCGTGAACATGACGTAAGGTCTTTGAGCATCTCTGATGAAAGTACCTGGATTCAACATCCTTTCATCTCCCTGTTATGGTCAAACTACAGGCTATGTTTTTTGAGGAGCTGGGTCCCCATTTCATGAACCCCACTCACTCTCCTCGCCATCACACATAGCAGCGGCAGGGGAATGCATTTGTGAAAGTCCCCAGGTGCCCTACTGGGCTCAAAATGACCCTGTGAGGGGAGGAGAAGCTCACACACACCATTTTCCAAAGCTGAAATACTCGGGAAAGAGTAGTCTGCATATCTTTTACACCCTCTTAAAAAATGTTCTAATGGAGTTATTGGCAATATTTGTAAATAGTCTCAGTTTATCACCCTCCTGTCTTGCTAGGGACCTATGATAGCAAATACATGGGTATGTTTGGGGTTTAGAAACTTGCAATGGATGTAAGATTGTATTTCTATTTAATTGTAAAATCTGAAATCTCAGCTGTACATGGATAACCTACAATCACATCAATTCCCAGAGACCCGTGTCTGCAGCCTTTATTGATTCTCTATATTAAGCCCTGCAAGATGATGGCAATTCAACACACTCTCTCACTGCAGCCCTGGCCTCTGCACACTCATGCTGTCAGCAGGAAGGGAATGCAAACCCAAGTGGACACCATGGTAATTTGGAAATCTTGCTTATACGACATTGTGCCAATTTTCTTCCTTTATTTACAGCTGACTGTGTTCCAGCAGGGACCACAAGACATTTTTGCAGAGCAAGAGCTGGTGGAAAAAGCTCATATGAATAGAAGGGGTGTGTGTGTAGAGAATGATGTACAACTTAAAAATGAAGTAGAGAAAGATATCAGATTTCTTCCAATATGGTAAATCAGTTTTATGAGGCTCATTTCATATATCAAATAACCTTTTAAAAAGAACTAGGTTTGGTTTCTTACTAAGGTTACCTCTTCATCCCAAAACCAACTTATTGGAAATTAAGACACTGATCTTTTGAGATGTGAAATAGTTCAAGACATGCATAATAATGCAGAAAGCAAAGCTAAGTGGAAGTCATAGGCCAAGAATCTTCAGAAGTCACAGAAGGAACTGTTTTCTACACACACAAATACACACATTCTTTGCATTCTATGACTATAACCTACATTGTTTGGTATTAGAAACCATTTGTATTCTTATCAGTCATATTGGTGTAGTGGTTAAGAGTTGCAGCTTCTAATCCGGTGATCTGGGTTTGATTCCCCAGTGCTCCACATGCAGCCAGCTGGGTGACCTTGGGCTACTCACAGTCCTTATAATGTTGTTCACATAGAGCAGTGATATCAGGGGCTCTCTCAGCCCCCACTTGCCTCATAGAATGTCTGCTGTAGGAAGAGGCAGGGAAGGCGATTGTAAGCCTCTTTCAGACTCCTTCAAGTAGTGAAAAGCAGGGTATAAAAACCAAGGGGATTTCCTCACCCTTTAAATGTAGTGTCGTTCCAGTCAAATGCCAGCTGAATATTCTGGCACCTTCACGTGACATCGCCCACATCCAGCATCTGGCCCACTGACTGCTCACTACATCCTCCTTTTTAAAGTGCTTCTTTGGGAATTGCATATAATAGATTCACCACCCTAAAAAGTGCTAGTGACCGGAGAGCTACCAGCAGGCAACCAGCAAAAGGAAGATAAAGGTAAAGGTAAAGGTATCCCCTGTGCAAGCACTGAGTCATGTCTGACCCTTGGGGTGACTCAGGGCTCAGTCTGGGGTGACTCAGGGCTCAGTCTGGGGTGACCACCATTTCTATCTGCTCTAATTAATGCAATCATGGTCATTCATTAATCACTACACATTTTGTCCTGATACAAACTTTAGTATTTATTTAAATACCATCAGTTTCCTGCATAGTATTAGCATCAAATTCTAATTGAGGTTAGAAATTGCTTTGGGAGAAAGGAAGTAGAGAAAGAGGAGGGAGAAGAAAGAGAAAATTTTCACCAAGATATAGACTTAAAATAGCAGCCATCCATATTTTCACAGCTTGAAATATGGCAATGAAAAAGTCTGTTTTATAAAATATAGTCCTTGCTACAGTATCGAAAGGAATAGTATTAGGAAATAATTTTCAAGGGCTGCCAGCTGCCAATTGGCTACCAAATACAAAGCAGGAGAATTAGCTCTATCGTGTCTGCTATTAAGCTGTTTCTGACCAATATTTCTCATCCCATCAAACATGGTGGCTCTATTGTGATCTATCTCCCAGAGACATTGACTTGACATATGTTCTCAGCATATATTATGGAAGTGGAGAAATTGGATGGGATGGGGGGAATAGTATTGCACAGAATACTGAAAGTGCAGGGAGAAGGGGGGGTTGCTTTCCTTTCTGGAGAGAAAATAAATGTCTGCAGCTGCAAATTTGTATGTTGTGCATGATGGTATATCTAATTCTCACTCTTGAGTATGATTTACATGACCCACAACACATTAATGGGAGACAGCCAGCTCTTTCATGGCTTTGATTTGAGGGCAATTAGTTTTAAAGCTGAAAGGTTTTTACTGTCCTTGATAACAACGTTTGGCAATAAAAATCACATTTTTAAAAGCTAAAAAGTGAGATGAGGAGGAAAAAGTTAAAACATGGTCCTCTAAGCAAATTGCATTCTCTCCAGAGTTGTAGCTTTAAATGACAAGCAAGCCAAATAAAGAGGTAACGATTCAGCAGTTCCCAGCTGAACTGCACAGAAGGGAATGAAAGATGGAGTTTTGCAGTGACAAGTTGTAGCCACACACAACTCTGTTATCCACTAACAAAGACACAATAGGAGAAAGTGGAATAGTGATTTGATATTTTGCGACAGTTGCTCTGGTGAGGCACTAGAACTTGTCACTGGAAATTTTTACCTCATGGGAAGAATTTAATGTGTGCCAGGTCCACATAGGAAGTGGAAGTGCATATCTACTACATCGTTAAGGGTAGCCATCTCTTACTCTAGACACCAAAAATATATTGTTAAATCTGTAAATACAGTAAAACATAAAGCAATTGTGGCTGTTCCTTCCCAGCCACTCCCTAATCCTTCACTTGCTCATCCTCGGAAGAATATAAGAGCAGCCATGCTGCATCAGTCCAGCATCTTGTTTCCAATAATGACCTATCAGATTCTACAGGAAACCCCTTAAGCTAGGCTTGCTCTTGACAAAATCTGACTTTCCTGGCTCTTTCTTTCAATATCCTTTAAATCAATCCCCTGATTTTGAGACATTGGCTCTTTTGTACTTAAATGTGTGGTAAATGATCATGTGTAAGTTGAGCCTCACGGTCACTGTTGCTAGTGGTTCAGCCATTTTTTTCCTTCTATCTAAGATCCCTGGTGCCACTCAGGATCAAATCCAGGGTACTTCCTGCTTCTTGGGTCCATGACCAACTGCTCTGTAGATGTACCTCAGTGCCATCAATTTGCAATTGGCTTTGGGTTGTCCCAAAGCAAGAGGCTTTCAAGATGAAAAGCAAAGGTGGTTGCCAGTGCCTATCTCTGCAGAGCAACACTCATATTCCCAGATGGCCTCCCATCCAACAGGAGCTTAGCTTCCAGGATCTGATGAGATTGGGCATATTCTCAACCAAATAAATAGATACACACCTGAGTTTGATTCATCACTTCTTTTACAAAATAAAAATTGCACCTGGCCTAAGAAATGGGTAGAAGCCAGAGTGACAGAAAAATCAGAATTCAACTTGCTGGTATTCCCGGCAGTCATTACAACCGAGAAACAAAAAAGAAAACAAGTATGCATGTTGGGATGTGCAATTTGACCGGTCACAATTCACATATTTTCCATTCCTGTCTTCTGCAGCCTGAGCTGCACAGCAATCCTTCCACTTATATCTTACAGCCGGAGAATATTCAGGGGTCAGAAGGGACCATAAGAAGAGAGATGAATGCTGGAAAACTTTGTATACCTCCTGCACATGGATGCGGACCACCGGAAATCCCTTTGTTCCAGTTGGACATGTTTAATGAGAGACTAAGTAAATTATCACTGAATTCCCTGTTGAATAAATGGCTCATTATGTGGCATTTCAGTTATGTCTCTGGATAATAAATACTATAATTATAATTCTACACACACATACATGAGAATTGAATATATATATATAATATATTCATGTAATATATTTAACATCCCATCAGAACCTCTAAATACTTTGTGAAAAGGTTTATACAATTTTGGCATTAAAAGAAACATATAGTACAATAAGCTGAAACTGTGCGGCCAAATCTGATCTGTACTGAGATACTGTTTGTATGAATCACATCTAACTACTGGAAAATTCAGGTTTTGGCAGAATGAATTGGACCACTCACCATAGTGTGAGTTGACAGAAAGCGTAGGTCGATGTTCTATGAGTAGCAAATTCAGAAATACTATTTTCCTGCCTCTTTGAGGAAATTTCTGGGCATCTAATAATTGCATGACAGTCAGAAATGTACTAGTCACAACTGTTTATATCACTGCATTTCTAAACCGAGAAGTGCCATATCTGTTGAATATTTGCCTAGCATGTCGTTACTGAAGGCACAAAGCTTCTGCCAAGAAGAAGGGTTGCAATCCTAATGACATAGGATGAAAACTGAAGCTAGAGTGATTGCCTGCAGTCCAGGATCCTTGGATCCCCTTTTGTGTTCTTGGGAAGAGGGCAGGAAAAAACCGTAGGATAGCTTGTTAAATTATTATAGGCATATTTCAGGAAATGATGCTGTGCTCAATTTACCCATTTAACACCAGAGCATTTGGGTGCTCATAAATCATCCTTCCCAAGTTTCAGAAGTGGTCCTTTCTAAATGGTTCCCCAGGTGTAACAAAGCTGTGGGGCACGTTCTTTCCCGTTTAAGGCCTATGTGCTGTGTACAGGTATAAAATTGTATAAGCCCTGAGGCATAGATAATGTTCAAATAATGTTCTTGTTTCAGAGATTTTTCAATCAATAAAAGTGTGGAGTACAGTTTCCCTGCTTGAGAGTATGATGAGAAGTCTCATTATACTAAAATTTCTTAATTAGCCCTATTTGTTAAAAGCCTTTTGAAAGCCCAGATACATAATATCCACTGGAGCTTGTTAACTTTCTCCAAAAATTCCAAAGGTTTGGCGAGGCAAGAAACCATGCTGATATTCTTCAATGTTTTTAATAATCCTGATTTTAATAACTATCTTGCTTAAGCTTCAAGAGTGTAGCCATGTTGGTCTTCAGCCGAAAAGCTACATTCTAGTCCAAAAGCACCTTGGAGACCCACAAGATTTCGAGGCTATAAGCTTTTGAGAGTCAAAACTTATACCTCTAAATTAGTCAGGATATATATTAAAATAACTAGCCTGTAATTTCCTGGATCTCCTTTTCCCCCTTGTGTAACTGCTTTATATTCATTACATTCCAGACCTCTGACGGGGATGTAAATTTTAGCAATAAATTACACATACTGGTTAGAAGTCCAACAATTTCACATTTGGGTTCTTTAAGAACCCTCAACATATGCCATCCAGACCCTGGGACATATAGGTTGCTCATCAGTCCTAGAATAAACAGTTGCTTCCTTGATCTTCCTTTGTAGCTCTTTAGAGACCCTTCCTGAAAACAGCAGCTCCAGCTGTTTTCAAGGGGAAGAGAGAGAGAGAAAAAACATTATTTGACAAGAAATATAAACCTGTGTTCTTTTGTCTCTTGCAGTAGCCACATTCTCTTCTATTGTAAGACTGACATCTGTATTCATGCTAGGATGCCAAAGATACAGAGACGGTATATGGGCTTAAAATAGAAAAGTGTCCTTTAGTTCTGTTACTTCTAAATACCTAGGTGAAAATAAAGTATAGTTTTGAAGATACTGTTTTTGAACCCCTAGATATGTTATTTATGAGCATCTAAACAGCCAAAACTGGTGTTAAGTGAGTAAATTCTCTATGCACTGTAATGGAAAGTGACGCCTGTTAGGACAAGATAAGAGACAATATAATTGCAGGTTAGATAGTATTATTCAAGCTTCCCTGACTGCTAGGTTTTCTGACTGTGTTATTTTCTCCATTTAAGCTGCAGACACCTGTTTTCCCTCCCTACATTTACAATGCTCCTTTAGATTTTATGGTATCTTTCACACAACCATATAAGTCAATAGCCTAAAAAAGCTGTCTAGCAGGAAATGAAAAGGCACTGCAGGAAAAAAAGAAAAGAAATAGATGACAATTAAAATCAAAAGCATCACAGAGTGCAACTATAAACTGGCAGGCTTGCTGCCCAACCCTGGGTATCGTTACTCAGAAGTAAGTCCCCCTGTATTCATTAGGATTTACTCTCAGTGAATCAGTAAAGGATTGCAACTATAAGCACATCTGTAAGCATTCCCTGTGAGGTTGTTAGGAGAAATGTAACTCTTCACAGATTCCAACTAGGGTAAGTATGTTTCTGAATTCAGTCTAGAAAGACGCCCATGAACCATTCCCAATTACACCAGCATTCAGTGGGCTCACTCTATAATCTATTCAGACATCACTGTTTCCAGGATATTTAACTCCCTATCCAGCTTCCATATACTACAATAGTATGGATCTGAACAGATTTTTCTTCTTTTACAGAGCTCCACATAATAGCAGCATCTGGAAATCATTAGGAAGTTACTCCAGAACCTTTTTCAGACATGCCACTCAGAAATTATCTACACTGTAGCAATTCAGGTCTGCAGCAGTAGAACAAAGTTTGAATCCAGTGACACCTTTAAGGCCAACAAAGTTTGATTCTGGGTAAAGCTTTTGGGTGTGTGCACACTTCTGCGCTGAAACAAAATGTCTTCGATCTTTACATATATAGAGAGAGAATATGTAGGGGATAGTTGTCAGGAAAGACTAGTTAGAGTCAAGATACATGAGTAACTGGGCAATTAGCTGAGATTCGATTAAAGTGCTTAGTAAGACCCGTGAATAGGAGTAAATTATCATACAAATACAAGATTTAACAAACAGATGTGAGAATGGTGAGTCCAGTGGCACCTCCAAGATCAACAAAGTTCAGTTCTGGATATAAGCAGGAACTCAGGGGCTTTTTGCACGGCTTCAAAATCGCACAATGGTTGCTAATTGGAAACGCTATTGATTTGCCTTAACGCACGACGTCGTAGACAATCTGCAACACTCCTGAAACCGATCAGCAAAAAGCGCTTCGTTGTAGCGCTTTCAGGCGAATCCCAAAAAGTGGATTCACCCTCCGGAAAGCGCTACACTCTTGCAAACAATCTGTAACACTAGCGATAAAGACCTGTGCATTACCATTGTTGCGGTTTCTTCAAAGTCCCTCCTCCTGAGCCTGTCCTCCAAACTTCCGACGAAGCGATCGCCATTTTTTTTTCTCCGAGCGAGCGGGGATAAACGCACCAGCGAGCCTCTTTCTGTTTAGAGGCTTCCCTGGCTTCAGTCCTTTACCTTTAGTCACTAAGCACAAACCACATAAAAGCCCGTTTGCTGAAATAAAGTCCCTTTATTTTTTACACATTAATTCAGCCGAAAATCGGGCCCGTGAGAGGGGGGGGGGGATTTTTTTTTTATCACTCGAGGCAGCGTGGCAACGATCATACGATCAAACGACAGCTCACATTAGGCAGCTGGATGGGTCTCTCCGTTGCAACGAATCTACCTAGATTCGTTGCTATGGGTCTGTTTTTTTTTTAAAAAACCTTTCTTAAAGGGAAAGGGGCTGTTTGGGAGCATGCTAACGGCTGCCCATTGGCTGCTTGATGGCCAGGGGCGGGACGAGCTTGGCAATAGCGCTTCCTTTCTAGCGATTTCTGCCGAGACCGGAAGCCTGTGGGAAACGCTAAAAAACGCAACTGATTCCACTACAAAGGCAGGTATGCATAACGACGAATTCCACTATTTTAAATGGCGATTTTTCATTCCGCAAACAATTTGCAACAAAGATCCCCGTGCGTAAAGGCCCTAAGAGTCTTAGCATGTAAAGGCACACTACTTAGGTGCAGAGAGCATCAACTGTTATATATGGGGAGGTGTAGTTGCCACAAAGAGCTAATTAGAGTCAAGATAACTGAGCAATAAATCATGTATCTAATGAAGTGTGCATGCACATGAAAGCTTATAGCCAGAATAAAACTTTATTAGTCTTAAAGAGTACCACTGGACTCAAACTTTTTCCTACACATTACTGAATGGCGCATAGCTGCCACTGACTCATCAGCCAAACTTTCCAGCACTCATTAAAGAGTGGAAAGGCCAGAGGTTTCACAATGTAATACATCTCTGTAACTGGCAGCCAATGAACACAAGGCCTTAGGAAAAGCTAAAGTGATATTGTATATTTCTTTTGCCAAGCATCATCAGGGAGATACAGCAGGGGGCCCACATGTTTTGAGAACAGGTACTCAAGGATGTAGGAATGAATACAGTTGTGGAAAGGTGAGTCAGCTGTTGCCTTCATTTGGGCTTCCAGGTGACAGCTGGTTGGTACTGTGTGAAAGAAGTTTGTTGGATGAGGTGGACTTTCTGTCTGACCCACCAGAGTTTTTCTTCTGCACATTAATGCCCCATACATTATGAATGATGTGATGGACATTATCAGTTACATGGACTCTGGGGAATGGTAGAGGACAGGAAGGCCTGGAGGATCATTGTCCATGGGGTCGCGATGGGTCAGACATGACTTTGCAACTAACAACAACAATCTGTTACATCTTGCGTACTAGAATATTGTGTACTAGAGTACTGAAGGTTTAGGGGTAGGAACTTGGGGGGACAGCATCCAGTGCACTTCAGATGAAAACCTAGAATCGATGGTGGTTGCCCTAGGAATCAGCAGAAAAAATTGGGTAAATACCAGATTTGGGAACCCTGGTTTGGAGCACTATTACTACATAATTAATGTTGGGAAAGCAGGGTGACCTCTTAGATTAATTCTTTAGATTATGAGCTACTTTCGTTTTGGGCATTGCACCTGCAATACACTCTGCCTGTCTCTGAATTCAAGGTCAAGAAGACGCAGCAAGCAACACTGCAGCAAAAACTGCATCACCCTCAGAGGAAAGGAGGGAGTGGCCTTAGACAGAGAAGGCTGCATTACAGAATTAATGAGCAATGGCATGGCATTCAAGAATTCCTGCCAGCCAGTAACACAATCAATTACTGCCTGTATAGAAAGACAGAGACTTGGCAGACTGGAGCCTGGTCATTCAGAGAGACAGAAAAGGCTTGGGTCTGGACAGAATACATGATCTGTGTGGCTGTGATCAAGTTTAGTGACTTAGGAGAGCAAGACATTGACTCAACATCAACACAGCAGCCAACAATAGCAAAGACATTGGGTCTTCATTTTTTGTACAAAGGTATTGGCTGTGAGAATAGCAGTGTAACGGATTGTGTTGCAGGGTGTAATGTGCCGTGGTGGGAAAATTGACATCAACACCAGAAATACTTGGCAAAAAACAGCCACAGCTTTATTGTCATACAAATGAGCGAAGGCACAGCATGGAAGGATTCAGTCGCACCCAGCTAACCACAAGGAAGCACCCATCTCCAGAAGCCATGCTCACAGGCACATGGAAATATACATGTGCACACCAATGGCCCAATGCTTGCTGAGCACCTGGAAGGTGGCAACCAAAAGAGGGTCCTGAAGGCAGTAGTCTCAGCCAGGACCCCAGGCTTGCCACCTGGAAATGCAAGTCCCCCCCCCCCCCAGACTAGCCTCCGGTGACCTCTGTTACTGGGGATTAAACTTCTGGAGATGCTGCATGGAGAAGCAGTGTGAGTGGTAGGATGGTGTTAGGGTTGAGTCATAGCTGCCCCCCCCCACCCACAGGAGGGAGAGGTCAAAAAGATACTTGGCCTTACCTCAGCACCCAGAGGCTGTCATGCATCCCTGCCTTTGCTTGGCTACTTGGCTGCCAGACATGCAATTCGTCATAACAGCTCCTGGGAAGAGGAGGGCCGCTGTGTCCTCTGTATAATGGATCTGGAGGGTGTGTGTGCAGAGTGAGGGTGACCAGGAGGTTCCACAAGCTTGGAGGAGCCAGTATGTGCTGTAGCTGTCACTGCATGCCCTGGGCTCAGTGCTCACAGGTATTTGTGCTCAGTGGGTGTTAGATAGGTGGGTAGATAGTGGTGTAGGTGGGCAGGTAGATGGTTAGGTAGGCAGGTATATAGCTGGTAAGGTAGGCAGGTAGAAAGTTGATTAGGTTGGTAGGTAGATAGGTGGGAAGTCAGAGCACCTGACCCAGGACTCAGGGAGCATGTTGGGAGCTACACCTCATCCAGGCACCTCCAAGCATGTGGGCCTTCATGGTCATATGTGCAGGCATTATTGGCCCCCATGGGCCCATCTCAGTCATCATCCATTAAGTCCATAGGAAATGTTGCTTCTCTATAAAACTATGACATGGGAAGGTGGGTGGGTGGATGACCACCTCCCAGGGCCAAAGAAGAGAAGGGCAGACACTGGCCAAAACCCAGAAACCATGTCCATAATGTGGCAATACATTCAGGGGGCTCCACAGTGAATTTCACATGTATATCACCCCAGGAAACAGCTAAGCACTTAAGGAACTCAAGCAAACTGGAAGATTTGTGAACATTAGGGAGGGGGAATCCATGCAAGGTTGGGGTTCAAGGTTTGTGACTTTCCCCTGACCTGGGACCACCAACTAATCCAATGAACTTCCATTTTCCAAGTTCGTGCCCACCTCTATTCACAATCTGTATTCTGATGTGAGTTAGTCTATTCCGCTATCTCAGCATTCTTATTCCTCTTGTATACATGTGGCCAAGCACAAAGTTGACATTAAAAAGTTTAGGACTGTACTATATGTGAACAGACCTCCTTCATGCTGAACTGCCCTCTGTCAAAAACAACCTGTCACTGGTCATCTTATTTTCTAAGTCTCTTGCAACAGTTTATGAATAATACATTTATTATTAAATATTAAGGAGAATATGGGTTAATAACACCTTTCTCAAATACATACAGGAATAGTCACATTCATCATTGGAGTGAATGTTCACCCTTGAGTCAAACTGGAATGGGGACACAAAAGATAAATGACAACAAACTGGACAGGTTCACACTTAAAAACATGATGACTTGCCATGAACTCAGCTGAGAGCAAGAAAGATGATTTATAGAGCAGATCTATATTTCATTTTGTTTAAAAGATGAACAGTGAAGCAATGTAACAGACCTGCTGGAGTCTATGTGCAGACCAAGGATATATCCTGGGTTTTAAAAATAGCTTTAAAATGCCTCCATCCAATGTTTGTGATTAGAAATAGGATGGAGTTATTACAAACCTTACATACACACACACACACGTGTGTGTGTGTGGGTGCCTTTCTTTAGAGGCTTTTGCACATATAAATATTTATCATGTGATAATGACAACGTAAAGTAGATACTTCTATTTGTTTCCAACATGGAATCATTCAGTTCATACATTCACTTGCTGGCTATCAAGTATTATTGACTTTATGAAAGTGAAATGGGGTATGGACATGTCACAGTTTAATAAGTTTAGGAACTGACATCAAATAAATGTTAAAGGCAATCCTCAGCATAAATCTTGTAATAAACTAGAGATTGAGTATCCTCAAATAAATATTTGAGTATAATGAATTGGATTCAACCCTTCCACATGTGGGGGGCATATTCTGCTCATGAAAGGATTGCTTTATAGTTTGTTTTAGTACATTGCAAAGAAATTGAAACTAAAGCCAAAAATGTGTTTCTTTGGGAGAATGTGAACAGTTTGTTTGTATTATTGCACTAGGAGAGGCATAAAAACTATTTAAAACATTTATATTCTTCCTCTTTACAGACCTGTTCAAGGCAACTCATAACATAAAAGGTAACAACATAAAACATAAAATCATTAAAACTGACAACCATTAAAATCCATCAATAAAACCCAGAAGCATAAAAGTACTTTATAGCATTCTGTAGTTTATTCTGCAAACTTTTCTGAAAATATTTACCAAACAGTGGTAGTGAATATTTTCTTTCTGCTCAGGGTTCTTGGGATCCAACCCAAAGTAAATGTAACTAATAATTTCTTCTTTTTTGTAAATTATTTATTTTTATAAACATTAGAAAAAGAAACATAAAAATAGAGTAGGAAAAGAATACTAATAACTATTCAGTGTTTAGTTTCCACGCTGGTCTAATACATATTATAAATCTATTTATATAGTCCACATTGAGGTGCCAATGATCTTGAAATTCTTCAGGAGATCTTCTATTTAGCAAAGTTGTCAACTTTGCCATCTTACAAAGTTTTCCCAGCTTATCAAGCCAGTCCGCCATCTTGGGTAGTTCTGTGTGCTCCCAATACTGAGCAATGACAATTTTTGCTGCCATAATTCCATGACTAATCATTTCCATATAAAAAGATCTTCACAACTTAACAATTTTGTTCTGGGCTCAATTCAAAGTGCCAGAACTTGCCTTCAATAGACCCAGAGCAACTGAAGAAACACATTCTTGCATATTGGTTTGCCTTCCAAGATCTTCATCTGAGGCCCAGCTTTGGATGCCTGCATCTGCAAAGGCAAAGACAGAATCCTTCCCCTCCCCCATTTTTTTAGTGGTGGAACCTGGCCTGTGAAATGCCACCCCAGAGGGAATCATTTGGTTTGTTATCATTGAGGTGTAATGAAAATAATTTTCTTTGCCTAGATTTTACCCAGGGCAATTCTATACATTGAAAAAAATAGCGTTATGCCAGCGCAATGGCGTAATGCTAAAAAATAACACGCCTCCGACCATTCCTCATTTTCTGGCTCCCTCACTTTCCTCTGCAGCCTTCTCACACTTCTTAGCACTCTGAATGCCTGCTTGAAATAGTGGAAGAGAGCAAAGTGCCTTACACGCAACTCTGCTTATCAATCAAGCCAGGCAGCCAATCACCTCTCTCCACGTTTTAAAGGGACCACAATGCCAGCTAATATTTTTAAAGTAAAACATATCTGTTGAATCAACAGACCCTTTGTCAGATATATATTTTATGGCTGTTGAATTGTGGAGTGTTTTATTGCTACATTTTGCTTTCTTGCTGTTCAAAATGTTTTTGGTGTTTTGAGCAGTCTGCCTGAAGGTAACCCTACAATAAATAAATAAAATATTAAGGTAGGTGTATTAAACAATACAGATAATGAACAATCCCCCTCTGGCCTATTCAGAACCCTACTCAGGTCTGTTCATTGGGACTTTCTCCCAGCAAAGTGTTCTTAGGATTGCGCTGATGATATTTATCTTTTGTAATCTGCAGTCCATGGAAGTCTCAGTTTCTGTACAGTGTAAAATTTCTTCCATAGTGAAAGGAATCACAGAGCTGTAGGTTCATGGGATTAATGGTGAAAAATAAAATACCTGTGAGAAAATAACAAAATATTGGATAGGTTACAGCAATGACAAACACATGCACTCAGTCAAAAGAAAACAAAAACTTTATTTTACTTCCCACTCTCCTTTATCAAACTGTTCAGAGCCTATCAGGGTGTTGCAAAAATCACTTGTCTATCAGCATCTTTTCTCCAGTGTTTGACTCAGGAAGTCGAATTTGCGGGGCTTTAGAGCTTTTTCCACTGCATTCAAAAAGTCCTTTGAGGATTTGGTTACAGGTGCTTGCATGAACCAGCATCAACTGGGATGATTTGTGGCAGAAATACTTGCAATGATATCACCAGTTATCTAGACTGGAGACATTTACCTCATTATCCAAGCAATCTTTTGTCGGGAAGCAATGAGGAAGAATGACACGGAGAAGGATTTCCTGCGAAAGACCTCTCGAACAGAGGGGAATCCTTTATTTATACATACACGTAAATCATTTCAAATAATCCCGCGATGTAGCGTGGAGCAAACTGATAGGCTTCAAGTAATCCTGCGAGGCAGTGTGGAGCAAACTGATAGGCTTCAAGTAATCCTTTTAACATATAAGGTAATTGCTGTGCTGTAGTATCCTGATTGGTCTAGGTTAGATGCAGAGGTGCAGCCTCAGAGAGCGTGGTTTGCCAACGCCCTCAGGCCGAATCTCTACATCTCCCCCTTTTTTGTTTTAAGGCAATGATAAGCCCGATACATGTTTCGGCGCTGAAAAGTTTCATGGGATTGGCAACACATTACCCATATTTTATCACTGTGATTTTTGGGTGTCCAATTATGAAATGCCGAATTTTTTGCATGACAACAAAAACAGAGACCTGGCATTGTGCGCTGATATCGAAATTGTTGAAAGCGCTTAACTTGTGAAAAGTTCCCTGCAAATAACTTTGATTTGTCTACATTTTGTAATTCAGCCAGCACCATCTCAGGTGAATTAAAGGGAGTGGGGATAAATGACATAGAAGCTACTGACAGACGGGATTCATAGATTAAAGACACATTTTTCCCATGAAATTGAAACATATAAGCAGCATGGTGGACCCAGTGATTAGGCGCAGACATATAATGCGGAGTGGCAACCCCACTTGGGAAAAACCCACACATAAAACATAACCAAATAACAACAGAATTAAAATGTAAAGCTGTTATAACAGCAGCAAGAAAGTTTTCCAGAGTTTCTGGAAGTCCTTGGTCCTTGAGTTGCTGCTCGGCTTGATCATACAGGCCCTTTATTGCCCGCCAAGTCACTGGGGGGTTTGGATGTCTTCCCTCCCCGTTTTCTCTTGACCACGGGCTCCATCTCCTGCAGCTGCAGGTTGAACTGAGGAATTGGGTTGCTTAACCCCTGATGCCAACCATTAAGTGCAGGGCGGACACAACAAGCAGGAACCCACCCAGAGGGAAGGGAAACTGCTGCGTAGCCCCAGCCCCAGGTAATCAATGGGACTGGCCCGTACCACCTCGGGTCTGGTAAACGACGGTATTGATCCTCGGCCCGAGGAAGAGGTACGTCGGTCTGGAAATGATGCTGAGTCCTAGCTAAAAATTGAGAATTAAAAGAAATAAGATTAAGATGATTTAGAGTAAACAAAGTACTTGAAAGCAGGGATTCCTTGTCTAAAAGGGAAATCCCAATTCCCCCTTTTTGTTTTAGTTTGTCGAGCATGCGTTTCAGGGTCCCATTGGCATGCTCTACAATAGCCTGTGCATCTTCCAAGGGAAGGTGAAATTCCTTGGCTAAGGCCTTCGCATTCTGATGATGCAAAGCATGGCTCTCAATTGGAGACTGAACAACAAATGAAACAAGAGAATCAGCTCAAGCATTTCCTTCAGTGAGAAAACCAGGAAAAGGCTTTTCACATGAGCTACATACATTGGAGCTGTTCACTGTTACAGTGATTTTTGTACAGCTAAAAACACACTTAATAGTTGTTCATCACATACTGGAGACAAATATGAATATTCAATTACAGATAAAAGATTACAGAGATACAAACCATCAGAATTCAAATTAAATTAAATAGTTGAGACTCAGAAAGACCAGGGCCAACACTGCTGCTGCCAGTTCCAACCGGTGGCTGATTATCTGCGGACCTGTAAACTTACTGTACCATATACCATCTGGTTGTTGCCAGGTTAAGACTCTTGGTGAGGGAGATCCATCCGTAAACACCGTTAGGCCGTCTACTGGGACATCAGTAATAACCCTTTTCAAAGAAAATGACAACTGAAAACGTTAGAAACAAGATAGAGCAAATACTCATTTGGAAGGAAACCTGGAGGCTTAGAGCTTTCATAGTGCTCAAGCATTGGACCAAACAAATTCAAAGAAAGAGAGGGACTCCACGAGGCAGTCTCATCTCCTGTTGAGGGCTGGAATGGCTGGAGCACCAAGAGAGAGCTAATCTCCACACATTCCAGTGACCAAACAAACAATTGACCTGTGAAAGATTAGGGCTGTCTGATATAAATCAGGTAGCCTGAGTCAAAACCAAAATGTAGGTTCTCCTTTAAAAAGACAACCCAAAAAAAATTGACTAAAAGAAAATATTCTAACTGCTAATTACACATAAAAAGACTGATAATGTAATAAAAAACTGTGGACACATTCCCCAAAGAGGTTCTGTGCCTTGTTTTTACCCAAAAGGTAGCAAAACATAAAATAAAGACAAAAGGATTTTGTCTTATATAAAAATTTCTATCTCCATCACAGCCAGGCATTTCCCTGACCTATAAATATTACGCAGCTAGACAGCTCTGACTGATAAAGCTCTATTGAGGCATAGCAGCGTTTCAGTGAGCATACTTCCTAACTGCTGACCAAAAATTTTAAGACCGAACTCCATTCCCCCCCCTTCCTCCTTGAAGCGGGGGTCAGGAAACAAAAGCTAAAGTTCTTCCTGGGCTGTAAACAAAGGATCATTCCTGTGCTACGGAAAACCTTTTAGTTGTGTAGATTAGTGATAGGTGATAGGTAAGAAAGCAAGATAAGTTTCTAACTAAGCTCCTAGCAAAGGAACTGGAAAAAGAGAGCCTGATTCCAAATCGCTAAACAGCACTCCTGCTACTGCAGCTGGAGGCTCTATCAATTACAGCCAAATGTTAAATTTCAAAATTTCTTTAGGTGGCTAATCATCAAAACCATGAAAACATTATTTGATACATTATATAAGCCAATTGAAAACAACTGAGTAAAACACAGAAATAAGAAAAGAGGTCATTAATGCAAAGCCAAATACAACAGTTCAGTTCTAATCCACTGGCATGTGCAGTGATTGAGAGAAACAAGAAAATCTCTTTGTGAATGGAATTCCATCATTTTAGTGTCACAACTGAAAAGATCCTTTCTCAGGCTGCCACCCATCTAACCTCAGAAGGTGAGGGTGCTCGAGCAAGTACCCAAAAATACTACTGCAGATTGTGGTTTAATGCATATTGCTTCTAAAAATGCTTGCTTATAAGAACAAGACCATATAAATCTGTAGAGAGATGGAAAAAACCTGTTCTACAAAATCTTTCCAAAGCACATTGTAGAAGAGAAGAAAGCTGAAAAACTAGAGAAAATGCATACTTTGTAAGAGGAACAGAAATTTTAATAAGATCATTGACTAAGAATTAGTGATCCCTGATAAAGATCGTTGCAAGCATCTGGAGAATGAACAATATTCCAGAGGGCTTTACCCTGAGTCAAAAGAAGCTTGGTAGTCACCTATGCCAAAATCCCAGCGAGATTTTATCATGCTTGCAATATCTGGATCACGGCCCAAACCCTGAATAATGCATCTATTTTCTGAAATACAGTTTTCTTTAGCTAATTTCTTGAGCAATTCAGTTTGGGCTTCCTGATTATTAATCTGTGCCTCTGTAAGGTGCTTGATGAAATCAAGAAAGAATTCAGAGACTTTCTGCCTAACATTAGTGATCCCCTCTATCATTCCTTGAAAATAAGAGGATTGTAAACCATTTTCCTTTATAGCCTTGTTCAACTCACACAGAATTGAATAGGGAATGGCTTCCCACATTAACGGGATCTGCCTGTTTTCCCCTTCCCCACGTGGTTCCCCCCTTGTTAAAGGAAAGAACGCTGGGGTTTCTCCCTCCCAGTCCTCAGAGAGATCGAGCTGACCGGCCTGATGGGCAGCTTGAATCGTGTTAACGATCTGGGAGTGGCCCCCAGTCCTTAATGGCTGCGAGGCGACAGGTTTGGGAGCGGTCGGTGTAACGGCCACTGGTAAGAGAGTGGGATAGGGAAGGGGTGAAGGTGCAATATTTTTCAATAGCAGATTTCCAGATTCTGGGTTCATGACTTCCAGCGCTTTATGTACTTTCTGCCATGTCAATAAGATCAGCATGGGAGCATGGGGCTCTGCCTTTAACTCCCTCCCTATTTTTGCCCAGTCTCCTAGTCTTCTGGTCCCCGCTAAAGGGTACCACGGGCACTGGCAAGATACCTCTTGTATCAGTTCCCGGAGGTCCTTCACTGAAATCGCCTCTCCTGTGCACTGTCTCACTGCCTGTTTCAATTCGTCAGCATGCTTTACCTGTTCCTTAGACAATGATTCCCCCATACTCACCAGGGAGCCGTAGCTGATCGTGCACGAAGACTCTTTTTCTGGTCGCGGTGAGCACAGGGTCTGGAATCACGTCGGGGGTCACCACTTGTCGGGAAGCAATGAGGAAGAATGACACGGAGAAGGATTTCCTGCGAAAGACCTCTCGAACAGAGGGGAATCCTTTATTTATACATACACGTAAATCATTTCAAATAATCCCGCGATGTAGCATGGAGCAAACTGATAGGCTTCAAGTAATCCTGCGAGGCAGCGTGGAGCAAACTGATAGGCTTCAAGTAATCCTTTTAACATATAAGGTAATTGCTGTGCTGTAGTATCCTGATTGGTCTAGGTTAGATGCAGAGGTGCAGCCTCAGAGAGCGTGGTTTGCCAACGCCCTCAGGCCGAATCTCTACAATCTTTGGCAAAGGTGTATACAGAATATGGCCCCCTCTTTTCCACAGGCTAACTAGAGAACCTTTCATTCTTTTGAAATCCCAATACAAAAGGAGGAGAAATAAAGAATGGCAAACTATAATGTGTGAGATAGTAAAGACAAAACACATTTTTTTCATAATATTACAAAACCAACAAATAGGAGGCAGCACCATTAAAAAAAACATTCTGGAGTAGATGACACTTTAAAAAATACATCCTTGGATTAACATTTCTCGTTTTAGCTATTTTGTTCCTGTCTGGCCAGCCTTCATGTAAATTTCCTATTTTCACTAACACTGGCACCTGGCTCTACTTTTATTAAATATTAGTATATTTATCTAGGGAAAAGATTAAATTCTTTCCTTAGCAAATCCTCCGGAAGTGGGAAATAAAGCTGCATAAATTAAGGCAAGTATTGTTCTTCAGGGGAATCTCATCATAGTTAAGCCTCTTCACAATCCACCTTTCATTACTGAAATAGCTTCCTTGCAAATTGCAAAGCCTACAGAGGGAATGTAAGGGCCAGTATGTTGCACTGGTAATTTTCTCTTTGAAGTATCTATATCAGTTTATGGGACATCTATGCAGCAGGGTTCAAAAGGGGGACAGGGTAAAAGCCAGAACGGCCCGGGAACAGGCCAGAACAGGCATTAAACAAACAAGAATAATACAAAAAACAGTAGGATGCATCACAGATACTTGGGAACAATATTTTAGAAATGAAAATCAGAAATTCTGCACCTTTATTAACACTTGCCAGGCCAAAAAGCATCAAATACTTAGAAATGAATGGGGGAATTAGCATGCCTTTTAAAATTCATTCCAGGCCAAAATGCCTTTGGAGCACCCCAGAACAGGCACTAAACAGACAAGAATAGCATAAAAATCAGGGGAATGCATTACAGACACTCAAGGACAATTTTTAGAAATAAAAAAGTGGAGCTCCCACACCTTTATTAACCCTTTTCAGGCCAAAATTCCTCTGGAACATCCTGGGAACAGGCTGGAGCAGACATTAAACAAATATTAGTACCTCAAAAAGCAGTGGTACATATTTAAGGCATGCCAGAATAATATTTTGGAACTGCAAATGTATTTTGGAACTCCAAATTGTGTACATTAACCTGTTCGGGGCTAAAATACCTCCAGAACACCCCAGAACAGGCTGGAATATGCATTGACAAGTAACATAAAGGGAAACAAAAACCCAACCTGAAATACAGGCGAGAAAGAAAAAAGTCTAAGATACAATCAATTTTAGAAAAATGTAGTTTATTATAAGAGCTCAAATGTTTAAAGACCATAGAACAATATCTATTTGGCACGCATAAAACCTCTAAGTGTGTACACCAATAGTGGCACAGGTTCTTCTGGGCACACAAAAATGTCCCCACCTTCAGTGCCCATCCTTAGTGCCAGCTCCACCTTTTATTTATATGCACCTGCTGGAAAGAATATAGGGTTGGGCACTTCAGCGTCCAAAGTGGCTGTGTGCCCAAAGCAGCCAGCGCCACAGTGCGGGAGGGAGGGGAGGGAAGGGGAGGTGCAGGCACCGGCTGGCACCCACACACAGGCGCAGAGCTCTGGCTTTTCATCCATATTAATAACTCATTTTCCCCTGTTAGCTCAAGATAGATAACAGCAAGATAAAAACATGCAAAATAATGGAATTAAAACAATATATACATTTAAATTATAATATCTTAAAGCTACTTCCTTAAAACCCTTACTGGGGGATCTATTTTACACTGGGCAGATCAATATATGGTGAGTGGAGTTCTTAGATGGGGACGGCATGATTCTGCTCCCTGCTTCTCCTTGGCATGCATTCATTTTTCTGCAAAATATGTCATCTGACAAACACTTTTATACCTGGCAATATGTGGAGAGGAGGGCAAAGGGGCTGATAAAAATTTGGCAAATCTAATAGAAATCCACATTAGAAGTCTGAAATCTTACAAGCTTTAAATTTCAGACCATGAATGAGAGTCCAAATGAGACTACTGGCACATCTACCATTCTTTCCATATAATGCCCTGTGGGCATACACGCAAATGGATTCCAAATCTTTATTCCATATATCTGAGGTGCAGCATAGCATGGCAGATTTCTTTAGAGTTCTGAATCAAAAGGGGGATTTCCTGGACAAGACTGGCTACTGCGAACACCACCGCACTGCTCTTGGAATTATTGTATTGTGCCTTCTGTGCATGTGTTTGAAGAGCATCCTCTGTCTCTCCCACTTTCCTCCTGTTGTCCTTTTCCTAGTGATTAATAGTGTCATTTATACATGGTTGATCCTCCAGTTTTTGTCAGTTACATATCTCTACTGTCCTTGCTTCATTGCCAAAATAATCTCGGCATCTTATGCCTGACCTTTTCTTTGTTACATTTAGGGAAAGGGGGGAAAGGAATCAAAGGGTGACAAAAGGATATATATTTTACTCTTATCTGACACCGAGTGCCTTCCTTTCTATTCATGAATCTTTTCTGCATTTGAAAATTCTTTATTGTTGCAACTTGTAATGAAAAGATCCATTTTCTGACACTGTGATGTGGCCCTATTTCAATCCTTCTCAACTTTCAGCTGACACACTCCATCCCTTTTGCTATTCTTGCAACAAAAAAGCCTCCTTGTATTATATCAAAGCAGAGTCTTCCTATGGTGCAATTCATTTGGCTTCTGTTAAACCTGTCACTGAGGATGTCACACGTACAGGTTCATCTGAAATACACAGAAGCTCTGATCTTTCAAAGAGTGTCCCATTCCCTCCGCCAACGCTTATGTCTGCCAGTTAAACCTGCTACGAACAGGATGAAAATCACTTCTCCTGTTCCTGTTACATGTGATGTATCTACTAGATAGATATGAAGGAACCTGCATAGTGTGGTGGCTAGATTATTTGCACTCAATGTGAGAATCACAGGGTTCCTCCTGCACCTTTAATGGAAGCTGGATAGACTAGGGACCTTACCAGACATACACTAGATGTTCTGGTATCACCCGATGGAGTAAATATTAGCTCCCCAAGCCAGCTTTACATCTGCAATATGACATATGGGCAGACTGAAAGCTCACCTCCCCATTTCACTATCATTCTTATATGAACCAGACTCCCATGTACCTGAAAATTGAAAACTGCTGGGAGCTATGAACAAAGAATTTCCAGTGTGTGCTTGGTAAGTCCTTCATAGTTAGAAAAGCAATGGGGGAAGCTTCACTTGATGAACTAGCGACTGTCATTCACGGTGGAATGCAACAAATCCCTGTTGGGGTTTTCTTTTCTTGTTGGGAACAAAAGTATCATGTATAGAGCATCATTTTCTAAACAGAAAGATAATTGAAAGGTTTAAAAAGTAATTATAATCTAAATGGAATCCAACTAGACTCCCCAAAAGCTTCATCATGAGATTGAAACTCTAAAATGCTTATTTCTTCAGAACATAAAATAAAATCTCATCCACCATGTTTCACTCAACATTTCACATGCTGAACAGGTTAATTTCTGCTTTCCCTCTTTCAAGAACAAGCAGTTGCTTAAGCCTCCTCAGTGAGTAATAGGAAGGTCTTCTATATTTAAAGCAGATTAGTTCTGCTTTAATGAGCAACCAAATCTTCTGATATTTTATTTAATGCTCTGAAGTCTTTATTACTTTCCACTGTATTACTCTAACCAACTGGCGGTTTCAGGAAAATTAAGGGAAATTGCTGTTTATTCTAATAAATGCTTGACTTGGCAATCCAATAAACATTCTTAAGAAGCTCAGCTTTAAGTCATCATTGGACTAAAACCAACAATATAATTAGCCAGTTGTACACCTCTGCTTTTAATCACAGCACCATCACTCAATGAAGTGCAAATGAATTCAGGCAATCATTGGAATGCAATGACTTCAGAGGAGCATATATATATATTTTAAAAAATTGAGATACAAACTAGCACCCAATTATTATCACAGTAACTAATCTTTTGAATTCCAGGAATACTCCACTTTTGCAGCATTTGGACCTTTATTCAAAGCTGGTAGTTACAGCAGTTACTGACTGGGAGGAGAGTTTCTAACTTTTATCTAGCAGAGATCATGCATCATTTATAGCTTGGCAGTATGACGGCTGTTTAGCAGGAAGTAACACACACACCCCACAACAGTAGCATGTGAAGAAGTTTAAATGGAAATAGACATAGGTATGGTTGTCCTGTAATCTTTGGAACTTTGGGTGAGCCTACACTGCATCTCTCTCACTTTTCCCTCCACCTCACACTTGCGCTCAGTAAATGCAGAAGCCCCCAAATCATGCCCTTCCAAACCCATGCCACGCTCAGTAGCTTCACCCGAAAAGTGATGCTGTTCCGTTACCTTTCATTTTACCCTCCTTGTCCTTATCCCTTGTGCTTCTTTGAAGACACAATTACTCTGGATCCATCTTTTAAAGTACTGAATTTCAAATGCACAGACACATACAAAAATGCTTAAATATATGTGGGATGTTAAGTGCTCACAAGCTCCTTGGAGAAATGGCAGAATAAAACAGTACTGGGCTGTCATCTCTAACCCTACCAATGTGAATTACATATTGACCCTTTTTCCCATTGGCATAAATTGTACTCCAGTATCCTTAGAGCCAGTATGATGCAATGGTTGGCATGCTAGACGTGGACCAGGGAGAGCCAGGTTTATATCTGTGTAGCCCTACTGTTTACTGAATGATGTTGAGACATACACAGTCTCTGCCTTTGTAGGTTGTAAGATGTATTCTGTGAATCGTTCTCTAGGGATGATGTGTTTGAACCATGACTGCATTAATTTCTCCATATTCATTATTTAAAAGGGCAATATGGCATCATTTATATGGTAGTTTTAACTGACTAGTGGCCTGTAACTCAAGCAACTCACAAAATGAACAGCTTGATGGTGTCCTTTTATTTGAGTATTACCTTTAAAGCAAGAACCTCAATGTCCTTGATGAGAGAATAAATTCAATTCATGATGACAAGGGTGCCTCGGGTAACAGAAGCATATTTAGGTTAACCAGTGTACAATTTCAAGGATGAAAACTCTGTCAGTTCTACTGTAAGCTCACCAGCCATGCAGCATCAGGGATCCTGTACCTCTAATAATTCCAGAGGAACAGCTAGGATTGCCAACCCCAGGTTCAGGAATTTCTTGAGATTTGAAGATAGAGCTGGAAGAAGGCAGAGATTGGGGAGGGGAAGAATCTCAAGGGGACATGATGCCATGAAGTCTACCCTCCAAAGCAGCCATTTTCTCCAAGGGAACAGATCTCTGTAGTCTGCAGATCCATTATTATTTCAGGAGATCTTCAGGTGTTGCCTGAAATATGACAACTCCTGGCATAACATATGTACGTCTGTTGAAGCCAAAATAAACAAGAATTTAGTGGCACCTTTAAGACTTAAAATGTTTTATTCCAGGATAATCATTCATGGATTGTAGCCCATTTCTTCAGATGTAATGAGAGGTCCCTCAACTTTCATATAGGAGGTATGAAAGATTGTCACAGCATGCATGTACAGTGTAAAAAAACAAATCCTGTTAGCAAATCCTGTTAAATAATACTCTTCTCATCCATTTGTTTCTCCAACACTGTGATATATGTGATTGTGTATCAATAAAGCCTGGAGAAGACTCTTGCGAGTCTCTTGCGAGTCCCTTCGACTGCAAGGTGAACAAACCGGTCAGTCCTAGAGGAGATCAGCCCAGACTGCTCCTTAGAAGGCCCGATGAAACTCAAATACTTTGGCCACCTCATGAGAAGGAAGGACTCCCTGGAGAAGAGCCTAATGCTGGGAGCGATCGAGGGCAAAAGAAGAAGGGGACGACAGAGAATGAGGTGGCTGGATGGAGTCACTGAAGCAGTCGGTGTGAGCTAAAATGGACTCCGGGGAATAGTAGAGGACAAGAAGGCCTGGAGGATCATTGTCCATGGGGTTGCAATGGAACATGACTTCGCACCTAACAACAACAATATCAATAATGCCCTTTTGCCCTCTGATTCAGACAAGCTATTCAACTACACAAAAAAATGAATTGACACAAATATGATATTATAAATGACACTATTCAGAACACAAAAGGAAAATATTTCAGTCTTTCTTAATATTTCTGTTGCTGAGAGCTCTGCCCATGAACCTGGGAGTTCGATCCCAGCAGCTGGCTCAAGGTCGACTCAGCCTTCCATCCTTCCGAGGTCGGTAAAATGAGTACCCAGCTTGCTGCTGGGGGATAAAACAGTAATGACTGGGGAAGGCACTGGCAAACCACCCCGTATTGAGTCGGCCAAGAAAACGCTGGAGGACGTCACCCCAAGGGTCAGACATGACCCGGTGCTTGCATAGGGGATACCTTTACCTTTACCTTTAATCTAAAAGTTAAAAGTTGCCCTTCTTTACCAAAAGAATTTCAGTATGAAAAATTACGAACTAATCAAGTTGGATACTCATTTGATACTGCCTCTTTCCTCCCAACCACCATACTCAAATGTTCCCAGTCATTCCTACTGTGAACTGACATCACTTCTAGGCTTTCCCCAGAAGTGATGTAATGCTGCCATGCCAATGGTGATTTTAAAGCTGTTTTTTTCCCATCATTTCTCCACCTTTTGACTAAGATCAAATGCAAAGTTATTTTTCACTTATCAGTAGGGGTGTGTATCCGAGAATGCCCAAGCAAAAAAATACACACAAAAAAAATATACACTGTTTTGGGTCATTGTTATGATTTCCCAGAATGGTTAAAAAATCCAGAATTTTTACACATTATGAAAAAAACACAACCCCCCTTTTCATGTTGGGTTGCTTACTATTAACAGCAGAAAGCATCTTATGTTTCTGTTATTCTCTGAATTTCCCAGTTAGGAAGATGGCTCCTGGATGGCACAAGCCAGGCATATGGCCATACAGTTGTCATTCTAGCTTCTTCCTACTTCTCTCCCTTATTCTCTTCACAAATAGAACGCTGGGGGACACCTTGTTCATGAGTCTGTAGAACTGGACCTGTGGGTCCAATTTTCTTGATACATGGGTGCTCTTTAGTGGACAGGATGCACAAGGTCCTCCCACAATCATAGAGTCACTTTGCTGGGAATCATTTCACAAACACCCCCCAAAAGTTTAACTTTATTTAAAACATTTTGATCTTGCCTCATCTGTTCAGACTGAAAGTGGCTAACAATGCAGCAACCAGAATGTGAGGACATAAACTATAAGGAGTCCAGTTATCCAGATTAAACCAGATCAAAATATACACCTTGCAAATTAAAAGGCACTCAAAATCTAATCTGAAGAAAATGAAAAACAAAGAAAGAACAAACAGGTTTAGAATGAGCACAAATTTAAACCAAATCTACTGAAACAATTTTTCCATTAGCAGCCTCCCCTACTACTTAATATACAGCAATCTTGGGTCACAGAATCAAGGCTTTCCTAAGGACAAACATTTCAGATGGATTATTAAATGCCATTATTAGGTATCCTACACAACTTTTGATCATTCTGTCCGGAGATATAAAAACTAAAGAAACAAGGCACTCAAGATCTGCAAAGTACAATCCAAGTGCCATACATTTTACAAGCATTTTCTACTGGGTGAAAAAAGTGTACAGCTTCCATTTAATGGGAATAGCTGTGTCCAATGTTGTTTTCTGGGTGACATACAGTATCCTCTTCCTTGCTATGATGTACAGTGAAACAACTGCTCCGAAGAAATAGAGAATGTCTCACTTCAAGTCAGATCAAGCGGTGAGCAGTTTTTCTCCTGAGCATCAAACATTTAGCTTAATAGCTCTGCAATGGCCTTCATTGCATCTGACATCCCAGCCACAGTATGGCTTTATTGTGTATCAGATCTTTCTAACTGTCTGCATAATGAATCACCTCAATGAGTTTAGCACGGTTCCAAAGTTAAAATTAAAACAGCAATGATATTCATGCAGTTCTTTTCCCATGAACTTCCTCCTCCTCCTTTCAAACAAATATTCCAGCTTTTCCATTCCAAAAGAGTTTACAACACTGGAAGATGTAGGTGTCTTTTAATCTGACAAAAAACACACTTCTGTACTAGTGGTATTTCTCCACAACTCAGAGAGCAAGACACTCTGATAGCTAGCAAGTGGTATTTTGTTACAAGAACTGTTTTCTTAGAGGCTCTGAAAGTCTCATATGTTGAAATAAACTACTAGCAATTTCAGCTTTCTCTGTCCATCTTTAATGTTCATTTCATGGTTCTGAAGATAACTTTGGGAACAGGGTTGCAATATTTCAGAAGACAAACATATCCCAACTTAAATGGCACCACTCGGAATTTGCATTTCTTGGTTATGGAATACTAGGTTAGCAAAACTGGAAAGCCGCTGTTGTAAAAAAATAAAGAAATATTAAAAGCAAGTGACATCTTAACCCCCTTCCTCCCTCCCCTGGAGCTATGCAGCTTCCGTCCAGGCCTGGAAGCACACTTGTGGCCTCACAGAGGCCACGGGTGTGCTTCCATGCTCCGGGGGAAGCCAGCCTCGCCAGCCTCCCTTCCTGCAGCCACATGGCTTCCCCCTGGGCCGCGAAGCACACACGCGGCCTCTGCAAGGCCACGGGTGTGCTTCGTGGCCCGGGGGAAGCCATCCCAGGCTCGCTCCCCCCTGCGGCATCTTATCTGGGGCCCTGGAGCACGGAGACTCACAGACGTGCCAGCTGTAGCAGCCAGGCACGTCTATGAGGCAAGGGGTGAGGGCTCGGTGAGGGAGGGCAGGAGTTGTAGGGGCAGGGCCAATCAGAGTGCAGCTGGCTGCACCCTGATTAGCCCTGGAGAGGCTGGACCATTTGTTCCCCCAAGGCTGTTTCACAATTATATAGAGGCACCAAATGGATAAGATTAATTACATTCCTAAACCTCCCTTTTTATAGTAATACCACTCCTGCTTTAAGTTAGGTTCCTGTACCAAGCTTTAGCTGGGAGTTTCCTTGAAGATGATCAGGAAACCATAACTGGTTTAACAACAGAGCACATGTAGCACATGCTACGAGCCCCACACTTTCAAACGCCTTGGACAATGCCTCCCCCCCAGGGCCATTTAGTTCCTAATGCCATGACAAAGAAGATAAAATAAGCCTGTGGGGCTGCAGCGGTTTACAAACTAATTTCTATGGTGACTGATGGGGACAATACAGACAGCCTGCCCTGCCTTACTACCTTCTGCTTCTGATTGGATATGATAGCTGAGGGGTGGATTCTTGGCTTCCATGTTCCTGTGTGTGGGAGATTTCAGTTTTTCCTATACACACCCTTTGCCTCCTCAGCTTGTGTCTGCTTGGAAACAGAGTAGGGTTCACATTTACAATTTCTGCTATCCTGGGGTACAATAACAAGAGATCCAAGTTGGCCACCACCTTCCTTATTGCTAGAAGCCTCTGTTCTAGCTTGGGAAGCAAGCAGCCTGGAGGTTTCCTCATGAGCAAGTATCTTCCTTTGGATGCTGCTGTCTCATCTTGCTTTGTTCAGTGCTCTGCTCTCTATTCCAGCAGTTAAGCAATTGCTACATTGCATCTAGGTAGTTGGGACTGAACAAAAGTGGTATGTTCAAGTTCTGAGGGTTGGGAGGGGGCAGGACAAATGCTCCCAAGCCACTTGTTTAGAAAATCACTGAAGGTGATTGGAAGTGTTGGAAGATTTCCTTCAAGGGTGTGTCCCTCTGAAGCAGCAAAAGAATGGAAGGGTTTCACTTAATACATGGCAAATTTGATCGCAAATTTCAAAGTGAATTTTTTTTCTCTATTTGACAAAGTGTGCAGGCATACAAAAGCATCTAACTTGAATAACATTTTATTCATCATAAAGGTGCTACTGGACTCAATGTTTCTTTGACCTAGCTTGTTCTGCCACATAGAATGCAGTGTGATCCTAAGCATGTTTGCCTGTACATTCAGTGGTTCCTACTGCCAAGTTGTTGATCTTAAAGACATAAATGGAATACCCACAGATGGGTGTCCTATGGTGATTTTAGACTGGTTTATGTGTTATTTTTCATCTTTGTTTTATAAACTTGTTTGTACATTGTTGCTATCTGCCTTGGCTCCTAAGCTGCTCAGAAAAAAAGATGTGCACATAAATGTCTTAAATAAATAAATCTATATTAATAAATTTAGGTGAGTAGCTGTGTTGGTCCAAAGCAGGTGAACAAAGTATGAACTAAGTGGTACCTTTAAGACCAACTGGAATCATGATGATGTTGATGATGTTATCCTTTCAGTTGTGTCTGACCCTCAATGATTCTATAGGAAAGTCTTCACCACACGTCTCTGTCAATGACTGCCTCTTTCAATTGGTTCACGGTCATCCTTGTATCCGCTTTGATCATGTCAAGCCAGTGGATCCTTTGGTGACTATGTTTCCCTTTCCGCTGACCGTGCCTAGTTAAGTGGTACCTTTAAGACTGGAATCATACTTTGTTATATTAATAAATGACAGCTTTTAAAACTTTCCATTGGTTAATATCTAGTGTGCATCCCTATCAGCTATAACAATTTTTCTACAACCAAGGCATCTGTTTCTGAATATCTTTTCCTGTATTCTGGAAATCCTTATGTCTAAAATCCCAAATATGAAAAAGTAATAAAGCAATGGCACTCCATTCAGAGTACACTGAGTATTCCATACTATAGCTTTACATCTTCTATGGCTGAGCCTTGGATTTGAAAACAGCTTGATCTTAGTAAGCCATGGCTCAGACTGAGCCCCTGGAAGTTTTCAGAGCCACTGCTCTTGAATATCGGTCACTTTTTAGGTCCCCCCCCCCTTTCTTCAGAAGAAATCCATTAAAGAGGGAAAGTGTTATTTACAAGGAGTGCCGATAAGGAGTACAGGGAAAGCTGTTAGCCAAAAATAATGCTCAACAACAGGATGCATAGACCTGCCACAAAAGTCTTTGTGAAACATACAACACTGAGTGCCAAGCACAGATGCATTGCTCTTTCCACCTTCTGTAAGATTTATAGGCAAAACTGTCAATTTGGACCTTTCATTAGGGTGGGCTTTCATTCTTTAAGCCAAGAGTATTAATGGCTTCTTATTCCTGAAGCTTCTAATCATCTCTAGTAGAAAAAAAATATCACCAAACTATTACAGTAGGTTTAATGTCCCATAAGCATATTATTTGTGTACTAGGGGCAAAGCCCGTTGTCTCCAAGAATACAACGGGCGCTAGAGCTTGGCAGTGGGAAGAAGAAGGGGAGGAGTTGTCCAGTCTGTAAGGGCATGGGGTTGTCATGTGTGTTGTGTGGGAGGTTGTGGTGGCATGGTGGCAAATGAGGCCATGGGTGTGGAGCTATGGGTGTCAAGAACCTGTGGTGTGGAATGTTCGTTGATTGTGGGAGAGGACTGACCTTTGGGAATTGTGGCATAGTGGTTACAGATGAGCTTTCCAGAGCCATGTCCTCAGATATGTGAAGGGAAAATCAGACTGGAGACTCTTCTTAGGGGAAGATTACATGGCAACCAATTCCCCCCAGTTCTGAGTCATTTCCCTTCTTGTGTGAATTAGGCCACATTCAGCGAAATGCCCCTCTGCCCTAATACACATAGGGTAGTCACAGTACACAGGTGTCCACCCTGTTCCTTCTGTCTCCCATATTTTCACTGTTGGTAAAATGTTATGTGCCCACATGCTTCTTTCATGGTTGCTCCCTTCTCTCCCCATAGCAGACTCCCCATGAGCGAGGTGGGGTAGCAAGCCTCACAGGGAAGCTGGCAACCCTAAGAGGAAGACTGTCTGTGCACAGTAGTCTTGACCTTAGTAAGGTTTTTAATACTGTTTTTTTATTTGCCAGGCCAAGGTTTGCCAGTTACTATTTCAGTTACGATGTGTCTCCAGACATTTACTTGTTCTCTATTTAGTTTCAGGCTGTAAATATTTATTTAGATCTTCCTGCACTTTCCAGACTCACAGGACTGATGCTGGTCTTCCTGTCTGCACCCCAGAATACAAACAGTTGCTGATAAGGGCTGGCCATAACCCATAGGCCAGGAGGGACACTCCTGCACCACTCCCTACCAACTGCAGGCAAACATGGCTCATTTGAAGGCTGGACTCTGAGGCATTGTACGATTTTGAAGTCCCACCTCCCAACCTCCAGGAATATTTCCAACCCAGGGGTAGCCAACCTCCAGGTGTGGCCTGGAGAGCTCCTGGAATTACAGCTCACCTGCAGAGTATAAAGATCAGCTCCCCAGGCAGAAAGGGCTACTTTGGACAGGGTTGTGGTAGAGAAGAAACATTTAAGGCTTCCCACACAGGTTGTTGTTGAATTGAAAGACTTGAGGCCTACTGCACAGGGTTGTTGTGCAGATGAAACAGGAGACAAAAGAGCCAGCTTCCTCTGCAGAATAACGCTGTGCAGTGGCCTCAAATCTGCAGAGAGTTGCAAAGAAGAAAGACACATGGCTTGGCTGTGTCTAACCCCCGGCCAGAGCAGTATTTTAAGTGAGAAGGGGCTTTTCTGTGGCCTCCCTGTCAGCCAACTGTTTGGCAGAAGGGGAAAGTCCCCCCCCCCCCTCAAAAGGAAGGCCCTCAGGCTCCCCTGCGTTGTCCTTGGAAAGGCCTCCTTCCCTCAGTCAGGGGCTGTCAGAGACTCCTTCGCAGCAGGCCTGAAGGGGGGGAGGGGGAGGACTCTGCAGCCCCCTGCCAGCTCTGCCAGGGTTATGAGGCAATTTGCAATTGGACATGACAGTTAGGACAGCCTTGGGGCAAAAAGGGCTGGCGCAGCATGTCCAAGCCTCTGTTCTCATCCCCCTTGGCAGCCCTACTGACCTCCTCTCCCTTTGGTGGTCAGGAGCAGACTGGCAGCCAGACTGGGCTGGGTGAATGGAATTTTGGTCTGTCCTGGTGAGGGGCCAATAGGAAGGCACTTTGTGCGCCTCCCCATTAGCTGCTTGGCCCTGGATGGACACTCGGAGGGCCCTATCAGGAGCCGCTTCGCGGCTCCTGATTGGGCCCTCTGAGTTTTTATCCTGGACAGGGCCCACCCTAACTCCTCCCCAGGTGGCCTTACTCTTTTATTTAATAGGACCCTGTCCTATTTAAAGATTTGAATATCAGCCATCAATAAACTTCCTTCTACAGATAGCTGCCAAGTGGGATTAAATATTTGTAAAGCTCCTATTAGAAACAGCTCTCTCTCTCTCTCTCTCTCTCTCTCTCTCTCTCTCTCTCTCTCTCTCTCTCTCTGTGTGTGTGTGTGTGTGTTAGTACTTACCAGTACAGATGCCTTGTTTTTGGGCTCTCCCAACTCATTAGACGGAGAATTGGTGGAGATTGTTACAACCTTATATATGACTACTAACACCTTTTTTATTACAAAGAAAACACTGATAAGTATATTTAATCGCCTTTTAAAAAATCATAAGTTTCTTTTTATGCACTTGCCTTCACCCTTCTAAATACATCAAGTATGAGGTCTTTTAAGGGCATTAAAATATTTCACGGATAAAACAATATATGATCTGACACAGGATTGTGAAATGTGTTTCACATCAATAATGAAAAGGGGCAGAGAACACTACCCTTTAGTAAACTTCACTCATCAACAAAAAGTCAGAATTAAGTGTTCATGTGTTAACTAACACATTAAGTGTTCATGTGTTAACTAATGTACATTGTACAATACAGAAAAAGCTCTGAAGTTAGCATACTTGTCAGCATGTTTGTCAGAGAATAACTAGTAAGTGGCATGTAGCCTTAAATTGTTTAAATTGGAATAAATGACTTTGCCCATCTGAATGTCATCTTTCTTCATTTTATAACTTCCTGATTCTCCAAGATCATCCAAACCCTCAATCTTAACATTTATGTTATTTCTAGTACCTTCAGGTTTTCAACTATACCCAGGAAATTGGTAAGAAGAACTCTATAGACCATGCAATATTATAGCCTATGTACTTCAAGATATAGCTTCTGAAGACAATTAGTGATGGGCAAGCTCCAGTTTAGAATTTGGCATGAGATTCTCCTCATTTTCTTTCTCAGTATTACTTTTCTCTCCATCTTGAGGCTTTTAAGCCATAGCCAGGTCCATAAATCACCCTTATTTTTGGCCCAGAACACCATAAGCCTTTGGTCATTTATCTTGAGCCCTGTCTAGATTTTCTCAAGGCTGGAACAAAAATGCTAAACCTAAATTGTCTTGGCTATTATTGAATTATTTTAATCCTAATAATTGTTTATTCCCTCATCTCCTACCACTAGGTCTAGCTAGCTGAGGAATAAACAAAAGAAGAAGAAGAAGAAGAAGAAGAAGAAGAAGAAGAAGAGTTGGTTCTTATATGCCGCTTTTCCCTACCCGAAGGAGGCTCAAAGCGGCTTACAGTCGCCTCCCCATTCCTCTCCCCACAACAGACACCCTGTGGGGTGGGTGAGGCTGAGAGAGCACTGATATCACTGCCCGGTCAGAACAATTTTATCAGCGCCGTGGCGAGCCCAAGGCCACCCAGCTGGTTGCATGTGGGGGAGCGCAGAATCGAACCCGGCATGCCAGATTAGAAGTCCGCACTCCTAACCACTACACCAAACTGGCTCACAAGAAGTCTTGTGCCCCCTATGACTAATAGATATATCAGCTTCTGTGGGCTTGGGACCATTTTACCAGATACATGAACAGAATACCTAATCAACAATTTGGGATACTTTGCTTACTAATGCTGGTTCATTGACATGGCCTGAACAGCTCCCCAAATGTGTGTGGAGAAGACCAGAAATCATCTAAGCTGCCTTTATATAGCACTTCTTTCATAAACCCCAACCAATGAAATATCTCAAGGTTCTCCATTGCTGTTCTCCTGTTGCCACCAAATAAACACAGCCTCTTGGCAGTGGTATAATAAAGGCATTTTTGTCAGATAAGAGATGTTCAGGTCAGCTGTTGTGGTACCTCAGTGCTGTTGGGATCTAATTATATACCTGGATGCATTTATCTGATATTCACACATAGCCTGGTTGTCTCCGCATGCTGGTTTAAGATGTTTAGTGACATCTAGATATTTTTTTTCTAGTTGCAGTGACAAAAATTCAGGGCTGACAGACAGAACAGCAACAGCTTAGAATGGAAGTTCATTTCAGGTTCTGAGGAGCTATGAGCAATGTTTTGCAGTTAATTCATCAAACCTGGCAAAATGTGCCCTGGTGGAATGTTGTTTCAAACCAGGGACTTTTCCACACTCCCATCAGTTAAATACTGCATGAAGGGTTCATTCTCCCCTCCTCAGCCTCTTATGCACATAGT